>NC_088687.1:101833939-102136969 GCF_028017835.1 Emys orbicularis
GTAGGATGTCCCCAGACCTGATATAACAGGAAGATGTTGGAAGTAAAACACTATGTTAGATGCTGCATTGGAAAAAGAACAATCAAAGGTGCAAAAACTCTGTACTTTATGCCCGGATACAGAGATACTTAAATTAATCTTTTGGCTAGTCTAGCAACATTTTTAAATTTGTAGTCATGTGGCCCATTACTTTTTATAAATTATATTTATATATAGGATAACTGTATGTGTAAAAGATTAATTTGGTGCATTTGCAAACACAATCCTGGTACTTGCATTTTACATGCCTACATTATCAGAATCAGGCCCACAATGCCTGTTTATATGCTATTATGTCCACCACTATTCACTTTAGACTGTTGCAGTGTTTCACTTACTATGTCCTGAGGATTTTTCAGGCACTGTCAAATTTTGAAGTCTAAAAAACTGATCTAGTTTGACAATAACCTTGAAGAGTTTTCTTATTCTTTGTCACAATGAGTAAATAGTCTATCAATTGAGTGACAACATAGTTAATAATAAAGTAATGAAACACTCATGTACTTTTAGCAAAATAGCAACATACATACTTTTAATTTGAAGTGGTCCAGCATTCAAATCATTCCTACTTATATTTATACTTCAAATACACTGCACTGACTGAAACCATGCCAACGCTTTCAAGTGACACTAATGGATGTTGTTCAGATAGAGAAAGTCCATTAGTGGAGCTGGACCCACTGAGATTATTCACTGATGGATCTTTTATTTTGAGAAAATGCCCATTTCATGTGAACTGCTGGTCTCAAAGTACAGCAATGGTTTAAATTAGGTGCTTATCAAAATACTCATTGTTTCACTCATAGCTTTTCAATATGACAGCATTAAAACCGAGTAGCTGTTTTAACTGCAGTGAAATTGTCTGCATGGTGAACTGCTCTTTCCATCGGACTAGAAAAGAAAAAGCAGCAGCAAAAGAAAGAAAATGAATATATTGAAATTAAAATATAAATATTTTATACTATTAATTTACCTCAAATTTCAAGTGCCTTTAAGAAAGGCAAAACAGCGTGGCAAAAGCAACAGAAATTTCTCCAGTCAGAGTCATTTCAGTGTAACCCATGATCATTTGTGGCATATGAATAATTTATGGCTTTTAACAAACAATAGAATTTACAGAACTATAGGTATGTTTAACCATGATGCTTTAATATTTTTAATGGAATGAGCATCAAGTGACTAGTATTTATTAGTGTTAAACATTTTTATTCTTTCAAATTGCTTTTAAACAAATGAAATTATTTTGGGATTTATTTTAATTGAAGATTCAATTGGACTATACATTTCTATTCAGTTTCCATAGCAACATTAGTTTCAAACCAAAGGAACTGTTTCAGTATTACTCATTATTACTAAAATTCAATTTCATGTCTCCATTGGAACTAAACAACATTAAAAAGGCCTTGGGAAGAATCCATCTAGCACAACTAATTAGTTTGAAAATGGCTTTTTAAAATCCAGCTAATTTAAATTTGATTCATGGCAAAGCTTTAGAATCAGTAATTGTGCCACTGAAGTAAACAATGGCCTAAAGGTACACAACTATTTTCCTGGGAATTGAACAACTTCTTACTAAAGGAAAGATGTGGAGTCAGTAATAAACTAACTTTTGAGAAGTGAGACAACAACCAACAGGTGCTGTCAAAATAATAAGACCAGATGGAGGTACACCTTCTAAAGGCTAATATTTTAAATTGCATCAAATAATATTTTGTTAACCTTCTGATTCTAGCACTCCACTACTAAATGTTAGAAGAACGTGACTAGACAGTGCCACAACTAGGACAATTATTTATTTAGAAAAAAACTGTTTGGGCAAGGAGGAAATAAGGAGTCTATTTCTGTGTGATTTTTTTTCATCATAACGTACAATGATTTCTCAGTCTCTCACAATTAAGCAAACTATTTCTCATAATCATACATATCTGTTTTACTCTGTTCTTCCTGCCTCATCTGATTGTTTTATTGATGCTGTGTCTTCAATCCATACTTGACCAATAATGAAACCTTTTCTTATTATATACTGTGATTTGCACACTATTCATTCACGTGTTTTAATAAACATTAGTATGTATGCATTATTAAATGCATCAATGATCCACCCACCTGAGAGGGAACTGAATCACACACAACAAGAATGCCAGGGTATTTGATTCTAATCTCTCATAGTAAACTTGAAGCGACAAGGTGGGTGAGGTAAACCATTTCTGTTGGTGAAAGAGACAAGCTTTTGAGCTACACAGAGCTCTTCTTCAGGTCTCTGTGTGTACCTCAAAAGTTTCTCTCTACTATCCTGGGACCAACATGGATACAACAACACTGCAAACAATAGTAAGCTTGGACATTAAGTAAGAGGAAAAATAATAAAAAATAAAACAACCAAACAACGGGTTCCATTCAGCAAAAATTCAGAAGGTAAAAGGAGAATCGATGGATTTCTGATTCAATTACCCCAATTCCAATTAAGAAACACAAATTATACATTTCAGATGACGTGGGGATACCACACAGGGGATCAAAGGCTTTAATACTAAGTTTACTGATGTGGTATCCAGATGCCTAAGTTCAGTTCCCAAGAGCCTAGACCAGCAGAGGCCATGTCATGGGAGGGGGAGAGAAGTACCTCATGTAACTCTAGGAACTCCCATGAGCAAAGAGCAGCAGTGCTAACTGGCCACAGACAGATATGCCTCTTAGGTCCTTACCCTTCTCTGATAGTAGAGTTACCATAAAATGATACCTTTGAGGGAGGTAAGGAGAAAAATTAACAAAAGATGTTGGTGAGGGAATGAAATTTAAGAATGTCAGAGAATCAGACTTGCTCCAAATAAATCCCCAAACCCTCACTTAATTGCTGGCTATACTTTTGCATTTGACTACTCATGATTCTACCTAAGAACATATGTTCCTTGTTCCTATGTTGCTATATAGAAGGTGGCTGAGTACATTTCCCAGACCAGAACAAGGGCTCTGTGTAAGCTCGAAAGCTTGTCTCTCTCACCAACAGAAGTTGGGCCAATAAAAGATACTACCTCACCCACGCTGTTTCTCTAAATAGTCACAGGCATTTTTGAAGATTTTACCCATTACCTTTTTTCTGTCTAAATGGAACACTACCAAGATAGAAAGCAGTACTTAATGTCACAGTATATAAATAGCTCTGATAATAACAATGGCTCTTAGGGGGTGGGGGCGGGATAGCAACATTTACCTCAGGAAGGCAGATACTCTATATTTTCCTTGCTACAGAAAAATCAATGAATGGATGATGCTACAAATAAGGACATACCATGGTGAAATTGTGAGCCACTTTGTGCAAGTCAGTGCAACCCTGTGCATCAGCAAAAGAGCGGATTCCAAGGCAGTTGGATGGGTGAAGTTGTTTCATTAAGAACTTACAGCATGCTTCCACAACCTGAGAGAGCTGGAGAAGGCAAGCTGTAGATAACAGGCACTCAATATTATCTTCTTTTAATTCAAGGCGACCTAACAATATTAAAAGAAGCGTGCTCATTATTTATGAAAGAATATTGACTGTAATTCCAACAAGAGATTTTTCTGAACACACAAAAAAAAGGTTTTTTGACAGACTAAGTAAGAGAGAGAGAGAGAAATGTGGCTGAAATGGTAGTTCTGTTTCCTCTGCTTTTATCTTTCGTCAACCTCCTCCCAAAAAATCATAAACATAGAATTATTTTCAGAACATGCTACAGAACTAAGACAATAACATTCCTACAAAACAGCCCAAAAATTAAAAATTAGTAGCTTGCATAATATAGTGCAAAAGAATTATGAAAAAAAATTCTCCTTTCGCCAATCAGGATGCATCTGAAATATTTTGACATTTGTCAACTAACTAGACATCAACTAACAACTAACTACATCCCACTGAGTTGCTCTAGATAATGGCAGTAATAGTAGTTTTAATAAATAAGCAGTTTAACTGTATGGTGCAGCATTTCTACCAAATATCTGAAATCTAATAATGGAATATGATGTTCACTTAGGGACAGAACATCAGAGAAACATTACCACCCTTTTCTTCATTCTTCTTACCTGTATATGCATATTGAACCAAAGCCCACAGTGCATTTGGCTCTACACCTTCCATCTTGATTTCTTCCTGTCTTGCTTCTCTTACATCATTAGTAAACATGGCTGCAAAGTAGTCCGAAACAGAGGAGAGAACTAATCTGAGAACATATTGGAGAAAGGGGAGAGAGAGGCAAAAAAAGACCTTAGTGAAGCTGACGTTTGTTAATAAATGCTTCATTATTTTGCCCTTTGAAGGTGCATTGTACTGAGGAAAGCATTTTAAACTTGACAAACTGCTTCATGCCCCAGTTCCTTCCTATGAATAATGAAGTACTGTCACTGAAAGTACATTTTCTGCTGATGTAAATGATTTACCCTTTTAGTGCTCAATGACTTTTTATAGTCGCCATATAAAAATAATACATAAAGAAGCAAATACATAGCATTAGATACTGTATGAAAAATACCTGGAAAAAACAATCAATTATTAATTTTAAAATGGTAAAGGAATTACTTCTTAGTAATTTTAAAAAATACTTTAAAATATTAATTGATACAAACATCAATGACAGAACCTGCCTACTGAGTAGAACTGGAGATCATACAAATCAGAAAATTCCACATGTGAGTATAGTAAGTCAGTCACAGGAATATGGTAATAGTAGAGTTACCTTTTTTGTGCAAGGTACAACACATTACTTTTGTCAACTGTTTGGGATGAGTGCATGTCTAGGTTAATGCTCAACGAAGAGTTATTTGCATCAGAGAGAGAGCAAAACACTTAATACATATTATAATAGTAATACATTTTCAAGAATTAAGGTAGCTGAAGATATGATTAAATAGAGTGGAAAAGCAAGGGGAATGCTTGGTAGTATTTCTTACAGATATTTGGATTAACTGGATGCATTTTACAGATTAACTACATAAAATTGTGTCTTAGTTTATCAATTGCAAAGTTATAGATTGCTGACGGTGTTGCAGCCATTACTTTTCATTAAATTGTGTCTGCATATCTTCCATCTGTTATCCATTGCATCATCTTTGTCCAGGGATGCATCAGGTAAATGCTTTTTGCCAGCCTTTTGGAGGCAATGGAGATGGGTGAGAATGTGTAGAACTTGAATTAAACACAATTTGACCATGAGGACAATGGTTTAAAAGCATTTTAAACATTTCAAAGGACATTATAACAGTATTCTGTAATCCCTGTAATACAAAATTCCTTTTATGGCCCATTCTTGATAAACTAGGTTATTCAGTCCCAGAGGATAATTAGAATAATTTGTTAGGATAGCTATCCATGTGGCAGTTCTGGGTGTTTTAGCTTTTCATTTAAATAAAATCTCAGCTTCAAATACTGCCTCTCAGAATAGGGTTCTGTACAGCATGACTGTGGTATGAGATAAATTCATCTTGTCATTGAGGGAGATTTGTCAGATTGATTTGATATTCTCCTGTTTAGTCAGAAGCCTTAGATTGTCCTGGGACCACGTAGTCATGGTTAAGTTTAGAAAGTGAATGGTTCTTTGGCTGGACTAGATTTGAATGAGTTAATAAAACAAATTTTAAAATAACTTGTAATTCATTATATTCTTCCATTAAAATTCAGAACCAGACATGTAAACTAAATATCGCACGTTAAAAATATTTAACATTGACAATATTGTAATAATATTTAGGGCTCTAACGGGAAAATAGTGTTTGCTGCAACAGTAGCCTAAGCTAAGACCCAGTCTACACACAAATCACTGGTCTAACTATTTCAGTAAGGGGTGTGATTTTTTCAATGTGGTTATATCTGTATAAGTCCTAGAGAAGAGACAATTATACTACTGAAAAGATGCCTTATGACTGTACAGTTTATTCCCCTTCTGTTCAAGCTATACTGGTATAAGCACATTTAAGCTAGTATAACTTCAGCCATTCTAGGGGTAGTTATACCACTTAAACTATACAATATAATTAAATTGGTACAACTCTTGTGCAAACACTGCCTTAGGCTTGGTCTACACTCAAAATGTAAACCGGCATAGCTATGTTGGCCAGAGGTGTGAAAAAACCACACACCTGACTAACATAACTATACCGACAAAAACCCCAGTATAAATGCAGCTATACTAACCAAAGAGTTCCTCTGTCGGCATAGCTAATGTCATTCTGGGAGGTGGTGCTCATACACTGGCAGAAAAACTCCTTCTGACGGGATAAGCTGCATCTAAGGCAGGGGGCTATGCTCACATCGACTCTATAGCATAGGCATAGCCTTAAGTCTTCCTTTTGTGTTCTTATTCCTGGAACTCTATCCGTGACACTCAGCTCCACTTCCCCCCTCCACCTTTCTCACTACAGTTGTAGTGAGAAATCTTGTCTATATTGGGAAAAAGCATAATTTTAGGAAATTTGTTTTAACTAATATAATATTAGTTAAACATATATATAATTATATATTATATATAATTGTATAATATATAATGTATAATTATATATAATTATATAATGTTATAATAGAATATTAAACACATATGACACACATCAAGCTCATAATCAGAATTCATAAGTTTTACATAGTTTGAGAAATCTGCCTGTCACAACAACTTAGCACCTAAGATAAACAAGGACAGGTCATGTTTAAAAGACACAGTAAACAGTCCCAGTCCACACTAAGTGCCAAGTCATGATGAACATTGTGTTAGTTAAAACAGGTTAGTTTTTGGACTTCTATTTAAGAACAGGTTAGTTCAACAAAGTTAAGCTCCAGCCATGCCATCACAGCAGTTCCAGTATAGAGGAACTTGGACATAACATATCAGCTTTCCCCCTCCTTTCCAGAAGCTATCTGTGCTCTGGTTTTCAGACACATCTCCACCATCACAGTTCAGATGATATCAGGAACACAAGACTTAATAGAACACAAATTTTTGGACTTCTATTTAAGAACAATCTCAGAGTAACTGACTGGCTTTTGAAATTTTTTCTTAAGTTCTGCATTGGAAGTAGCTTTTAATTTTTGTATCGATGATTAAGTAGTTTACTTGGATTCTATAGTATTTTAAGCAGAATTGGTGGCTTATTCTTGTCTGTTCCCAGGTCCGGCGCAACCCATTAGGCGACCTACAATTTGGTGGGCGGCGACCGCGACGGTATTTCGGCGGCGGGACCTTCCACCACCTCTGTGGGGTTCGGCATTTTGGGGCGGGACCTTCCACCGCTTAGAGCGGTAGAAAAGCTGGCGGCGCTCCTGTCTGTTCCTTATGTGTATGCACAAGTGCAGAACCTCCTTTTAAAAAAAAAAAATAGATCAGGGTGGATTTGATTTAAATCACTAGTCAGGAAGACTCAACTTAATCATAGATTTCTATATAAAAGTGCATTCTTGTTGGTTGTTATAGCCTTAATACATATTCTTCACAACTCAGAGATAGATGTAGGTTTCATTTTTAGAAGGTACACACTATAAATTTTTAAGTGATTTATTTTGAAAACTTTTCAGATTAGTTTTACAGCTATATTAGAAAATGAATGATTTTTTGGTTATTTCATTTACCAAAGGTAATTGAAGCAGATATTTATGAAGTCATTGGGAGGTGAACTATTCCAGTTCAACAGGTTAATCATTAATATTTGGAGGATTTTCTTGCCATGCTGTATTAGGAGGAGAACATCACCAGACAGACATTTAAATTGTTTTATTTAACTAAAACAATGTTATGTAGTCTGGATTTTTTTCTTCAACAGCAAACATATAATATTTTAACAAAACAAGCATATGAATTTTTGAATTTAAACATTCAAGTTTTTTAAAATCAGGTTTGTTTTTGTTCAAATTGTTTTTAACTAAAATAGTTAAATGAAATTAAAAAAAGTTAGATCGACTATGTCAGCCAGGTCAACATGAGAAACTTAAAATATTGGCTGCTGCAGCTAACTCTGTCGTCTTCACCTTCATTTTCCTGTTTGTTCATAATCTGGAAAAGAAAAACAAGCTTTCCTGCTTTTTCAGGTCCCAAACGATTTCTCAATTTGGAATGAATTAGTCCAAAGGAAGAAAATATTCTTTCTACACCGGAAGAAGAAGCTACTGCTGTTAAAAGTGAAATTATCACTTCAAGAGTCTCTGAATCCAAGTGCTTAAGTGACTTCCACCAATTCACTGGTGTGACTTTCTTTAAAACATCATCAGAAAACATACCGTATATACTTGTTCATAAGCCGAACTTTTGTAGTAAAAAAGGGAAGCACCAGAGAAGGGGGTCAGCTTATGAACGGGTATAGAGAGGGAGAGGTGGGACACAGCCCCTCCCCCCCAACAGAGTGAGCAAGGAGAGGCAGCACAGCCAGCAGAGCCAGAAGGGAAGAGGCGGGCCAGAGTCTCTCTGCTTCTGGCCACGCTGCTCTCCCCCCAGCCTCCGAAGCAGCTGTAGCTCCGGGGCTGGCAGGCTCCAGCCGTGCCGCTCGGCCTCGCCCCCCAGAGCAGGCTGTGGCTGCGCCGCCCGGCCCGCTGGAGCACGCTGCAGCTGTGCCGCCTGGCCCAGCCCGGCCCAGCCTGCTGTAACATGCTGCGGTCGCGCCACCCGGTCTGGCCCACCGGAGCAGGCTGCGGCCACGCTGCCCGGCCTGCTGGAGCAGCTCCAGCGAGGCCAGAGACATCCTCCCTTGGCCCTCCCCAGATAAGGTGGGAAGGGATGGGATGGGGAGAGTGTGGGGGTCCCGGGCTAGGGGTGGGGTATGTGGGGGGTGGTCACAGGGGTTACTCACCTGACTTCCAGCTTCTCCCCCCCAAAAAATTTCCCCAGTTTCTGTCCCGGCCCATCAGGGTAGGCAGCTGGCGTGCCAGGACACTTTGTTTACTTAGGTTTACCTCTGTGCCTGCGGATGCTCGAGGTAAACAAACCATCTCGGCCCACCAGCGGCTTATCCTGATGGCCTGGGAGCCAAAGTTTGCTGACCCCTGAATTATAGGGTCAGCTTATGAACGGGTCATAAAAATTTTCCATTTTTACTTATCCATCTTGGGGGGGGGGTCGACTTATAAACGAACTGGCTTATGATCGAGTATATACGGTATATTTCTTGAATGGTTCTTATTTCAAACTGGGTCTCTTTTACCGCCTGCTGCCATTATAGGTTTTCCCTTCTAGTGAGAGAATGGTATGGTAGATCTCAAATCAATGAAGGCTACACTCAGAAAGACCTCAAGACTTCTGGAATATGCTGCTCAAACAGTTTCATTTTTGTTTCTACTGCCTGTCCCTCCCTTCTCACATTTATCTCCAGACTTCTTCTCCTTGTCCAGATCTATTCTGCTCCCAACAATCTTCTATTCATTGAACTTTTTGAAACTTTGCACTTTTAGAGAGAGGTAAGAGATTGACTCTGTGTACACAAATTTACAGAGGGACAATAAGGTTGAGGACTGTTATTTCTCACCTCTATATATTATGTATTTATTTAATTAAAAACATTTTTGCTTTTAACAAGCATATTATCTCTGGAGACACAAATCCACAGTTTGAGAACTGCAAAACTAAGCATCTCTGATGGTATCTTCTAGACTGAGCAGTGAGTCCCATTGGGTAGATAGAAAGATTAACCAAAATAATCTATACAGAAGCCCCTGGAACTCTATAAAATTGGGTTCCTAATCCAGGAACTATTGGAACTCATTTACAAAACTTTTCTTAAAGATTACATGAATATATTGTCTCATACTATAGAATTAGAATTTATAATCCCTATTCCATGATGAGATATCTTTGAGCTATAATGTATCTTAATTAAAACTATCTTTAGATAGGTTTTTTCCTCAAAAAGCATTTTATAAAAAAAAATTCTATTTAAATAAAAAAATCCGATTTTTTTTTTTTAAATAATTGATTTTTATCCACCCTGAACACTTAATTCCAACACAGGAGTGCTTTCCATTCTCCTTATGGCTTATTACAAACATAATGCCAAAGTGTTAGTTTTCATTTGAGACATCTTTTTGTCACTCAAAGTATTACGATAAAATAATCCCCCACATTGTATTGATGCACACTGATCTCAACTGCATACAGGCAATTCTGATGGAAATATAACTTGGAAAAACTGAGCGTGTTCTACAAATAGATGAGAAGCACATACCAGACCAATTGATCTATGGTGAACTGTCCAATAGAAAACTGACAGAACTTGGAAAGAAACTGTTTTTTAAAATGCACAGCTATAAACTGATTTTCAGGTTAATATTGAAATTGAGCCTTGGGAAACTAACTGCCAATAAACAATATAGGTTGGAGTGACATATTTGAAAATTAGTGGTATGACTGTGAAACAAAGTGCCAACTATGTCTCCAACAGCAATGTTTGGTTAAAGCACATCATCCAGAAAGACATCAAAGGATAGAGAATCCATCTCCTTTTGCTCCTTTGGTTAATTGTCCTAACTTTTAAAAAATTGTGCCTAATTTGTCATTTGAATTTGTCTGGCTTCAGCTTCTAGCCACTGGTTCTTGCTATGCCTTTCTCTACTAGATTTAAGAACCCTTTAGTAAAAAATGGTTACTCACCTTCTCGTAACTGTTGTTCTTCGAGATGTGTTGTTCATCTCCATTCCAAGCAGGTGTGTGCGCACCGCGTGCACGCCAGCCGGAAGATTTTCCCTTAGCAGCGTCTGTAAGGTCGGCCTGGGCGCCCCCTGGAGTGGTGCTTCCATGGCCTCCAATATAGGAGCCTGCCGACCCTCCACCTCCTCAGTTCCTTCTTGCCGGCACTCTGACAGAGGGGTAAGTAGGGTGGGTATTGGAATGGACATGAACAACACATCTTGAAGAACAACAGTTACGAGAAGGTGAGTAACCGTTTATTCTTCGAGTGATTGTTCATGTCCATTCCAAGCAGGTGACTCCCAAGCCAGAGTTCAGGTGGTGGGGTTGGAGTCCACTACAGATTGAAGCACTGCACGACCGAAAACTGCGTCGTCTCTGGCCTGATGCCTGATGGCGTAGTGCGACATGAACGTATGAATTGAGGACCACGTGGCCGCCCTGCATATCTCCACGGTCGGAACCTGAGCCAGGAACGCCGCAGAAGAGGCCTGCGCCCTGGTGGAGTGGACTGTAATCGGCGAGGCGGGCACCTTCGCCCAATCGTAGCACTCACGGATGCAGGACGTGATCCATGAGGAGATATGCTGTAACGAGACAGGGAGTCCCTTCATCCTGTCGGCCACAGCCACAAAGAGTTGGACTGATTTCCTGAACGGCTTGGTTCTTTCGATATAGAACGCCAGGGCCCTGCGAACGTCCAGGGAGTGCAGTCTACGCTCCCTGCTGGAAGAGTGTGGCTTAGGATAAAACACAGGGAGAAAAACGTCCTGGCCCATGTGGAATTGGGAGACCACCTTAGGAAGGAACGCCGGGTGTGGCCTGAGTTGGACCTTGTCCTTATGAAAGACAGTCTAGGGTGGCTCGGACATTAGGGCTCTGAGCTCCGAGACCCTCCTAGCTGAGGTGATAGCCACGAGGAACACAACCTTATAGGAGAGATACAGCAGTGAGCACGTAGCCAAGGGCTCAAAGTGGGGGCCCGTGAGGGCAGAGAGGACCAAATTAAGGTCCCAGGCCTGGACAGGCTGTCACGTATGCGGGAAGAGTCTGTCCAGGCCCTTGAGGAAGCGACTGACCAGTGGGTTCACGAAGAGCGAGAAACCATCAGCCCCTGGGTGAAACGCGGTGATGGTGGCCAGGTGGACCCGAACCGAGGAGAGTGAAAGTCCCTGCTGCTTTAGGTGAAGTAAGTAATCTAGTATGAGCGGGACCGGGGCGAGCAACGGAGCCTGTCCCTGCTGCCCTGCCCATGTATGTGGCCCTGGTAGAGGGTTTCCTGCTACCAAGGAGGACTTGCCTAACTTGATGGGAGCATCCCATTTCTACAAGGTTCAGCCATGGAGCATCCAGGCTGTGAGGTGGAGTGACTCCAGGTTTGGGTGCCAGAGGCGGCCTCAATCCTGTGTGATCAGGTCCGGGAGCAGGGGCAATGCGATGGGTGCCTGTACGGACATCTGCAGCAGTGACGTGAACCAATGCTGGCTCGGCCACGCCGGCGTGTGGCGAACAGGTCTATCTGGGGAGAGCCCCAGAGACAGAAGATTGAATGTACCACATCCCGGTGGAGAGACCACTCGTGACTGTGAAACAATCGACTGAGGGTGTCCGCTAGGCCGTTCTGCACCCCCGGAAGGTAAGACGCCATCAGGTGAATTGCATGCTCTACGCAAAAGTCCCATAGCGTGAGGGCTTCCCGGCACAGGTGAGAGGAGCATGCACCCCCCTGTTTGTTGATATAGAACATCACCGAGGTATTGTCCGTGAGAACTGCGACACACCTGCCTGCCAAGCAGGATTTGAAAGTCTGGCAGGCAAGATGCACCGCCTGCAGCTCCCTGACGTTGATGTGCATGGTGAGGTCCTCCGAGGACCAAAGGCCCTGGGTCCTGAGATCCCCCAGGTGCGCCTCCCACCCCAGGTCCGACGCATCGGTTACCATGGATAGGGGGGGCTGAGGGCTGGCGAAGGGCACTCCTGCACAAACCTCCCGCGGGTCGAGCCACCACCGGAGGGAGTCTAGCACCGCACAGGGCAGCGTCATCACAGAGTCCAGCGCATCCCTGGTTGGTCGGTACATGGTCGCCAACCAGGACTGGAGAGGGCGCAGTTTGAGCATGGCGTGACTCACCACATAGGTGCTCGCAGCCATGTGCCCCAGCAACTTCAGGCAGTTTCTTGCTGTAGTGGTCGGAAAATGCCTGAGACCGAGAATGATGTCGGACATGGACCGGAACCTGGACTCTGGGGGTACGCTCTGGCTTGAGTCGAGTCCAGGACTGCCCTTATGAACTCTATCTGCTGGACAGGGGACAGGGTAGACTTGGCCTCGTTTAGCCGGAGGCCGAGCTTGAGGAAGGTCTATCTGATGAAGACCACCTGAGCCTCCACCTGTACCTTGGAGCAGCCCTTGATGAGTCAGTCGTCGAGGTAGGGAAACACCTGAATTTGGTGCTTGCGCAGGAAGGCCGCCACAATTGCCATGCACTTTGTGAAGACCCTCGGGGCCATCGACAGACCAAACGGTAGGACTGCAAACTGAAGATGGGTGTTGCCCACCACAAATCTGAGGTAAAGTCTGTGTTGAGGTATTATCGCGATATGGAAGACGGGACGAGAAGGTAAGGTTGGTAGGATACAAGGTCCTGACTGGTAGGTCGTCCTTGACCACACCATCAAATTTGGGGTCTAGGCCCCGACGGAGGCCTTGGTTGGCCCAAAGACTGTCCAGCAGACGGATATTGCCTCCTCCTGCCACTCCTACTCCTACTGCGCGGGGCCTGTGGGCGGTTCTGGGGCTGATACGGCCGCGGGGCTGGCTGCGGCCTAAATTGTCTATGCTGAGTGGCCGGAGTGTGCAGGCCCATGGAGCGTAAAGTAGCCCTTGAGTCCTTTAGGCTATGGAGCCACTTGTCCGTTTTCTCAGAAAATAACGTGGGTCCCTCAAAGGGAAGGTCCTGTATGGTCTGCTGGACCTCATGGCGAAGGCCGGAAACCTGAAGCCAGGACCTCGCCGCATCACCACTCCGGTGGCCAGTGTGTGTGAGGTTGCATCTGCTGCGTCCAGGGCTGCTTGGAGGGATCAGCTTCCCCTCCTCCACCAGAGCGGAGAATTCTGTTCGCGATTCCTGGGGTCACTCTTTGGCATAAACTTCCCGCAGACCGCACAGAGTTTAAACCCTGGGGACCCGGGCATGCCCCAGGAGGGGACAAGGGTTGAGTTTAGGGGAAACCCCCCCAACAGCTGACTAACTAACTTACAACTAACACTAACTATAAAACTATGAGAATCAGAACTATATACACGAACTGAGACACTGCTAGGCTTGCTGCAGGAGCGCAGCAAAGTTCCAACTAGCCATCACTGGCGGTAAGAAGGAACTGAGGGGGTGGAGGGTCAGCAGGCTCCTATATTGGACGCCATGGAGGCGCCACTCCAGGGGGCACCCAGACCGACCCTACAGACGTTGCTAAGGGAGAATCGTCCGGCTGGTCTTACAGTTGTGTAAACCATAACACTGAATTAATTTGGAAGACACAAGGGAACATCCAATACACATTTAAATATTAAATTCAATTTTTTCTTTGTGAACAGTAAAAAATACTACAGTCCTTGAAATATTTTCAAAATTGATTCTGGGTAGGGATTTTATTGTTTTTGTTTGCCAAATCTTTGAGTGTATAGTCACAGGTGGGAATTAACATTGTACCCATTAGAATTACTTTTGATCATGTATCACAGGGAATAGACAGAAGTTAATTTTTAGTTTCCAAAGTTTATTTGGTCAAAACCTCCTCTTTCTTGAATCTTTTATTTTAAAGCAAAATAGTTAACCCTCACACCACAGATGCACAAACATAAGTAAGCCAATGTAATTTATTTTAGAATCAGAATCTTTTAGATATTTACCTGTGAGCTGGAATTCTGCGATCACCAGCAACTAATACCACATCACATAGTTGTTTGTGTCTCAGGTAGTTTTCCATCTTTTTAAAGGTTTGTTCAGCATGGTTGAGTGCCTGAAAAAATTCATCTGATGTACAAGGCTCCATAGTTTGGCAAGATGATAGAGTCTGACTGCTGTTGGAAGTCCTGAAGGACATAATAATAAAATCTTAGTATGGCTAATATTTTAATACAGCAATTCTGTTCATAGCTGAAACAATGAAAGTCATGCTTGCATTTTAGAAGTGATATATATTACTCAGGTTAACACTTTGTCTCTTGCAATTACTTTTATTCGCATCTTCCCTCCTCCACACACGTGTGTGTGGTCCAAAGTCCATTGAAGAGTGGAAAGATGATCTAATGCAGTATTTCTCAATCTTTTGTATTGGTGACCCTTTTCACAGAGCAAGCCTCTGAGTGCAACCCCTCTTATAAATTAAAACCACATTTTTCCAGTTTGAGAACCCCTGATCTAGTGGTTAGGGAGTTAGCCCGGAACTCAGAAGACCAGAGTTCCATTACTTGCTTTACCACAGACTCCCTATGTAGGTTTAGGCAAGACACTGAGGCCTGGTCTATACTTAAAATCCACACCCCTGACCAATGCAGCTGATTTAGCTACATCTACGCTGGAGGTTAAACTGATGGAAGAATGTTTCCATCAATCTAGCTACCATAATTTGGGGAAGTCGTGTTCCTATATAGACAGAAAAATCCCTTTCATCCGTGTAGACTACATCCACACTACCGGGTTATGCTGGCATAGCTATGGCAACATGTCTACATTGCAGCTGGGAGCATGTCTCAGCATGGGGAGATAGATGTGCTAACTCCGCTCAAGCTAGTATGCTAAAAATAGCAGTGTGGATGTTGCAGCATAGCCTAGCCACACAAGTTTGAGTCCAATGGGTAGACTTGTACTTGGGCAGCTAGCCTTTGCCGCCGCCCATGCTGCAATCTCCACACTGTTATTTTTAACATACTAGCTTGAGCAAGCTAGTGTGCATCTGTCTACCTAGGCGGGGAAGCATGCTCCCAGCTGCAGTATACACATACCATTAGTCTCTTTGAGTCTTGGTTCCCCATCTGTAAAATGGTATAACGACATTTCCATTTTCTTACAGGTTGTTGTAAGGCTCTTGGATACTATTGTAATGGAGGCCATATCAGTACTTTTGAGAGATAAATGTCTTAAAGTGCCCTTTCTATACAACTCCTTTGAGAATAAATTTAGAAAAATAAATATTTACATACACATAGTTATGACACGTATGCAGTGGAAATATTTTTATTGTCACATATCTTGGAACATGAGTCGGTGAAAATACAGTTCAGTTAATAAGACTTTCCCTTTTTACTCTTTCAAACTTAAGTCAATGTAAATTACGTCGCTCAGAGGGGTTTTTTTTACACCCCTAAGCAACATAATTTATGTCAACTTAAGTGGTAGCATAGACAAGGCCTAGGACTCCAATCCAGCATAGAATTTAAGCACATGCTTTATTTTAATCATGAGTAGTTCTTTGGAAGTCAACTCATTACTTGGGTCTTAAAACATTTAACACTGAGGATCATAGAACACAGTCTGAGTGCCACTAGTTTAAGGGATTTTGTTACTCCAAGCAAGATTTTTGATTAAGTATTTTTGCCTGGGAAAGTGGTTCATTGTTCGGTAGCAAAACAATTAATCTTGGTGGCACTGAAGTAATCATAATTAGGCTTCAATATTAACAGCCTATTAAAAAGTGGGAGGGTGGAATACACACCTATCCTTTTGCTGTTTCAAGCTGCACTGCTGCAGCTCAACAAGGACACAGAGCAGCAGTTTATAATGTGAAAGCTATCTCTGAAAGCAGAAGAAATATCAATTTTTTCTAAATTCTGGAGGAGGTGGGAGCACAGTGTCAGGGAACATGTAAACTGTGGATTTTTATACTCTCAGATAGTAACAAAGCAAACAAAAAAAATGTAATTACTACATAAGAATTCTAGTAAGCACTAGCCCTGCCTACCATAATTAAGGTTACAAATCCATCATTCTTTATAAGCAGCTGGTTTCAAACATTCCATTTTCAAAAATATTCACCTTTTATGGCTTGTCTACACTTGATTCACTACATCAGTGTAACTGCAGCAGCACTTCAGTGTAGACACTACCTACACCGATGGGAGGGGTTCTCCCATTGGCATAGGTAATTCCACTCCCCCATGAGGCAGTAGGTAGATTGATGGAAGAATTTTTCCATCAACCTAGCACTGTCAACACTGGAGATTAGATCGTCTTTACTATGCCACTCAGGGATGTGAATTTTTCATACCTTTGGGCGAAGTAGCTTTTTAGTGCAGACCATGCCTTAGACTGAGCTTCTCAATGCTTTGGCTTTGCCAATAAAATAAAATTTTAAAGTCTGAGCAAACTTCATTATGGTAGAGTGAAAAAACAAAAACATATTTTATCCTTTTCCCATTATAAAAAGTTCTAAATATCCTTTTTGGAACTAGTATATAGGACCAACATCTGAGATTTTAAACTTAGCGTGGACATTGTTCCTCTTGAGGACTAGTGCCTTTGGCTTGAAAAACAATTATTCAATAAATATCATTTTTTAAAAGTTGCCTACCAATACTACCATTAGTCCAGTTGGTTTAAACTAAGGCTTTGTCTTCACTGCCAAGAAAAAGTTGCATTTTTACCATGGCATAACAAACATGCATTAGTTATCCTGCTGTAAAATTCTAGTGGAGACAAGTCACTGTAGTTTTACTGTGAGGTAAACTAGGTGAGGTCAACCACAGGCAGGATTATAAAGGCTGATCTCACCTAGTCCCCTCGCAGTAAAGGCTACCTGCAGTGCCTAGTCTTTACTAGATTTTACAGTTCGAATAGCTAACGTGATACAGTTACCTGCTATAACCCAAAAAATCCCACACACACTATACCATTTTTGCTGTGAAACCAAGCAGTGGTTAGGGTGATCAGACAGCAAGTGTGAAAAATCGGGACAGGGGGTGGGGCGTAATAGGCTTCTATATAAGAAAAAGCCTCAAATATCGGGACTGTCCCTATAAAATCGGGACATCTGTCACCCTAGCAGTGGTAAAAATACAGGAAGCTGCTGAAGTCTTTTCTAGACTAGGGTTCACAATGGTGCTACCAATGGGAACTTTTTTGCAAAAATCTTTAGTGCATAATAGGTCAAATACATTGTTCATGTATTTTGGTCAGTAGATGGAGGCAAGAAATGTAACTCACCACTGGAACTTTAAGACGTCAGCTTTTTCTGAATTATTAGTGTATGTAAACTGACAAATATTCATATGATACTTCACAAAAATGGAATAAGATGTTCCTTCCCAGAACAGTTTACAATCAAAAATCAGCAAGACATCAATTCAAGTAACAGAGAGTGTGGAAAGTTTTTTGAAAAGGAGAATGAGGTAGGAAGGATTCTTGGGATATGAAGGAGAAGGCATTTGGCAAACAGGAAGTAGGAGATTTTTTCAAATTTAGAGCTCAGCATGAATGTAGGCATGAAGCCATACTGGAATTGTTAGCGAGGACTAGCAGAAACATAGGGAGTAAAAGACGGCGGGGGGGGGGGGGGGGGGAAGAGAAGGGGAAATTAGGAGGAAATGAGAATAGAGGTGGTTATAGGAGAGAGTAAGGGAAGAGAGAGTATATACACCCTTGAACTTGAGGACTAAGGCCTTGTCTACACTACAGAAATGTATTGTGCTAATGGCCAGATCACAGATCTTGCATCTACATACAAAAATGCTCCTAATAGTATACATCTGTGCTAAACATTTTTCAGATGAGACTTGCTTTGATCATGGCTAACCACTTTCAGTCTAACATGGTAAGAAATAAGAAGCCAGGGAAGGGATTCAAATATTGAAGGGAGGTGGTATGGACAGAGCAAAAGGAGATGACATTAATTGTATGTTTTGGAGAGAAGAGAGACAGGAAGGCTAAAAAGCATAATTTTACAGTACCCAAGTTGAAAAATTATAAAGGCATGGGCAAGAGTTTTAAAGAGGGGAATGCCAAAAAAAGAATAAATTTTAGTGGTCCCAGAAGAAGCAGCAAATACCCTTTAGTGGGAAACACGATATTTGGGAAGAGGGGGCATGATAGCAGGGGAAAAGAAGAAAAGAGTGAAAGAAGACACTGAGTTTGAGAGAGTTAGAGACCAGGATTTAATGGTGATAGACAGGGATTAGAAGGAACGAAAAAAGATCTTTAGTTCTGTAAAGACTGAGATGACACTGACATCTAGATCTCAGAAATGCACAAGACAATTGTGAAAAGCAGTACAAAACAAAACAAAATCCCTCAACATCTGTCAGCAGAGTAAGACACAAGATACATGAGGAACAGACCCCTGTTGAGTAAAAAGGTCTTTTAAAAAAGCAACCCACACCTTTCACAATAGAACAATGCTAAAATGAATTTTCTGACTCAGGTGGGGAAAAAAACAGATTTTTTTTTTTTTAGCCCTTGTATGTATGTGAGGCCTCCCTAGAGACAAACAGGACATTAACACTTTCTATAACTGCCTTAGTTACTGAGAATTGTCTTATTTATAGGTATGCTGACAATTTCGGTTTTACAAGGGAAAATTTGTTTCATATGATCAGTGTGTCTATTCTGATTTTGGTTTACTTTCTAGGACGGGGCATACAACCAGTACATACTCCTCTATAAGCCCCTCAGTTAGTATTAAGTGTCTTCGTATCATCCTAATACAAACAAACCCACAACTGAGAAATCAACAAACAACCATTATTTCAGGGTGGATCTACTTTGCGCAAAGCGCTGTACAAACACATAGGACATGCTCCCTGTTCCAAAGAATTTACAATCTAAAAAGACAACAGAGTGAGGGGTGGGGAGGAAGGATACAATATACTAGTAAACTGATCAGTGATGTCTGACACAGATCTGGTTAGTTCTATGGTATTGTTTTTGTTTTAATTTGTATTTATTTAATCATTAAGTAACCTATCCCTAACAATCTTCCAGAGATATCTAGGTGAAATGAACTTTCTCTATGCTTAGCCTACACCAGAGTGGCTAGGTGTCCGGTTTTTGACCGGAAAGTCCGGTCAAAAAGGGGACCTGACAGTGTCTGGTCAGATCTACTGACCAGACACCAAAAGTCTGGTTAATGTGGGCGGGGAGGCACCGGGTCATTACCCGTGCCATCCCCTACTCAGCCGGGGCCGCCTCCTACCTGCATTGGGTGACTGCCTCTCTGTGCCCCAGCTCTGCAGGCAAGTCCCTCCCAACCCGAGCAGAGGGGGAGAGAAAGGGGGGAAGAGAGGGGAAAAGCAGAGAGCAATGGGGAGTGGAGGGGGATGAGAAGCAAACGGGGGGCGGGGCTTCAGGGGAAGAGGTGGGCCTTGGGAGGGAAAAGGCAGGGCAGGAGAAGTTCCGGCACTCCCTCTGGAGTGTCCAGTTTTTAAATATTACAAAGTTGGCAACCCTAAGGTACACCCTACAGTATTTAAGAGCTAATACACAGCAGCACTACAGGAGGTGTAAGAGAGGATCAATAGCAAAAAAGGATCTCATGTATAGGCCCCAATATACATGTTAAAGTATACATGTCAAGATTTTAAACTTTCATAACACCAGAAACAGAATGTAAATCCCCTTCTTCCCTCTGCTTTGGCCCACTATTCCCATATGGCATGAGGGGAGGAGACATGCAGAATACAAGACTATTTCCTCTATCATGCTGTGCTTCCAGGGCCTGCAACATGGCACTCAGCTAGAGAGGAGTGCAGACGCAAGAACTTTCCACACACGCAACATTTCTCTCCTACAGATCTCTGCAGATCAATGGGCTTGGAATCTCATTCTCCTTTATGACAGAGGAGGGTGGGTGGTGTGTGTATGCACGTGCGCGCCTGTCCATCCAAGTCTTCCCTCTTTTACAGAAGAATTCAATGAAAGAAACTGAGTTAAAATGGATTTTCCACTCCCAGATGTGGCTTATTTCCACTGAAGGGAACATGGGGCCCTTATATTAGGAAGGAAGTCCGAGTGCAACAAAGTATTTTTGTGCTACCCAAAAGAACTTAGTAAATGTGAAATTGTATTTTAGAAGAATATACACAGAAAAATGATTGTATGGTTATTAAATCTCTTTACATTAATGATTACAAGCAGGAGGGAGCTTCCAACTGCTCAGTCAGTCAGACTGTGTCAACTGATGTGCCACATTGTTTGGTATTTTTAGATTATTCCAGTTTGGGGTTCTTGCATACTTATTATAAAGGGTGTGTAGCAGGAATGGTTTAGTATACACCTTATCTTGATGATGCAAGTGTACACAAACTAATGATTAAATGAAGCAACTTCTTAACCATTAGCATTAACTAGGCATGACAGTTCATATTGAACCCATAATTTATCCAAAATTCTCTCATTTAATGAAAATAAAGTAATGGCAAGAATTAAAGCACAATACAAAGAATACACACACCAGGCAAATAATTCTACATGATTCAGATTACGAGTGTAAACATACAAGAAAACAAGGATGCAGTTACTTTGTTAAAGGATACAAAAGCCAGACAAGATTTGTACTTCAATTGTGTTTCTAGTACTACATAACCCTTGCCACTTGCAAAAACAAAACAAAAAACAGAACTCAACCACCATAAGTAAAATTAAAATACTAAGATTATACACAGATTCCCCCTATACTTTAAACAGATAATTGTAATACTCCACTTTTATTAACTAGTTTTATTGGTCACAGTTCCTTTCCTGTACTTGACCATTTCTGCAAATCAAAATGTCTCTTTAATTTTAAAGACTGCATATTGATCTCTTTGAATGAAACATGTTTTTTTATACCAATAGTTTTCACTTTGGGAATATCCTCTTTTGTTTGTGTAGTGCTGTACATAGAAAAATTGCACTCAATGAGTAGATGTTTCTGAAAATATTAAAAAGACTATCTTTGCAGATTGACTGGTGATGTATTCATGTCATCTGTAGTAACTGTTCATATAATTGTTTACAAAAACACACACTGAAAATCACCTCATATAGAAGATTCTTAGGTACTTTCTCTGAAACTCATTTTGTTGATAGCTAAATATACTTATTATAAGCAAGACTAAATTGCTTTTTATAAAGCCTCATTATGCAGTTTTTCATTCCCTGATAATTCTGATAAATGTTTTCAACTCAGTGACAAAAGCAAATGCTATGTTGACTCCTAAACAGAGAGAATTTTTGTTTTGTTAAGGATATAAACCATAAATTGTGCAGTGTTTGCTCTTGTCTGTTTGCCTTTGCACCAACTAAATTTTTCTATATACGGGTACACTCTCCAAAGGGAACGCAACACATTGATCTATCTCTAATAGGCTTATTAATAAAACTCTGCCCCCTTTAAATAAAGATAATCACACTTCTTTAGAATATCAAGTCACTGCAAAATAATTTTAAAAGCTAGAAAGCAAACCACATGAAAATTAATTTGAGATGACAAGTTAGCTATTGTAGCATTTCTAATATTTACAACAACAAAAAAGGGCACAGCAAGACACGTTACTCTGTATAGTATAGTTGAGCTAAGTAATAAAGGATGTAATGAAAATAAACTGACATTTTGGAAAAAAAACAGAAAAAAAAGAGAAATTAAATTACGTATTACTTATTTTCCACCAGTTAACATACACCTTTTGATAAAAACAATAGTAATTTCATATATTATTTATTTTTAGCACCAGAAACAAGATGTAAAACAGAAACAAAACTATTACCATAATTTTATGGACATAATTAGGTTTACAATTTAAGACACTTGATTAGCACAGCCACAATCAATTTAAGGCACTTTTCATGTTTTAGTTTGCTGCACAAGCTGGTTGGCAATATATCACTTTCAATGGATGAAGTAAAAATTTTTTTTCTTTAAGCTGTACTCACATTCGGCTGCATAATCAACATATGAATATGGACATTAAAATACAGATTTATATGCCCAGATTTACAACTGCAGAACACTGCAAAAATGCACATACCTGAGAAAATTATAACTGAGATTCATAGCTAAAATAAATAAAATTTATTTTTCCATTTGAATCTTTTATTCTCAAAAATACTTAAAGATTTCAGAGCTATAGAAATCTTACCTCTACATTATTTCTTTCTAATTTAGTGTAAAACTAATTCTTAACACAGCTAAGCACAGAACAAATGTTACTCTAAAGTAATTCAAAAAAAGCCTTGTAAAGCTATTGTGTGCATATTATTTTCAGTAGCTGTAAAGATTAATTTTGCTATAGGTTAGCTATATTAAAGTTAAATTTTAATTTGGTCATAGCAAATATATTCAATTATATGCTCTGCCAGTTATCAGTATTTTTATGCTTTTGATGCAATGCAACTATCAGAAAATTCTGAAGCATTTTAATCTAGGATAAATTATAGCTGACATTTGTAGGCATGAAATATAAAATGACATTCAAGACATAAAATGACAACTAATTTCCCAAAATAGGAAAATAACAATTAACCTGCATGAACTGCTGTCCGATTCATTTTCTTCTTCACTCGCTCCATCATCTGCTTCTGGTCTGTCAAGCCAACGTGCATCTCCACAGTTTTCTGTTGTGAACTCAAATGTAGGGACTTCAGAGGTGGATGCCATTGGCCAAGGAGGTGAATTCTGGAAATCCTGTTGGCTAGACCTTCTGTAACCAATTGATGCCAAAGGTAATGGTAGGTTACCTGGATCTAAAAACTTTGTCCCACCAGTTGTTGCATTTTGTCCTCTGTTCCAGAAGTCTCCCTGGTGGCTGTCCACTGCAGAATTAGGGATTGATGACTGGTGACCAAACCATCTCCATCTGATTTTTAAAATCTGCCTCACGTCAAACTCTTTACGAGAGCCAGACATCCTCAATGAAAGCAAGTGATCGTCTAGGCAACAGGGCACGAAGCAATGCACATAAAAGAAGATTTGTGCATCCAACCAAGACTAGAGAAACACATGCTCTTCCTGCATATGGCAAGCAAATTTTGGGAGGGACTGCATTCACATACATAAAAGCCCTTTTAAAAATCATATGTCATCTGAATATAAACAAATGGCAAGAGATGATGAAAAATGCTGGGATGAAAATACAAGGTGAAACAGTCACCTCAATCAAGAAAAATGCTAATCAGGTCACACTGAAGCAGCCAATGCACTTTCTATTGCTTTCCTCCACATCCTCTGACCATTAGCTTTCACAAACACTAACAGCATTCATTAAAGCCCTTTCAAATGCTGAATACCACCCCCTTTTCTTAAACCACAAATGACAGAGAACGTAATTCCTATGCTGCATCTCAGAATCTCTACTGCTCTACTGTGTTAACTCTTGCTACTACAAATAGGAAAAAAATCAGTGATTCTAAAAAGCAATTGAAACACTTTCTTGCACTGTTAAGAAATCACTTATAAAAAAGGCTAAAATATTCCAATATACTGATTCTATTTCAGGAAAATCTGAACTGGAAAGGATTCCTTATTTCTTTCCAGTTACAAGACATGCATCAAATTGTTTTTCAAACAGACTAGATGGCTCAGGGGACATGTAAAGGGTTACAGAGCCTTTCATCTTGACATACTGGTTTGAATCAAATCTGGGTCTGTAGTGACTGAAAGTTACTACTGATGGTTGCTTAGTAGCCTAGGAGAAATGCGCTAATGGTCTCAGTCTATTTACACATCATGAAAACCATAATCTCAACTGCAACTAATTGATCATCATCAAGGAGTCAGAGGCACCACAGACTCAAGGGGCATCAAGACCACACTATCTTCTCACCTCTAGAACTGGCCCCTACAGGTAAAACTTAAAGTGCACTGATCAGATAGAGTGGAAAAATAAAACTGCCTTTGCAGAAAGGAGTTCAGTCTCTAGTGCTATATATATTTTATAAGCAGTAATTTAAAATACGTTAAAATCCCATGTCAGAATTCTCTATTTGTATTTGGAAAAGAGAAGGTCAAACAGCAGGGATATTTTAAATCACAATTTGCTATAGGAGTTCCTGTATTTACTCCTGAGGGAATTCTGCGCCAAAAAATTAAAAATTCTGCAAACAGTATTTTAAAATTCTGCAAATTTTATTGATCAATAAATAAATGTGGAGGATCCAGCATGACAGTGGGGAGCACAGGCCACTGACTGCACAGATGTGGGAGATCACCCTGCAGCCCTCACCCCAGGACATGGACTCGGTGGTGAGGCTGCACCCGACCCTGACACAATGCAAGGGCCAGACCTGCCCCAGAAACACCCTGGGGCTCTGCCCCTCTGTGTCAAGCACACTAGATGTAGACAGGCAGGCTCAGCCCAGCAGGATCCAAGTGTGGAGGGGCTTAGAGCGGGGAGATCCAGGTGTGAGGTGATAAGGATTCTGTGTGAGGCAATCTGGCTGCAGGCAGCTGGGTGGTCCGGGTACAACGGGGATCTGGATGAACAGGGGCTCGTTGGGGGAGGGGTTCTGAGTGGAGAGGCAATGGGACTCTGCAGGGGGGGGGGGGGCGTCCAGGTGAAGGTGGTTGGGGCTCAGCCAGGGCACTATGGGTATGAAGAGTTCAGCGGGGGGGGGGGGTGTTTCCGGGTGCTGGCTTGATGGGGTGCAGGTCTGGATGCTGTTTGGTGGGGCTCAGTGGGGTGGTGGTCTATGTCTGGGGAGCTAGTCAGGTCCAGGTGGGATAGGGCTTGTTGGGATGGGAGTTCAAGTGTGGGGATGCAGTCTGGGTGCAGGAGTGGGGTCCAGATGCAGGGAGGTGGGGCTTGGCCAGGGTGTCTGGGTGCAAGAGGGCTCCAGATGCAGAGGGTCAGGCTTGTTGGGGTGTGGGTTCGGGTTTAGGGGCCTCAGTTGGGGGGGGGTCTGGGTGCGGGTGGAGAGGCTTGGTGGGGCAATCTGGGTATGAGGTGGGTCCAGATGCACGGGCATGGGGCAGATAGAGGAGCAGCTCCCCATACAGTGACCCCTCCCCCCCACAGCTGAGGAGCAATGGAGGCAGGAAGGAGGGGGCATGCGGCGCTTCCTGCAGCTAGAGAGGTTTCTGGGGGTGGGTCTGACCCAGTCCTGGCCACTCCTTGCAGGGGAAGAGGAAGTCCCATCCCTGCCGGGAATAGCAGCTAAGCCTGGCACAGGGTAGAAGCCACTGGCTGGTGCATCCCCAGCTCCCCCCCACTGATTTACCTCTCCACTGGCTGCTCTGGAGGCCTGAAACAATGCACCTGCGCTGCTGGGGAGCAGTGTATGACCAGTTTTGCAGTTTCCCTTTGCTTCCCCCATCAGAAAGTGATTTTTCTGCAGGGAAGCGAAGAAATCTTTGGGAGACGTGAATTCTGCGCACGCGCAGTGGCACAATATTCCCCCAGGAGTATTACTACGTAAGATTGGAGGTTGGTTGAAATCTAGCTAGCAGACTCTCAATCCAGACAAAAAGGAGATGGTGCTGGCGGCTGGGGAGAAGCAATTAGAAGGTGCAGCAAGGATTTTATCAGAACTATGATTAAAGACAGTGAGGCTGTGCTACACTACAAACTTTGGTTGATGTAAGTTACATCAGCGTACAACTGCTGCAGTTAGCATATTGCTCGTCCACATGCATACTTGGCTGCTTGCATTGGCACTGTGTGTACTCAGCAGTGATTATGTCTATGTAGATTGCAGTGCACCACAGGTAGCTATTCCATTGTGCCACTCACCACTGGCCAGGTCACTGCCTTCTGGGAAATTTTCACAATGTGTTGTGGGGTAGAAACGAGTCACACAAAGGTGCCTGGGAGCAAGGAGTCAAGTTCCCATCATGCAACTTTCTCCATCCCATAATGCTATCCATATCCCATAATTTTCACACTGCAGATGGTGGAGCACCATGTCCAGGCCCAAGAAATGAGCACTAACTGGTGAGAGTTACAAGTAGTGGGTGCTTTGACTAGCAGCATAAGTTGTGAGGTAATAAAACTAAATTTATTTAAAAAATACAAATTTATTGCCTGGCAATAAACAACATGCAGTTAAAAAAACCCAATACAATACAAACTACCAAAATAAATTAACGGAACAGAATTTGAAAATTAGAAAGGTAGAAAACAACCCTGCCCATTTATGCTACACATAAATTGATCTGTGAGCTCTACAGTTGGCGTATGTGAACTTTGGTTGGAGTTGCTGTTCCTCGGAGTAGAGTGGTAGGGGTAGGGATGTGACCCACGATGCCACGTGGAATGTTGGGGTATGTAGAGAGCTGCTAAATTGGAGTTCTCCAGTGACTGCAATGGGTGGGCAAGCCATGACTGCTGGATCTGTAGGTCAACAAGCACCTGCAGCATTTGTGACTGTCTGAGAAGCCCTATTATGTCCTGGTGCATCTCCCTCTCCTTCTCCTGTCTGCTCTTTCCTTCTACATAGTGTCTGCAATATTCACCCTCCAGGCCTTCTGTTCATAGTCTTATGCAGCACTGGCTTGCAGATCTTGCTGAACATACCCTCTCTAGTCCTCTTCTTTCTCCTCATCAGGGTCAGATGTTCCACAGGTGTAGAGGGGGTACCCTCAAGGCTCAAATGCCAGTAGTTACAGATGAAAGACAGATGTAAACACTGTATTTAGAAGTTACAACAGAAAGGAAGAGGTAAGTTTCAAAACTCCCTTCCCTTATTCCCATAATCACTTTTAATAAGACATCCTTATTGTCACTTGAGCTTTAGGACACCTCTGCATAGCACCACCCTCCAGCTCCAGCCATCGTGAGCATAGCCTGCTGGGGCAGGGAGGAAGGAGGAGAGAAATTTTTGGTTGCAATAAATGATAACATTTTGGCCCCTATATCCAAGGATATGAGTATAAGGCAATGGCACTGAACACTGGCAATATTTTCAACAGGCAGTGGTGACTGTAGCTGATACTCCTGAGGGTAACAAAGGCACAGAGAGCACAGCTGTTGCTAGTGCCCTGAAGATACCCTGGCTTGAGTGCCACTAGTCTGTTTACTGCAATGGTGCCTGCTGAAATCATCGTGGAATTGTGTGGGAAAGTGTCCTACCAAGAAGGAAAAAATAAGGTTATCATCCCTAGAAACCTTCAGGAGAGGATCACTGAGTATCTCTGTGAAAGTTTCATCAAGATCTCTCAGGAGAATACAAGGGCCATCTCTATGTACATAAACAAACTGCTCCACATGGCCCCCCTTCCTAACCCTACAGAGGAATGAAAATCAGATAGCTCTGCCTTTTGCTGTACTGCTTGTACTGCCTGGGGCAGCCCTCACTGAAAATACCAAGGGCAGGGCAGACTGCAAAAGGGAGAGCAGATAACCACCAGTTTTGGGAGTAACACTGAAGTTAGACTCACCAACCAGTCATAGACTATACTTCTGATCTCCCACACTGATTATCAAGTAGTTAAAAAAAAAAAGAAATCACACAGCCCCTTTATTGCATTCCAATTCTTTGGCTCCCAATTAGCACATAGGTCCAGTAAGTGAGAAGTTATTTAAAACTCTGGTCACAAACAAAATGTTCTTCTGACCCCAAAAGGTCAGCGAAGTTACCAGATCAATATTAATTTGGATCTTACCCAAAATACCATGCTGCCAGCCAATCCTTTAGCACCTAAAACTAAATGTTTATTGTAAAGAAAAAAGAAAGAACAAGAAGAGAGTTGTTAAATGGTAAAGCCATCAAATACATACAGAGACTTCAAAGTCCATATATCAGGTTCTTAGTAGCATTGGTGAGTTTGCTGGCATGAAAGTTCCTCTGGAACATTCCCACAGCTTGGATGAGTCATTCAGTCCTTTATTCAGAGCTTCAGTTTGTAGAAAAGTTATTCCAGAGGTAAGAAGCAGGATTGAAAACAAAATGGAGATGATGCAACTGCTTTTTATATTCTTTTGTCATGTGACTTGTACTTCCTGTGTCCCAAACATAAACTTTACAGCACATAGCATGGAAAGCCTTAGAGTTCTGTCCATAAGCATACCACATGCCTTGCTGACTCATAAAGTGTATCCCCTAGTTCCTTTCAGTGGGTTCATTGTACAGTTGATGACCCTTGATGGGCCATCGAACAGGTTAGGCAGTGCTGGTGCCAATCTTTGGGGGTGTCATCCAGATTCACAGCACAAGTCTGAAATAGAGATATTCCCTACAAATCTATAAATCATACTACAAATGTGATACAAAACATATAAACAAGATTATCGTACCGGGTAAATCATAACATTTTCCCTGACACCTTACACGGAATATCTGGCACGATTCATTGCAATTTCATAACATTGATAATAATATCACAAAGTATTCCACATATTCCATACAGCATCACACTGTTTTACTCATAGAAGAGAGAGCAATGAAAAGTTGATATCTTTGCCCTGCTAACTTGGGACTGAGCTGGGCACCATCTTTACATTTAAGCACTGTAAGGAAAAATATACGCATACACTTACCTGAGGTTCTTGCCCCTTCATCAGGCTCATCCGTGCTCAGCTGGTGGGACTGACTAGACCAGTGATACTCAGACCTCAATGGTTCAAGGAGCCAAATTAGCGATCAACATTACCCAAAAGAGCCACAGAAGTACGAACTCATTGTTTCATTTACTATTTTTATATTATATATTATATGTTCAATCTTTTCTTAATGTCCACATTTCTACAGCTGGTCTATCGCTGTGCCTACATAGTCTCTTTTTCCTACAGGCCCAGGAGATCCAATACCTCCTGTCTAATCCAGCCAGGAGTGCATCTAGTGCGTGGAGCTTGCATGGTCAATTGGGCAGCTGCACACAACAGGGGAGAGCTACTAGGTGAACTCGTCAAGGTGCGCAATCATGAAAACGCATTTAAAAATACTCAGGATTTTTAAAAGGCAGAGAATGACTTCCAGTCTACATGGAATCTGAATTGATAAAAGCATTGGTTTTAACCCATAATGCTCAAAATTATTTAGGGATTGCTTGGTAACTTGAGGGAAGTGCTTCAGTTTTCTCAATTTGTATCTACCAGACCCCAGATTTGTTGACCTTTGAAGCATGCCCAAATTACTATTTTTTAGGCAGTTGGGAACCAAAAGGGTTGAGTGGGTGTATAGAATATGAGATTATTGTTGCTGCTTTTGTTGGGTGGCTGACTTCATTTGATCAGAGTAGTATCATGGAATTTTTTTGATAATGATGATTTTATGTCATACACAGAAGTTACATGATGTTTTACAAAACATAGATCAAACCCATTCCCCTTTCTCTATTGGATATGTATACCTGATATCAGTTTTCGGTGTCAATGAATATCAATATTGTGGCAAAGTACCTTCTTCTCCTCTGCAGGCTCAGTCCTTTTTAGCCTTGGAGACACAGGCTTGGGCAAGGCAAATCCTTCCAGGTAGCACAGGGTTTGGCTATTCCTTTTCTCAGTCAGCCCCTTGTGCTTGTTTATCTTCCCTTCTGGGGACAGAGTGCAACCTTCCTTGCAGGAAGGGTTCAGGGCCTTGCTGCTCCTAACTTACTGGCAGCTTCCCTGGTTCTCTCACTCTCTCTCCCCCCCCTTCCACGCCGGGGAGGGTTTAAAAAGGTCCCAAGCAGTTGGAGCCAGCTGAACCTAATTAGTTCCCTAGTAACCCCTTGCCCAGCTGAACCTTATTTCCCCATGGTTCCCTCTCTTCAGTGGCTTGGGAGAGGCCTTTTTAACCCCCTGGGACTGATTACTACCCCCTTTGTAGCTGTTTGTCCTGGGTTTGCCACAATATATAAAGGGGGTGCACAATTCCTGGCTTCTGTAGGCGGAGCTTATTGCAAATACCAGGGATTCCGTGCATCCCTCCATTCCCACCACACCGTCATGTGCCATGCTCCTACGACCCTCTCTTTCAGGGACTTTCTCAACTTCTCCCAATTTTCCCCTGACACAGGTTCTTTGCTCCCTCCCTCCTTCCATATCAGGATCCCCCATTCTCTTCCCCATGCCAGGGGCTCTGGGTCCACCTGCATTCCTTCTCCCCATCCCTCAATGGCAGGGGCTTCATCCACTCTCTCCAACCTTCCCCCATGCCAGGGTCCACCAATTTCACCACCATCACCAGGTGTTCTATGCACCCCCATGCCTCCATACCAGGATTCCCCAATTACCCTGCCAGGAGTTGTGTGTACCCCACCCCCATTCTCCACATCATGCCAGGGGCTCTAGTCCTCTAGCTTTCCCCCTCCCCCCCACACCAGAGTCCCCCATTCACCCCACCAAACAATGGGCTCTGTTTTCCTCCATTCCCTTCCCCCACAGCAGAATCCCCTGTTCTCCCCACCCTGTCAGGAACTCTGTGCGACTCTCTTCTTCCACCCCCGCAAAGTACCTTTCTTCCCCCCAGATTGAAAGGGAGGGCTGAACATATGATGCCCTCTCTCCCTCACCTGGAGCAGATTTTTAGGAGGTAGGAATGACAGAAGCCATCTCTCTCCTCTTCTCTCCCTCTGGCTACCCCTGCTGTCTGAGTATCCTATCCCTGGCTCCCAGGAGGGAGAGCAACTATTTCTCTTCTGTCATTCATGGTGTCAATATGTTAAACTGTATTGGAGAGATGAGCAAGGACACTATTGTGCTGCAAGGTGTTAATGGATGCCTTTGACAGATGAATCACCATTTGCCTCTTTAGATGTTATGATTGTCCCCAAAATCATTAGAAATCTGACCAATGATGCTTAAAACTTTCCCTGAAATTTTGGAATTGATTGGATGTGACAGTAAAAGTTACCACATTACATAAACAAATACCAGTGAGGTCAGCCAACAATGCATTGTTTTCCAGATGATCTTGTTAATATTTAAACAATAATTTCATCAGAACTTAACTTAAAATATAACTTACAAGAATTTTGCAGTTTGAATTTTAAACCGTGGTTCTACTCTAAGAAATAGAAAGAAAAAATGGCATCTTTTTACTTATCCCTTCTCTCCATGTTGTGTATTTGTGCTCAGTGTTCGTGAAGGATGACAGATGAGACAGGACAGGACAAGAAGTGGTGAATACATTAACACCTAAGCTCATGTTCAGATACTTCCTGTCTGTATTCAAAGTCATACCTACTTACATGTCAGCAATAAGTTTTACAGCTACAGTTAGCATGGCAAAGCCAACACAACTAAGAGACTGAGCTGGATTCTATCTTTTGTTCATATCAACAAAATAATTTCTTTAAATTCAAATCGCTCCTGTGCAAATCAAGTAAAGGCAATGGCAGACTTGCCAACTCTAGTGCTTTTCAGCCCTTTCTACTGACTTACTGGGAACTCCTGCCAATTTACTGCTTTTTCTGGCGCAAGGTTGTGGACTCAATCATACAGAAAGACAGACAGACAGAGACACACACGCACAGAGGATGCCATAATGCCATTTGTATAGTCACTTTGCAGGTTTGGTTTACACTTGCTTAAAAAGTTAGGTCGGCATAGCTATGATAAAACATGCACCCCCGACCAACACAGCTATGATGACCTAATCCCAGTGGAGATGCAGCTATGTCAACAGAAGACTGCTTCCATCAATGTAGCAAATTTTGCTCAGGAATGTGGTGTTCATATGCCAATGGAAAAACCCTTCTATGCGTGTAGGCTGCACCTATGCTACGGGATTATGCCAGAGTAGTTATGCTAGTATAATCTCTGTAGTGTAGACATATCCTCAGAGGCCCTGATCCTGCAAAACCTATTCACATGTACTTAACTGAGGGCATGGCTACACTTGCAGATGTAGAGCGCTGTGAGTTAAACCAGCTCTCGGAGACCGCAGCAGGGAAAGCACTGCAGCATGTTCACACTGTCAGCTGCAAGGGGAGCGGTACATTATGGGCAGCTATCCCACAGAGCACCTCTTCCCATTCTGGCGCTGTGGCTTGTGGGAAGGGGGCATGGGGTGCGGGTCATTCTGGGTCTTGTCCCAATGCCCCGTGATGCATCGCTTCGCATCCCAGCAATCCCTTGTGCTTTCATCCACATTTGGTGCCATCTTTAAACATTTTTTGTACTGTGCGTTCTGTCTTCCCTTTCGAACTCCGGGAATGGATCCCGAACTGCTGAGGAATATGCTGATGGGTCTTGCGAGTACGTCATGAATTGCAGTCGAGTTATTCCTTAAGCTACAAACTGACAGTGAGGAGTCCGACAATGATATCGACTCGCATAACGCATATGACACGAGATTGCTTGTGGCATTCACGGACATGCTCACCACCGTGGAACGCCGCTTTTGGGCTCGGGAAACAAGCCCTGAGTGGTGGATCACATCGTCATGCAAGTCTGGGATGACGAGCAGTGGCTGCAGAACTTTCGGATGAGAAAAGCCACTTTCATGGGACTGTGTGCTGAGCTCGCCCCCACCCTGCGCTGCAAGGATGACCTCCTGACGTCCCTTACAACCCTGATATTCTATGACACGAGATTGAGAGCTGCCCTACCACAGTGGAGAAGCAGGTGGCTATTGCAATCTGGAAGCTGGCAACTCCAGACAGCTACCGATGGGTCGCTAACCAGTTTGGAGTGGGAAAGTCGACCCATTGGAATCGTGTTGATGCAAGTTTGCAGGGCCATTAATCGCATCCTTCTCAGAAAAACAGTGACTCTGGGTAACGTGCATGACATTGTGGCTAACTTTGCCTAACTGCGAAGGGGCGATAGATGGGATGCATATTCCAATTCTGGCACCATCCCACCTAGCCTCTGAGTACATAAATCGGAAGGGGTATTTCTCTATGGTTCTCCAGGCGCTTGTGGATCACCATAGGCGTTTCATTGACATTAACGCAGGCTGGTCCGGAAAGGTGCATGACGCACACATCTTTCGGAACACAGGCCTGTTCAGGAAGCTGCAAGCTGGGACTTTCTTCCCAGATCAGAAGATCACCGTAGGGGAAGTTGAAATGCCCATTGTGATCTCTGGAGACCCCGCTTACCCTTTAATGCCGTGGCTCACAAAACCCTACACAGGGAGCCGTGACAGCAGCAAGGAGTGGTTCAACAACAGGCTGAGTCTGTGCAGAATGACTGTGGAGTGTGCTTTTGGCTGTTTAAAGGGCCGCTGGTGCTGTCTGTATGGGAAGCTGGACCCGGCCGATGACAACATCCCCATGGTTATATCCACGTGCTGTACCCTCCATAACATTTGTGAAGGGAAGGGTGAAAGATTCATTCAGGCATGGACCTCAGAGGTTCAACACCTGGATGCTGAATTTGAACAGCCAGAGAGCAGGGCTATTAGAGGGGCCCAGCGCGGGGCTGCAAGGATTAGGGATCCCTTGAGGGAGCAATTGGAGGCTGAAAGCCACCAGTAATGTTTGGTGCCCTGCACGGGAGTGAAGTGCAGTGGTTCCAATGCTAGTAGGAATCTGTGTTTGCTATGTATGATGCACTGACTTGCAGTGCCTGTTGCTTTTCTAGGCTACGGTATCTTTTACTTAATGCAATAATAAAGAACGTTTTCAAAGCCAAAAAATTCATTTGTTGAAAAGAAACAACTGCTTGGGAAACAGAAAGGGCATGACACATCTGTGCTGTGTGGGACGAGGGAAGGGGGTGGGGAGGGGAACGGGACAATCACAGATTTGTGTATGTCCTGTTACCATACTCAGCCTTTCTGTCTGGAGTGCCATGCAATGAGTGCTGCACTTCAGGCTGGTTAAAATGCATGGTGATGGGGGTTGAGTGCAGTGGGTAAGGGTTGTAGTTTGCAGGGCTGGGTGGTGAAGCTACAGGTGTTGGAGGCAGCTGGTGGCAATAAGAACCCAGATGTTGGGGAAAGTGGGTTGGCGGTGACATGGGGGCACAAGGGAAAGAGTTTGGGGACAAGGGCTGCGGGGAGGGGCGGGCACAGAAGTGCTCCGCCTGCATTGCTACGAGCGCCTGTATCGAGTCCGCTTGGTGCTCCATGATGCTTAGCAGCCACTCCGTGCTTTGATGCCGGCGATCCGCATTCTGCGGGCGGACCCTCCTTTCACTCTCCCGCCACTCCTGCACTTTTTGATTTTTATTAAGGGACTGCTGCATGACTTCATGCAGTATGTCCTCTTTGCTTCTTCACAGATGCTTCCTGATTATTTGGAGTCTTTCGGCCGTTGATAACAAGGACGGCTGGGCTCTCAAGGTTGCATCTGTAAAGCCAAAATGCAACACTTAACAGAGGCCACATTGTTCACACCAGACAGAGCAATGATTTGGCCGAACTTAAACACAAATACAGTGTACGCAATAGCAGAAATTGCCCGCCCCAAAGCAAGTGCACAGAACCCACAGGAGCCCCAAAATGGTGAGTAAGCACAGGGGCAAGGGGGACTGATTGTTTCACGGCCGCACTTTCCTCTGGGGTTCTGTGCTTTGGGGAGAGCCGACAGCTGCAGGGGGCCCCTATACTGAACACTGTCCCCACATTTTCCATAGGATGAGTTTGTCCTGGAAGATATCTCACTGCTGAGGGTGACCTGGAAAGCAAGGGAGGGTCTTCTACTACAATGCAGCTTCTGCCCTGGCTCATATGCAGCTTGCCTGTGTGCAGCAATGGTCCCCCCGCCCATCACGGCACAGTGGCGCGGACACGTTAGCCTTACTGGGAAAAGGAGCACAGCAGCTCTGCCAAGGAACCTGCGCAAGCAGATTGCCCAGCTTCTGCATGAGACCTTTGAAGAGATCACTGAGGCCAATTACCACAATGTGAGAGAGCACATCAACGCCCTATTCCGCATCTAAGCATGCATGCAGCCCTAACCCTCCTTGCCCCAAGAGTCCACACCGAACAACTTCCTTCCCAAAATAAAAGCCGCTTACCGGGCACCTCCTCTGCTGTTTGTTCTTCCCCAAGCACCGTCCACTGTGACTGGCTACCTTCCTCCTGGCTTGAAAACAGCTCCTGGCTGCATGCATCTAGGGATGCCGGGCTGTCCCCCTTCTCCTCACCAGCCTCGCTCCTGCTTTCCTCCTCCTCCTGCCATGTTGAACTGGGCTCTGAAGTGTCCATGGTGGTCTTTGGAGTGGAGGTGGGGTCGCCTCCAAGTAGAAACGGCAGGTCACGGGGACAGTACCGGAGCGGCGGTTTGCCTCGCTGGCTTTGTGGTAGGCATTCCACAGCTCCTTCACTTTAACCCTGCACTGCAGTGCGTCCCGGTCATGGCACCTTTCCATCATGTCCCTGATATCTGCCCAAAGGTATCGTAATTCCTACGGCTGGAGCGCAGCTGGGACTGGACAGCTTCCTCCCCCAAACACTGATGAGGTCCAGCACCTCGCCATTGCTCCATACTGGGGATCGCCTGGCGCATGGAGGCATGGTCACCTGGAAAGATTCGCTGAGAGCACTCCACTCCTTGCTGAGCAAACAGGAAGGGGAATTTCAAAATTCCCAGAGAATTTAAAGGGCGGGTCTGGCGGTTGGTCACCTGAGGGCAGGGCAGTAGAGTTCAAAGTGATGACCAGAGTGGCTAGAACAGGCATCGTGGGACACTTCTGGAGGCCGATCAGAGCGCATTAATAGACCAGGGCGTCCACACTGGCGTTGTGGCGTTCCAGCCGGGATGCAGCAAGCGTTATGCTTCTCGTGGAGGTGGATTACCAGGAGCGCTCCAGCCACGGAGTCCGGGCGCTCTATGTGCCTTGCCAGTATGGACGCGTCATGGGTTAGGGCGCCCGGGGCTGCTTTAATGTGCTCTAACTCGCAAGTGTAGCCAAGCCCTTAAGACTACTCGCAGTGCTTAGTTAAGCATGTGTGTAAGTCTTTGTAAGATTGGGGCTTTTAACTTGTAGACCAAAGAATCTATGCCTAAACACGTCTTTTCATAGTAAAGTCAAAAAGGTATAATTTTCTACTTTATAGCAAATCATAAAAAAACATATAATTTACCTAAGGGCACATTGTCCTCACTTTGTTAACATAATACTGTTGAAATTAATGGGAGTTTTATATTCTTACTGTGGAGACACCCTAGAACAGCGTTTCTCAAATGCGGCCACTGTGGTTACATGTGGCCACCAGGGGCTTTTCTTGCTGTGATGGGGGGAGGGCAAAGTAGAGCCCCACTCCCCCTCTCTGTTGCTCCTGGATGCTTCCCCCCTCTGGAGACACCTGGGGCACAACACTGGAGGAGTAGGCAGACAGTAAGTTCCCCACCTTCCCAGGAGTGGTAAGGCTCAGACTTTGGGCTTCAGCCCTGGGGTGGCAGGGCAGCAGGCTCTGCTCGTGGGGCTTCGGGCTCCAGCCCTGGGCTCTGGCTGCGCAGTTGCGCAGTGGCAGGCCCCTGGTCACATGGCTTCAGGCTCCATCCCTGGACCCCATCCTCCAGCCGTGGAGCTTCGGGCTCTGGCCGCAGGGCTTCAGGCTCCAGACCTCCACCCCCATCCGCCCTGGCCCCCACTGCCTCCCCCATCCAGGGTTTAATTTGTCCCCAGGCTTGCCAGGGCTGAGTAAATCTGATGTGAAAAGTGATACTTGTCTGTTTGTTAATATCACAACAGACTTACTAGCTAGCAATAAATAAATTACAATGATTTGGACGTGTATATGTGCATATTTATTTGGTTTTCCTAAAGCTAATCAAGTATTTTAGGGAAAAAGTGTGAGAGTGGCCACCAGCATGAGTTGGTGGCCGCACTCTGAGCCACCAAAAAATTTGTCCTGAGAACCCCTGCGCTAGAACTTGACAGGCTCCGAATCAACTGATAATAGAATACTGATTTTCTTGAAAGCATGAGTCTCTGAGCCTGTAAACACTTAAGGGCATGTGTAACTTTAGTCACATGGAGTAGTCCTATAAATTTCAACAGGACTACTCAAGTGAGCAAGGTTCTGCAAACATTTAAGTATGTGCATGACTGGGAGCTTAATTTACCAAATTCTGCATTCGGAACAATTTAAAATGGCGCTAATAGTTAAACTTGCACTAGAGGACAAGATAGATAACTGAAAGAATTCAGCAAGACAGTTTTAATAAATTACTTCCCACAAAAAGGTCTCAAGAATAATTTATCAGAATGAAGGAGGAAAAAAAGATATTGGCTTTTTTTTGTTTTTGTTTTAAACTATTAAAAAGGAATTCAGGGCACTCACATTCTTAAGACAATATATATGGCCTGCTTCATTTGTCCAAGTGTTGAAGAGTGATAATCCAATATAATTAGTTACAACGTAGACACGATATTTATGCTAAGGAGATCATAAGGTCAGCAGATGCTATTTAACCTCAATAGTCAATCTAAAGAAATACAACTAGAATATGAGCAGAGGCAGGAGAGAGATTTTATTTGTGCTAGACTTTTGTAGATAGTAATCTATTTGAATTTTGTATATGCATTTTCATAAAGATGTGAAGTACCCACAGTGCTAGAGAGGATTTAATACATCTAAATAAATACACACACACACACACACACACACACAAAAGGTAAGTCTAAATAAGTCTCTATTATTTGGTATTTATTATCTTAGATTAATTTTCTATTAGGAAATTAGTGCTTAAAATTAAACCTCCAAATGAATATATAACAACATCTACTGAAGCATTTTCAAGATCTGAAAACCAGCACTCTTCTATTCAGGTGTTTTTCCTGTTGTTGCTGCTACTACCCTTTGGCTTTACACAATTATATTATCATCATCCAACACCAATGCAACATCAAATACTATATTTTCAATCTGATTATTCTGTCAAATCGATTATACAATTATCTGTTTATCCTGAACAGCTCTTTTGTCCTTCAAGTCAAGGCCTGAGAGACAAAAGACTCAGCTGATCAATAGAAGATTTTAATATTCGATTTAATTGTCAACTAAATGAAAATATCAAAATATAATTAAAGTCCTTATTTTAGTCCTTATTTTAACTGCTGTAATTAGTTTCTCCTAATTCCAAAGATTGCTATGTACTGTATAATATTGTAATTCAAACTTTAGAACATAATTAAACTCTAAAAAATTGATACAAGATTGCAAATACTGGCAGTTGAAAATATTTCTAACAAACACTAGTCATCTATGCTGAGGCATAGATGAGTGCCTCAGCATACTTAAGATGTTTGTAACTGATCAAATGCACACTCTGGAATGTTACCGGGCTTGCAAAACTATTTTTGTAGACATTTAAAAATATAAAATCAGATTAAAATATTAACCCAAAGGAAGTAGTTACATACAGACAAAAAACCTACTTGTGTCTGAAGGCAAGTGATTACGGTAAAAGAAAAAAAGCCCTCTCTGTCCTCCTTTCTTTGCTTCCTTTTTGCTACACCCAGAGGATAATGGCAACAGCCTGAGAGGGACTTCAAAAAGAGAAGGAGCTTTGTTTAGAGCAGAGACAGCATTCAGATTTATGGCACCATGAAGGGATCTTTGTAGAGCAGCAATTGGACCTTGCTCAGCTCTCCATCTTATTCATATAAGAAAAATAAATCCTATAACATGTCTACAAATTTAAACAGAGACATAACATTTCTCCCTCTGAAGATGCAAGAGAGGAAAGGGTACTTTCTTAAAATCAAACGTGCCACTGCTATCCAAACCAACCTCACGAGTAAAAGCTTAAGAAAAGAAAGGATAGACTATAGCTCTGACAAACCAGTAGTGGGGGGAGGGAAGGAGAAAGCATATTTCAGAGTTAAGGGATCTCTAATGAGAGAAAGCCAGGCTACTAGTCCCATATGTTTAAATCTAGTGTTTCATCTAACTTTAGCGGCTTCTGGAGAGAAAAGCAATGGCAGCCAGGGTCTAAGGCATATAAGGCTATATGGATTTCAGTTCATCTATATATCACAGTGGTATCTAAGTACAAGCATCTTGACCTGCACCTAGAAATAAACAGGAATATAGTCAGGGGTGAAAGTAGGCCGGTACGGTGTACCGGTAAGAAGTGGCTGCCAGTACCGGCCTGCACGCAGCCGATGTTAAAGCCCAGCCCTCCCCCCGCCTCCTCCCCATCGGCGTCCGGAGCTCCGAGCCCTTTTAAATCGCCAATGGAGCCTCAGGCAGCACGGACCAGGCAGCCGTCCCGTCCGCCCGAGGCCCCACCCCTCCCGTCTTGTGTTACTTTCACCCCTGAATATAGTGCATGTTCCCTGCAGCCAATACCCCTTAAGAGGTAAGCAGGCATATTCTCCATGAGCTCTAGCTTTCAAGTGATCTTCAGCTATAGCCCAACATGGGTTGCGCTGCAATACACCAATCTAGAAATCGAAAAAGCACGGATATTTCTGTGGTGAGGTCTGCCTCTGAAAAGTTTCAGACATTTCTAGACAGGCACAGATTTAAAAAAAAAAAAAAAAAAAAATAGCCTCAGCAAGTGCCACCTACTGACAAATTCTCGGAGTAGACAAATGTCCAAGAACACCGCCAAATTGCAAACCTCTTGAAGAAGGATGAAAAAATACCCTTATAATAAGGGTGGAAGCAACCACTCCTGCACTCCCTTTAAATTCCTTCCCCCAACATCTGACTTGCTGAGACTGAGGCTATGTCTGCACTACAGCAGCAGCACTGCAGCTACACTGCTGTAGCATAGACATTTGCTACAGCAATAGATGGGGTTTTTTTCTGTTGCTGTAGTAAATCAACTCCCTCGAGAGGCAGTAACTAGGTTAATGGAAGAATTCTTCCGACAACCTAGGGGTGCCTATACCAGGGCTTAGGTTGGCTTAACTTAGGGGTGTCAATTTTTCAGACCCCTGAGAGATGTAGCTAGGTTGACTTAAGTTTTAGATGTAGGTCAGGCCACAGCCTCAGCTTGTTCACTGTCACACAAGCCTCGGTTCCAGCTTGGCACTGGGAAAATTCCATGATACTACTGTGATCAAATGAAGTCTTCACTATCTTCTCTAAAAGCCTCACAGTGTTGAACCAGAGGGATCAGGGCCGGCTCCAGCATTTCTGCCGCCCCAAGCAAAAAAAAAAAAAAAGCCTAACATTTAAAGGCATTGCTGCATCATCATATGGACAGGTTTTAAAACCTTATGATTTTGGTTCAAACACAAGGCTGATAGGATTACTGAGTCCTGATACCAGGGCTAACTAATTTAACTCCCCACACACCCATCACCACTGGGCGGAACAAAATATCAATAGACAAAAATAAACTAGGAGTACACTCTAGATAGGACAGTAGCTAAGAAGACACTGAGTTTTGCCGACTCACTGCCATGGGCAGTAAGAAGAAACTAAATGGCAATTGGGGATGCTGTGCCCTTTATGCCTTCTGAAAGGGGAGTGCAAGGGCATACAGGATGTATGCACAGCCCCAATGGATACTGCTACTTAAAAACATTCTAAACTCTTGTGTATAGGGTGCATGGCCAGAATGAGTGGGAGCCAGGTGTGCAGATACCTGAGGAGCACAAGAACAAGAGGGCATTCAACAGCAATACAACCTAAGAATTTTTTTACATAATGTGTGAAACTGTAGGAGTCACTCACTGCTGCAGAAAGTTGCTGAGGGAAAGAAATTAATATTCAAAATGGGATTAGACATATATATGGATATCAATATCCAAAATTGCCATAATTAATAATAATAATATATTTGTGTAAGAGATTAAGTGTCATGCTTTTGAGTTTAAGCCAATCTCTACCTATTAGCAATCAGGGTGAAATCTAAAAAACAGGGTGAAACCGGTTTTTGATGGCACGCTGCTGCCTGCTGGGGTCCTGGCCCCACTCAGCCCACCCACCCACCGATTTCTCCTGCAGGGGAACCGAGCATCCCAGCCCTCTGTCCTGAACCCCCCCCACACACCCAGCCTTCTGCCCTGACCCCTGCACCCCCCACACACAAACCCAGCCCTCTGCCCTGACCCCTGCACCCCCCTCACACACCTCCAGCCCCCATTCTGACTCCTGCACCCCCCACACATACCCAGCCCCTCCACACCCCATGCCCTGACTCTTGCACCCCTTCCACATCCCCACCCCTGCCCTGAGCACCAAACGGGAGCTCCTGCACCCCCCCCCATTCCCACCTGCACCCCCATTCTGGAGTTCCTGGCGCCGGCCCCTTGCCAGCCGGGGTCCCGCAGGCCCCACTCAGCCCGCTGCTGAACTAGGTGAACGGAACCCCAGGCCGGCAGCGGGCTGAGTGGGCCGGCGGCGTAAGATCAGCATTTTAATTTAATTTTAAATTAAGCTTCTTAAACATTTTGAAAAAAGACGGTTACTCACCGTTGTAACTGTTGTTCTTCGAGATGTGTTGCTCATATCCATTCCAATTAGGTGTGCGCGCGCGCCGCGTGCACGATCGTCGGAGAAATTTTCTACCCTAGCAACACCCGGTGGGTCGGCTGTGGAGCCCCCTTCATGGTACTGGATATATACCCCAGCCGACCCAGCGCCCCCTCAGTTCCTTCTTGCCGGTTACTCCGACAGTGGGGAAGGGGGGCGGGTTTGGAATGGATATGAGCAACACATCTCGAAGAACAACAGTTACAACGGTGAGTAACCGTCTTTTCTTCTTTGAGTGCTTGCTCATATCGATTCCAATTAGGTGACTCCTAAGCCCTACCTAGGCGGTGGGGCCGGAGTGAGACGTTGCTGTGTGCAAAACCGCTGATCCGAATGCAGCATCGTCTCTGGATTGCTGTACAAGCGCATAGTGAGCGGCGAAGGTGTGGACTGATGACCAAACTGCAGCCCTACAAATGTCCTGGATCGGGACTTGAGCCAGGAAGGCAGTCGAGGAGGCTTGTGCCCTCGTGGAGTGGGCAGTGAGGCGTGGCGTCGGGACACCAGCCAGGTCGTAGCAAGCACGAATGCAGGATGTGATCCAAGAGGAGAGACGTTGGGAGGAGACCGGTAGGCCTTTCATCCGGTCGGCTACTGCAACGAAGAGTTGCGTCGTCTTTCTAAATGGTTTCGTATGCTCAATATAGAAGGCGAGGGCCCTGCGCACGTCCAAGGAGTGCATACACTGGTCTTGGCGCGTGGCGTGCGGCTTAGGATGGAAGACTGGGAGAAATATATCCTGGTTCACGTGAAAAGCTGATACTACCTTGAGAAGAAAGGCAGGGTGGGGGCGAAGCTGCACCTTGTCCTTATGGAAAACAGTGTATGGGGGCTCGGACGTAAGCGCCCTGAGTTCAGAAACGCGCCTTGCTGAGGTGATGGCTACAAGGAAGGCTGTCTTCCAGGATAGGTACAGGAGTGAACAGGTAGCCAATGGCTCGAACGGAGGCCCTGTGAGCTTGGAGAGAACCAGGTTGAGATCCCACGTCGGAACGGGCTGGCGTTGCTGTGGGTACAGTCGGTCTAAGCCCTTGAGGAATCTAACGACCATCGGGTTAGAGAAGACCGAGGAAGCGAGTTCCCCTGGGTGGAACGCCGAAATGGCGGCCAGGTGAACCCTGACCGAAGATATCGCCAAGCCCTGTTGTTTTAGGGATAGGAGATATTCAAGTATAAGAGGAATAGGCGCCTGCAAGGGGGGCGTGGCTCGCTGCTCGCACCAACAGGAGAACCGTTTCCACTTGGCTAAGTAAGTGGTCCGTGTAGAGGGCTTTCTACTTCCCAGCAGAATCTGTTGGACGGAATGCGAGCATTACCGCTCTTTGCGATTCAGCCATGGAGCATCCACGCTGTGAGGTGGAGCGATTGCAGGTCGGGGTGACATAGTCGGCCTTGGTCCTGAGAGATGAGATCTGGACACAAGGGAAGTGTGATCAGTGTTTGAACCGATAGCTCCAACAGTGTGGTGTACCAGTGCTGCCATGGCCAAGCTGGAGCGACTAGAATTACCCGTGCCTGGTCTCTGCGTAGCTTGAGCAATACCCTGTGGACCAGTGGAAATGGAGGGAAAGCGTAGAACAGGTGGTCTTTCCAGGTTAGAAGGAACGCGTCCGACAGAGAGCCCAGAGATCGCCCTTGTAGGGAGCAGAACGCGTGGCACTTCCTGTTGGCTCAAGATGCAAACAGGTCGACCTGGGGAAATCCCCACCTCTGGAAGACGGAATAGATGATGTCCAGGCGAATTGACCACTCGTGTGTCTGGAAGGACCTGCTGAGACGGTCCGCTAGCGTATTCTGGATTCCAGGAAGGAACGATGCCGTGAGATGTATCGAGTGGGCGATGCAGAAGTCCCACAGGCGAATGGCCTCTTAGCATAGAAGCGACGAGCGGGCTCCGCCTTGCTTGTTGATGTAAAACATGGCCGTGGTGTTGTCGGTGAGGACTAACACGCAACGGCCCTGTAGGAGATTGAGAAATGCCTGGCACGCCAGGCGCACCACCATCAGCTCTCGAACACTGATGTGCAGGGCTAGTTGGGGTGCGGTCCACATTCCCTGGGTATGGTGCTCCCCGAGGTGAGTGCCCCAACCTAGAGATGAGGCGTCCGTAACCAGGTGCAGGGAGGGTTGAGGGGCGTGGAATGGCACTCCTGCGCAAACCGCCTTGCGGTCCAGCCACCAGGTGAGAGAGGCCAGGACCGAGGTCGGGATCGTGACCACCATGTTTAGGCTGTGTTGACGAGGGTGGTACATTGACGATATCCAGGCCTGCAGTGGGCGAAGTCGAAGTCTGGCGTGTCTGGTTACATAAGTACAAGAGGCCATGTGACCCAATAGGGCGAGGCACGTCCTTATCGTGGTAATCGGAAAGGCCCTGAGCCCTCGAATGATGCTTGTGACGGTATGAAAGCGATTGTCTGGTAGAATAGCTCGGGCACGTCTGGAGTCTAGGACTGCCCCAATAAATTCTATCCTCTGGGTTGGCTCTAGAGTGGACTTCTCTTTGTTGAGTAGAATGCCCAACTCGTGGAATGTCTGTACTATTATGTGGACGTGAGCTTGAACTTGCTCTCTGGTGCGGCCGCGTACCAGCCAGTCGTCTAAGTACGGGAACACCTGTATCCCTTGTCAACGAAGGTATGCTGCCACGACAGCCATACATTTTGTGAACACTCTGGGAGCCGAGGACAAGCCGAAGGGAAGGACTGCAAATTGGTAGTGCACCTTGTTTACCACAAATCAAAGGAAGCGCCTGTGAGGGGGATAGATCGCTATATGAAAATATGCGTCCTTCATGTCGAGGGCGGCGAACCAGTCTCCAGGATCCAGGGAAGGGATAATGGTCCCCAATGATACCATGCGGAACTTCAACTTTACTATGAATTTGTTGAGTCCGCGTAAGTCTAAAATGGTTCGCAGACCCCCTTTTGACTTGGGGATCAGGAAGTAGCGGGAATAAAACCCCCTGCCCCTTAACTCTGGCGGAACCTCCTCTATGGCCCCCATAGAGAGGAGCCCAAAAACCTCCTGTGTAAGGAGATGCTTGTGAGAAGGGTCCCTGAAGAGGGACGGGGAAGGGGGGTGGGAGGGAGGGAACGAAGAAAACTGGAGAGCGTATCCCCTCTCCACCGTGCGAAGGACCCAACGGTCCGAGGTTATAAGGGACCAAGCACGGTGGAAACGGGAGAGGCGATCCCGAAAGGAGGGAGCTGGATCCTGGGTAGTGGCTGGGGCGCCGTCCTCGACCGCACCTTCAAAAGTTTTGCCTAGGGCCTGAAGGTGGCCTAGGCGGCCCCTGGTTCTGACCGGGTTGAGGGCCGGTCGACCTTCGCCTACCACCTCGGCCCCGCCTTCTGGCGAAGTCCTGTCTTGGACGAGGCGGGGGAGGGTAGAATCTTTGAGGCTGGGGCCTAAAGGGTCTGCGCTGGGGCCCTGGGACATGCATCCCCAGGGAGCGCATGATCGTTCTCGAGTCCTTGAGGCTCTGCAGTCGAGAGTCCGTCTTCTCCGAGAACAGCCCGTGGCCCTCAAAGGGTAAATCCTGCAGGGTCTGCTGCAGTTCCGGCGGCAAGCCCGAGACCTGGAGCCAGGAGACTCGCCGCATGGCAATACCTGAGGCCAGCGTCCTCGCGGCCAAGTCCTCTATGTCCAAGGAGGCTTGTAAGGAGGTCCTCGCCACCTTCTTACCCTCCTCCACTAAGGCCCCAAACTCTTCCCTTGAGTCCTGGGGAACCAACTCTTTAAATTTCCCCATAGAGTTCCATGAATTAAAGTTGTAGCGGCTCAAGAGCGCCTGCTGGTTTGCCGCTCTGAGTTGCAGCCCTCCCGCTGAATACACCTTACGCCCGAACAAATCGAAGCGCTTAGCATCCTTCGATTTGGGCACTGCAGCCTGCTGGCCATGATGCTCTCTTGCGTTCACCGATGACACCACTAGTGAACACGGTGGGGGATGAGTATATAAGTACTCATAGTCCTTGGAAGGGATGAAGTACTTCCTTTCCACCCCTCTGGCTGTTGGTGGAATAGAGGCAGGAGTTTGCCATATTGTAGTGGCATTAGCCTGAATCGTCCGAATCAGAAGTAATGCCACCCTGGATGGGGCATCAGCCGAGAGGATGCTCACCACCGGGTCCTGCACCTCTACTATCTCCTCCGCCTGGAGATCCATATTACGCGCCACCCTACGTAATAGGTCCTGGTGTGCACGAAGATCTATCGGGGGCGGGCCTGAAGCTGTTGTGCCCGCCACCGCCTCATCTGGGGAAGATGAGGAGGATGCCTCAGGTGGCAAGGGGTCTAATGGCGGGTCCTGCTCCAAGGGTCCCTGAAGCGGAGCATCGCCTGCCCCTGGGTCCAGGGCCTCAGGTGGTGTAGGCACGGGAGCCTCCATGCCCCCTGGGGGAGGACGGGAGATGGTGGCCTCCAGGACCCTGGGCTCAGAGCGTGCCGAGCGAGAGGCTGATGGTGGAGCCCCCTGCGCCTGGTGATACGCCCACGGGGTCCAGAACGACCAGTGCGTAGGTCCCTGCGCAGGGTCCTCCGCCACCTCCTGCCAGTGGCCCAAGTCAGCCGCAGCAGCCTGACCCTGAGGAGGGTATGCCAATCTCGAGGCCCCGTCGGAGGAGCGAGACGCTGATCTCGAGGGCCAAGGCGGTGCCGAACGCGTCAAAATCGGCTCAGGATGATATGGTGCCGATCGGTGCCGGTCAGGAGGTGATCGGTCCCTGCGCGGTGCCGGTGAGCGGTACCGGGATCAGGATCGGTGCCGGTGGCCATATCGGTGCCGAGATCCGGATCTGGACCTAGAAGACGACGACCGCGAGTAGACATGGTACCGGGAGCGGCCCCTCGAACTCGAGCGGCGCTCGTACTGGTGCCGAGAACTATGTCTTGAGTCCGATCGGTACCGATGATCGTGACGGTGCCGAGACGTAGACCGGTGCCGTGAAGAGGATCTTGGCGCGAGTACGACCGGTGCCGAGGCGATAGTCGGCGCCGGGACTGCGAGCGACGTCGGGACCTGCTCCGAGACCTGGAGCGGTGCCGTGAGTCCACGTCCTGAGACGGCGGGCGTACCAGGGCAGGCTTGCCCCTGGATTGCACTGCGCGAGGAGCCGGCGGTGCCGGTGGTTGGGACGGTGCCGGCTCCGTGAGAGCAATAAGGTCTCTCGCCGTCGCGAAGGTCCCTGGGGTGGACGGAAGACAAGGCTCCACCGCCGACCGAGGTGGTGATCCAGTCCACACCGGACTCAACGGCCGCGGTGCCGGAGTCGACGGTGTAGCAGGCACTTGCTTCTGGCGGTCCAAAGGCGGACGCGGCTCTACCCCCGGCACCGGGGGAGCCGGCATCTTCAGGACTGCAGTCTCCTGCGCCTTGCGGGATTTCTTGTGTCCCGGAGACAGGGATCGGCACCGAGGCCCCTGTGGCGGGCGCGGTGCCGAAGGAGGCTGGTGCCGTGAGGCCTTGTCCGATTCTGCCCACGGTGCAGTACCGGTCGGTGCCGCAGGGGCGCTGCGCACCGAGGCGCTCGGTGCCAGGGCTGGGCGCGCCGAGGGAGGATCCGGGCTAAGTGCCGCCTCCATGAGGAGCTGCCTAAGCCTAAAGTCCCGCTCCTTTTTGGTTCTCGGTCTGAAGACCTTACAGATCTTACACTTATCTGTCTGATGGGACTCTCCTAGACACTTCAGACACGAGTCGTGCAGATCACTCGTAGGCATAGGCTTAGCGCAGGACGTGCACAGCTTAAAGCCAGGAGCCTTGGGCATGAGCCTGGCTATGCGCCGGGGAGAAAAGGGGGGAGAACAACCCCTTTAACCCCCGCTAACTATTTACAACTATTAAAAACTAAGATGAATAACTATCTAACACTATACAACAACTATAACTACAACTATCTACAGAATTAACAGGATAAGCTAGGGAGAGTGGAGAACAGCTATGACGCGCTCCACAGTTCCAACGACTGGGATATATATACCACGGCTGGGGTATATATCCAGCGCCATGAAGGCGCCACTCCAGGGGGCTCCACAGCTGACCCACCGGGCGTTGCTAGGGTAGAAAATTTCTCCGACGATCGTGCACGCACATTTTTCAGTAACTGCACCAGCAGCAATTCATAAGTAACAAAACACAAGCCCAAAACGTTTTTGCTTTTATCTCTAGGTCTTATCCATTTGGGAATTATCTGAATAGTAATTCTCCAATTCCAATTTCTAAAAATCAAGTTTAGTCCTCTTCCAATATTTTTCTCAAGAAGTATCCTCCCAATATCCGCAGCTCTTATTTATTTTGGCATTATCTATTGAGAAATACAGTACCCCTAAATGCCAAAATTCCTTTTCCTGAAGAATTGGCACCAATTAATTTAATTTTCTGATAGTTCTTTCAAAGTACACTGCAATGCCCTGTTTCACAAGACTCCCAAAAGCATTTTCTCATTACACATGCAGAGTGACAACTGAACAATGGGGGCATACATGAACTTCTACAAACCTCAAAGCGGACTGGCTTGGCCTCCAGAAGAAAGTGAGAGCTGAACCAGGACGAAACTATAGGACAAAGGTCTACCATCCAATTTTCTCTATTGTCCCAGATGGTAAGTCTGACAGTCAAGATTAACTACTATTTTCACTTTCTTAAATCTAAATTTTTGTGTAGTATTTTAAAATGGTTTGCAACTATTTACTAATTTATCTTCCCCTTACCATTCATTACCCTGTTTCACACACATACAAATCATAGGGTCGCTCTTTAAAATGCTTCATCTAATTTTTTTTAAAAGTATATAATACATTGAGAATACTTATGACGAAGCGAAGAACTAGTTGGATTTTAACTGAAATGCATTTACTGTATTTTCAACTATAGTTCTCTGGCCAAAATTCAGTCAATTACTTATGCAAAAATGCAACTGAAATTTAAATTAGCTAGTTGAAGGAAATAAACCACTGATTAACTAAATTTAAGTTGTGGATTTATGACAGTGTGGGAAGATCAAATGATAAATACCTGTATCTGCTCAGGAATCTTAATAGATTCTCTTTCTTCTTTTTTTTCCTAGAAGAACACTTCAAGGCTTAAAATTCCATGCTTCTTCTTAGTGAAAAGCTTTTTGAGCCTTATCAGGTTTAGGCTAATAGAAATAAGAATAAAGATTTAATATACAAAATACATCTAATGATTTAATATTGTAATTATAATCAGATTGCATAGGTTTGTTACTACACTGACATTCAACACCTATGATTTTTGTTGCTGTTTTTAGACATAATATTTTAGCTTTTAAGTTAAGTCAAAATTTATTTAGATCAAATTAGATGTAAACAATGTAGAAGGCATAATTCAACACAAACTAGAATACTAGGGAGCTTTATTATACTAAAGTTAATGTAAAATGAGGACTCCAATAATGGCAATGCTAACTTTGTCCATGAACGACAAAATGCTTTCCTGCGAGTTCCCTCCCCCTTCCTTTCACACTGCACACGCACACGTGCCCACTCTTGCTTTGACACTCAACCTTGCTGATATCTTTGTGTTCTGTACAGTTTAGATTTTAAGCGTCTGTGTACTTGGATCATGTCTTATTGCATCTATGAAGTTATGGACACTGTAGTGAGTCGGTGTGGCTCCCCTCCTGCCCAGAAGAGGGAGCACCCTTGCAGGCACCAGAGTGGGCGGAGCCACTGCCGCCTGTTCCCGCCCCCCGGAAGTCAAGGGGCGGGACAGGAAGTATAAAGGCCGGCCGCCGGAGCTCAGTCAGAGCCCGGCCACCGCACGGAGCAGACGTGCGGCCGGGAGCTCCCGGCCGGGACACCTCCGAGGCCGTTGCCCTAGCTGGCCGGAGCTGCCCCGAGCCCACTACGAGGAGGAGCCGCCAGAGCCCGTCCGCTCCCGTAGTTGGGAGGAGCCCTTGGAACTCCCCCACACCAACCCCGAAGGCGAGACCGCACCAGAGCCCCTCCGCCCCTGCTGTTACCCGGAGGAGCCGCCCGAGTGCAATTGGCCGGATTTCCCCACGGAGCTGCCGGACCTGCCACCAAGCCCCGGCCAAGAGGAGCCCATGCTGGTGGACTGGACTGGGCCCGATGCCACGGATGAGGTAGGCCCTGAGGGGGAACCTGGAAGTAGCCCGGGGGTAGCAGACCTCGGTCAGGCTGCAGACGCATGTGAGCCAATGTCAGTGTGTTTCGGTCAGGATACCCCACTGACCAGCAGCGGCAGTAACCGCTGCTAGGGCCCCGGGCTGGAACACAGTGGAGTGGGTGGGCCTGCGTTCTCCCCTGCCACCCCCGCTCACGGGTGGCAGGCTTCCCCCTCACCCAACGCTCAGGTGTAGGAGCCTGGGCTTACCCCCAATTGATTGTTGCTCAGCCCCTACACAAGGGGGCCTGAGCTCCCTAACTGTGTATTGCTCAGCCCCTGCACCAGAGGGCCTGAGCTACCTAACTGTTGCTTGTCTGCTCAGCCCCTGCATCCAAGGGTCTGAGCTGTGCCTGTTTGTGCCCCGCCCTGATCCAGGGCCTGGGCTCCTCAACTACTGGTCTGCTCAGCCCCTGCACCAGAGGGCCTGGGCTCCTCAACTACTTGTCTGCTCAGCCCCTGCACCAGAGGGCCTGGGCTCCTCAACTACTTGTCTGCTCAGCCCCTGCACCAGAGGGCCTGAGCTACTTGACTGATTGCTCGCTCAGCCCTGCCCCAAAGGGCCTGAGCTGGGACTGTTTGTGCCCCGTCCTGCTCCAGGGCCTGGGCCCCAGGACTAACTATCTGTTGTTTGCTCAGCCCCTGCACCAGAGGGCCTGAGCCCTGAACTATCTGTTGTTGGCTCAGCCCCCGCACCTGAGGGCCTGAGTCCTGAACTAAGGGCCTGAGTCCTGAACTAACTGGTTGTTTGTTCCACCAGTAGTGAGTCGGTGTGGCTCCCCTCCTGCCCAGGAGGGTCGAGCCCCGGCACGAACCTTCTACAGACACCTACAGTATTAAATAATATAAGCCAGATACAATTAATAAATATGTTCCTAAACTGTTTTATAGGTAACACTTAATTTCAGGCTTGATAAGGAGAAAACCTAATATTCAAGAACAAGAGGAACGAGAGACGTTGCTTATACTACACAATCTGTATGCTACTAACAAATATAAGAATGGTGTGCAGGTTTTTATAATGTGGGGTATTGTCCACTACCAATAAGAACAATTAACAGTTTAAACTTAGCATATGCATTAATCAGTCTAGTTTATTTCAACCTTTCAAAAGATAGCAAAGTTATAATACATCTCATATCTTTTGATTGATTGCTACTGCAAGAACTCATACATAATGCTTTTCTCATCTACTTACAATATTCAGAATTATTGATGATCCCATGCATCTATATCCTCTCTTCCCATTGAGAATTTAATGGCAATGCCATTAACTTTCTACATACATAAAGTACAATCAAGTTTCATAGCATTATGAATTTTAAAGTATTTCTTATTTCAATATTGTTCACATTTTAAATGTTACACCCGTGTATATCTAACATGCCCTATACATTTGTTTACAGTGTTGCCACTCTGTGCCAAATGGGACAACCTCCTGCAACTTCATATTGAATCACAACATCAGGTCTCATATACTTGCATTGTGCTGTAGTATTGTGGAGAGGGTGGGGGGAGAAAGGAGAGATGGGGATGGATGGCACATTGGAAAGGAAAAGGGAAATCTTTCCAGGACAATCTCAAAAAGGCTTTTATTGTAAAGTAGCTCTCTCCTTACTTATACTGTTTTAAAGATTAGCTGTAATTGCACAGTAGCCTAGTGGGCTGCCAAGAGACAGCTTACCTTTAGTTTTTTGACAGTGGTGGGAGGGGAGTAGGGAATGGAGGGAAGTCATGGAAAGCAATAGTCAAAATCCTTCTGTTTTCTCCTACCCTTCATTGCTCTCTTCCCGCTTTCTCTGGAAGGACTCTCTTACATCTATACTTTGAGAAGAAGAACCCATGATCAAAAGTGAAACAGGTTATGCGTAAAGCAGGCAGCAAGATCTTCATATTGGATTTCAATATTTAGCAAGACTCCAAGTTCAGAATTATTTACACATGAGAATGTTACTGTCAATACTAGACCATGAGTATGAAGGGCGTGCATAACCACAGGAGGATTATATTAGACCACACACATGGAAAACCCTATGTAGAACAGATGGAACAAAGAGAATCAATTTTTTGGCCAATGAATCTTGGCAGTGAATCTATAAAATATGCATTTGTAAATCTTAATTTAGGTTTTCCTGTGCAAGCTTTGGCAACATTTAGAGGCCAGAGCCATGACTATTCCCTTCATCTGTTTTGTTCTATGATTGTAAGTATTTTTGCCACACCCCAAACCCAACTTTCTGAAGGAAAAATGGTTCCCTCCAGTTTAAAGCTTGCTTTGTTTATGAGGAGTTGCTAAGTAGGCCTCACTTTTCTTACTAATGAACAGCCAGGATTACAGTTAATTAAAAAAATCTTTTATGCTGCATTATTTAAAAATAATGGGAGAAAATGCAAGTGTTTGAAAAGCTGCTCACACAATCAAAAATTTGAACTTTACAATTTGAAGTTTTCAGGTTTGGTAAACCTCTGTCTGGATTTCTTTTCCCCTGGAGCTTACACCCCCCCACACACACACCTCTCCTACTGCAATCTCCTAGTGCTACTAAAGCTGATTCCCAGTCACTCTTAGTTTAGTCAATGTTATCTTTTTCTGGTACTACTGTGATGAGCTGATGATTTTTCTGGTGATGCGGTCATGAGCTGACAGGTGAAATTCTCCAACACATATCCTGTTTGACAGGAGCAGTGAGCCTCAAAGACTTCTTGAGGAGAAAATATCCACATGGAATAAGAAGAGTACAATACTATGAGCTGTAGTAACTACATGTAAAGACTTCAAAATCTGGGAAGAGGTAACATATTCCACTTTCTATACAATATTTCCAAGTTGGGCGGCTCTTTTATTATATATTCTGTTTTAGCTGATTGTGAAAGAGGAAGTTTTCATATATTCTACCAAATACCTTGGTTCTGCCATTGAATTAAAGCAACCTCTGCAGTTAGTGTGTTACCACACAGGCACTTATTATGCAACAGACTTGCAGATACCACAAAAGATGCTCTGGCAATCAACCAGGGGGCTGTTTATAAGCATAAAGAAGCCCAAATGGAATCACACACATAATGACTAAGCTAGCATCTAACTGAAAAGGCAAATTCCCTAAAATTTAATTTAATTTAGGGATGATCAGTGCAATCTTCTTGGCTACGTGAGTAAACAATATTGGCTTTTTAGGACTTGTCTACACTTAAAACACGACAGTGGGACTGCTGCACCATGCAGTGGCCCTGCCATAGCACTCATTATAGACACTACCTACACCAAACAGGAGGGATTTTCCATTCGGCATAAGTAATCCACCTCCCCAAGAGGTGGTAGCTAGGTTGATAGAAGAATTTTTCCATCGACCTAGCACTGGCTACAAGGGGATTTAGGTCGGCTTAACAACCCCACTCAGGGGTCTAGATTTTTCACACTCCTGACTGACATTAAATTGACCTAATTTTTTAGTGTAGACCAGACCTTGATGTCCAATAGAAGTAAAGAACAAAAATGTAGCATTTAGGAGTACTGCATTGCTCACTAAATAATGCCAACATGAATAAGAGTTGCAGATATTGGGAGGATACTATTTGAGAAAAATATTGGAAAAGGACTAAACTTGAAAAAGGAGTTCAGGAGAGCTGGCAGTTTCTCAGGGAGACAATATTAAGGGCACAATTGCAAATTATCCCAATGCAAAGGAAATATAGGAAGAATGGTAAGAGGGCATTACGGCTCTGTAGTGAGGTGGAGTAGCCTCCCTCGAGACTTGAGAGCAAGGGATCACTACCCTCCCCCTGGTGGGCGGAGCCAGATCCGCTCTACCTCCTTGCCAGAAATACCAAAGCAGGACAGGAAGTATAAAGGGAAGGCCCTGCAGCTCAGTTGAGTGGGAACCACAGAAGTAGACAGACCTCTCCAGTCTGCTATTAACCGCTGCAGACGAGCCTGTGCTGCACAGTGCCCTGCCTCCAGAGAAGACCGACCCCGGACAGGAGTTGCCAGGACTGCCGTCTGCAGTATACCCTGAGGAGACAGAGGACCCTTAGACTACGAACCCCCTCTCTAAACTGTGGTAGGAAGTAGCCTGGGGAAACCAGACTTTAGTCCAGTTTTGTTGCAAGAACAGGGGTCAGTGCATTGCCACTAGAATCCCCACTGACCCAGTGGCAGAACACTCCGCCACTGTTAGGGCCGTGGGCTAGGAACCGGTGGAATCGGGTGGGCCCAGGTCCCCTTACCCTCCCTGCCGCCAACCCCACCCCTGGGGTGACAGCCATTGTACCCCTAGGCCAGAAGGCCTGCGCTTGGCTTGTGGCTCCCCCATCTCCCCGGTCAGGAGACGGTGAGCCTAGTGTGTGGGCTGGCTGCCTCAGCCGGGAGGCTTAGACTAAAGCTGGCTCCCTGCTCTGCCCCGCCCAAAGGTAGGGTGACCAGGTGTCTGGTTTTCAACCAGAACACTGGCTCCGGTCAGCACCACCGAGCGGACCGTTAAAAGTCCAGTCGGTGGTGCTGCCCGGCTAAGGCAGGCTAGTCCCTACGTGTCTTGGCACCGTGCTCCGCCCCAGAAGCGGCCAGCAGGTCTGGCTCCTAGGCGGAGGAGCCACGGGGTTCCGTGTGCTGCCCCTGCCCCTAGCACCGGCTCCGCACGGCCAATGGAAGCTGGGGGGCAGTGCCTGCGGGTGAGGGCTGTACGCGGAGCCTCCTCGTCCCCTGCCTAAGAGTTGGGCCTGCTGGCTGCTTCCGGGGAGCAGCATGGTGCCAAGACAGGCAGGCAGCCTGCCTTAGCCCCTCTGTGCTGCTGATCGGGAGCTGCCTGATGTAAGCCCAAACCCGGAGCCCTCTCCTGCACCCCAAACCCCTTATCCCCGGCCCTACCAGAGAGCCTTCCCCCCCAGCCGGAGCCCTCACCCCACCGTATCCCCAGCCCAGAGCCCCCTCCCACACCCTGAACCCCTCATCCCTGGCCCTACCCCCGAGCCCGCACCCCCAGTCAGAGCCCTCACCCCCTCCCATACACCAACCCCCTGCTTCAACCCGCAGTCCCCTCCCACACTCCGAATCCCTCAGCCCCAACCCCAGCCTGGAGCCCCCTCCTGCACCCCAAACCCCTCATCCCCAGCCCAGAGCCTGCACCCCCAGCCTGAGCCCTCACCCCCCCCGCACCCCAATCCCCTGCCCCAGCCCAGATCCCCCTCACACATTCCGAATCCCTTAGCCCCATCCCCCTCCTGCACCCGAAACCCCTCATCCCCGGCCGCCCCACTCCAGAGCCCTCACCCCAACTCCCTGCCCCAGCACGGAGCCCCCTCCTGCACCCTGAACCCCTCATTTCTGGCCCCACCCTGGATCCTGCACCCCCAGTTAGAGCCCTCACCCCCTCCCACACTCCAACTCCCTGTTCCAGCCCAGTGAAAGTGAGTGAGGGTGGGGGAGAGCGAGCCATCAAGGGAGGCGAAAATGTAGTAAGTGGGGGGCGGGGCCTCAGGAAGGGGCGGGGCTAGAGTGTTCGGTTTTGTGCGATTAGAAGGTTGGCAAACCTACCCAAAGGGTCAGAGCCCTAGACTGTGTGTTCTGGCTGCCTTAGCCAGGAGGCTTAGGCTAAAGCATGCTCCCTGCTCTGCCCCACCCAAAGGGACAGAGCCCTAGACTGTTAATTACTGCCAGCCCCAGCCAGGAGGCTCTGGGCTAACAGACTGCTCACTGCTTGGCCCCATCGGAGAGGGCTAGAGCATCAAACTGTTAGTGCTGGTTTGCCTCTGCTAGTGGCTACAGCAGACTGTAGACTTCTTACTGCTCGGCCCCACCAGCGGGACCTGAGCTATAGTGCTGTTGCCTGACACAGCGAGGTGGAGGCCACCCTCCCCACTTAAGAGAGAGGGACCACTACAGACTCCTTCAGGAGCTCTTTAATGATTGAAAAATTTAAAAAAAATCCTACAAAAAGTGGAAACATGGATGAATTGCTAAGAAGATTTACAAAAGAATAGAATAAGCATGTAGCGACAAAAATCAGAAAGGCTAAGGCATAAAATGAGCTACACCTAGCAAAGGACAATAAGAGGAAGCTCTTTAAATACATTAGGAGCAAGAGAAAGACCAAGAGACATGTATGTCCTCTACTTAGGAGAGAAGGAGAGCTAATAACTGATGACAACAAGAAGACTGAGGTGTTTAATGCCTATTTTGCTTCAGACTTCACAAAAAAAGGTCAATCGTGACCAGTCATTTAACGCAATACTAACCACAATGGAGAAGGTATGCAAGCCAAAATAGGGAAATAACACGTTAATGACTATTTAGATCAGTTAGATGTATTCAAGTCAGCACACCCTGATGAAATTCATCCTAGGGTACTTAAGGAATGAGCTGAAGAAATTTCAGAACCAATAGCAATTATTTTTGAGAATTCATAGAGGAGGAGTAAGATCCCAGAGGACCGGAGAAGGGAAAACATAACACCTATCTTTAAAAAAGGGAAACAAAGAGGATCTAGGGAATGATAGACCAGTCAGCCTAACTTTGATATCTGGAAAAATACTGGAACAAATTATTAAACAATAAATTTGTAAGCAGCCAGAGGATATTAGGGTTATAAGGAATAGCCAGCATGGATTTGTCAAAAATAAATCATGCCAAACCAACCTAATTTCCTTCTTTGACAGAGTTATTGGCCCAGAAGATGGGGGGAACCATTAGATGTGATGCATCTTGATTTTAATAAGGCTTTTGATACAGTCCCTTTTGATACAGCAAACCAGGAAAACATGGTCTAGATGAAATTACTGTAAGGTGGGTGCACAATTGGTTGAAAGATGGCACTCAAAGGAGTAGTTATCAATGGTTTGTTGTCAAACTGGGAGGGAATATCTAGTGGGGTCCCGCAAGGGTTAGTCCTGAGTCCGATACTATTCAATATTTTCATTAATGACTTGGATAATGGAGTGAAGTAAGCTTATAAAATTTGCAGATGACACCAAACTGAGATTGCAAGCAGTCTGGGGGACAGGATTGAAATTCAAAATGACCTTGACAAATTAAAGAATTGATCTGAAATCAACAAGAAGAAGTTCAGTAAAGACAATTGCAAAGTACTACATTTATGAAGGAAAACCAAATGCACAACTACAAAATGGGGAATAACTGGCTAGGTGGCAGTACTGCTTAAAAGGATTTGGGGATTATAGTTGATCACAAACTGGATGAGTCAACAATGTGATGAGATTGGAAAGAAGGCCAGTATCATTCTGGGATGTATTAACAGGAGTGTCATATGGAAGACCCACGAGATAATTGTCTCACTGTACTCAGCACTGGTGAAGCCTCACCTGGAGTACTGTGTTCAATTCTGGGCACCACACTTTAGGAAGGATGTTGACAAAGTGGAAAGAGTCCAGAGGAGAACAATAAAAATGATAAAAGGTTTGGAAAACTTGATGTGTGAGGGAAAGTTAAAGAAACTGGGCATATTTAGTCTTGAGAAAAGAAGACTGAGGGCAGACCTAGTAACAGTCTTCACATTTGTTAAAGGCTGTTACAAAGAAGATGGTGAACAATTTTTCTTCATGTCCACTGAAAGCAGGACAAGAAATAATTAGCTTAATTTACAACAAGGGAGATTCAGGTTAGATAATAGGACAAACTTTCTAACTATTAAGCTCCGGAATAGGCTTCTAAGGGAGGTTGTGGAATCCGCTCCTGTGACCATTGTTGCCTGGGGAGGACCACACTGAGATTGCTCAATCACGGCAAACTGCAAAGAATGATACAGATGATCCCCAAAACTGGTGGTTATTCTAGTAATTAGATTCACCAATCAAGCAACAAAACAGTTTCTACAATACCTTACTTGTTACCCTGAAGCCAAAAACACAGTTCCCTTAAAGGAATCCAGCCTTGCGCTCCCACCCAGACAGCTTAGTCAAATATGATGAGGATTACTGAAAATCTTGTTCATCAGAAAGGTCTGTCAATCCCAGGGGATCGGACACATTACCAACCACGTCACTGAATATTTCAGATATTACCCAAATACATGCTTTCAGACAATTCTTATTAACTAAATTAAGATTTATTAAAAAAAGAGTATTATAGGTAAAAGATTATACATACAGATATGAATAAGTCTTAGGTCAGTTTCATAGTAGAGACAGTGAGCTGCTGAGTAGCAAAAGTTCTTTCCAGAATCAGTTCATCAGGTTATAGTCCAAATATGCAGTCTATATATAGACTTTGTTCTAATTCTTTCATGAGAATTAGCAGGGTAATTCAAACTGAAGCTGGAGACCTCAGTTTTGCGACTCAAGCTTCTCCTAACCAAGCTTAAGCAGATCTGAGATACAGGATTGCGGCCCTAGAGTTCTTTTATAGATCTGTGGAAATCTACTGATAGCCTCTTGACAGCAGGTATTCCTTGGGTGAAGAATAGTGGCTTTGAAGTAAAACCTATTTTCTATGTATACACAGGTACTTAATTGCATTCATCAGCATAAGATAATATCCATTAATTAGTTCCTAGACAGTTTACTAAACTTCAAAAAGAAATATAGACAATGATGTTATTAAACCCAAGTTTCATCTAAATGTTAATATTCCCTTTTGATCTCTGAATCAATAGAATATAGTAACAGACAAGAACCATCTGGTTACATTGTTAACCTCTAACAAGATATGGGTAAACACAGACAAATACAATCACTATCTTCTTCTAATTCTCCAACAGTACAAGTCTACATTTCAAAGCTCTAGTCTATTTAACATGGCTTTGTTCACTATTTATAAAAATGGCCCTAATTTGTCTTTAAAGGTCGAATTTGGGTCATTTAGCCTACAAGTTGCTTAGCCCTTTCTGGCTCAGTGTCACACCATCACTGGAGGTTTTAAAAACAGATTGGACAAACACTTGTCAGGGATGATCTAGGTTCATTTGGTCCTGTCTCAGCGAAGGGGGCTGGACCTGATGACCTCTCGAGGTCCCTTCCAGCCCTACATTTCTAGGATTCTAAGAATTCCTGTGAAGTGTGACTGCAGATGCCAATGAACAGTAATGGACACATAACATATGCAGAGTAAACTTGGTCAGATCTAGACCTTTCTGGATGGTCATCTGCATTTCCAGCCTTTTACCATCTCAGAAAAGAAATGCAGAGAAGCTGAGTTTGGCGCATAAAAGACACTGCAGTTGATTCATCACCATGTGATAATCAGCTATTCGCTTAGTAAATGACTCAATGAACACAGAATTTCCTCCTCAACTTGTATCTTATCAGATTCCTTATCTTGAGGAGTGTATCAGAAACTCAGAAAGTGTTCAACCTTTTCACCAACTTCATACACCATTAAATAGATGTGCAAAAAAAAATTCAAAATCCTCAATGACACAATGAGTTACATTAACTTTGGATGAATCTAGCCATGGCTAAATAATCTGCAAGCTCCAGTCGGCCTCTTTTTATCAGGGGGTCCACTGTAGCCTTTGGCACTAGATTCTAAAATACACCTCGATATAACGCGACCCGATATAACACGAATAACACGATATAACACGGATATAACACAGTAAAGCAGTGCTCCGGGGGCGCGGGGCTGCGCACTCCGGTGGATCAAAGCAAGTTCAATATAACACGGTTTCACCTATAATCCGGTAAGATTTTTTGGCTCCCGAGGACAGCGTTATATCGAGGTAGAGGTGTATTTAAAAACTTGTTTCTTAACATCTCTATTTCCTTGTTTCAATCTTGCCTTAGGGACCAAGAAGGTATATCCATACGTTTGTAATGCTCTCTCCTTGAAGAGTAGTTCTTTTCATTGCCAGTTTTGGTATGTCTACACTGCAGCGAGGAGTGAGCTTCCCAGCCTAGGTAGACAGATTCTCGCTAAACGTAGCCGTGCGAACATTGTGGCTCAGGCTGCAACTCAGGTGAGTTCAGGAGCCCGAGCTGCAGCCTGAGCCACAACATATTTTTAGCGCATTAGCTCAAGTCTGTCTTCAAGGGCTGGGAGGCTCGCTCCCAGCTGCTGTGCAGACCTACCTTATGGGGTGTGTGTGAGACAGCACAAGAAACAAAAGAGGTAAAAGAGAAGGAGGATGAACAAGGAAAGAGCTGGTTCTATGACCATTCCAGCTGACGGAGTGGGGGACTGACAATTAAATATTTAGATGAGTCAGTACACATGTGCCCCAATAGTTTTACTGCTTTGAATGATTCTGTGGCTCACAAGGCATACCACTCAAACTTCTATGTTGAAATTGCTTGAGTGTAATATGCTCCACCACCATGCCCACCCCCAAAAAGTCAAAATGATGTTTTCCTAGAATTAGATAGGTAGTAATAAAGATAGTGGAACAACTTACATTTACTTTGTAAAATGTGCACCGCTACTGATAACGTGACAGAAATTAAAACAAATACAGAGAAAGACCTGTTTCTGTAGTAATATCACAACATGAATGAGTTCTAGACAATATTGGAAAACTGATTTTCCCCTCAATATTTCTTTATCAAAGATCCAACATTGAAAATGGTTCTATCGTTCAAGCAAGTAGCAGCTGATCAATTTCCATTTTTAATACAAATAAGAAATCTTAAATTAATTGGAGATAACCCTTCAGTTTTTATTGCAACAATTCACTTTACAGTGACTTCAAAAAAAGGCTAGATTCCTATATATATTCATGTTTTTAGTATTCTTTTATCATCTTGCTTTGTGCAGATGTCAAAGTTATGCCTTTTGAAAGTTACTTTAACTTTCATCCAAAACAAAAAAGAAAAGACTCTTAAGCTAAAACCTGTCAGTATTACTGGAGTAATGAGATTCAACAGAGCTGTTAGTTCCTCTTCAACATAGCCATTCCTCTGAGTGCAACAATTCCATTTACTGATTCAATATTAAAATATTTTGTTTTTTTTCCCCTCCCCTGATTAAACAGATTCTCATTTAATGCTTGTTTACAAATTCTTCTGTATTTTAAAAAGAATAAACGCATTTTATAGCAGTACAGATATTCTTATATGAACTATGCTTTGAAGGAGAGAGCAAAGGAGATAAAGGCACACAAGACTATGTTCCAAACAACATTAAGGGTCTGAAATCCATAAAAGTAAATTCAGTTCAAACTGTTCAAGTGTTCTTCACTTACTGAGGGGATCTGACAACGTGTGGCACAACAAAAAAGGAAGGGATAGAATTTCAGTAAAACTTTGAAACTACTATGCTTTTGTTGGCTAGTCAACACCGTAATGTTTGTGACATTCTGTACCTTGGGGGAGCGCCCTGTAACCCCCATATTCCTCATTTTTAAAAATATATATATTTGTGAACTTAGATATAAAGCATGCCTTGTAAGGTATCAGGGGAAAGGTTATGATCTGCTGAAAGTCATTTCTCTATCCATATATGTATACCATTAATGCATATGAAGTTATGAGAATTGTGTTGTATGGTTGTCACTAAAATATGCTGTAAATTGGGGAATAAACCAGATATTAGCTCCCCAGAGGCAACAGCAAGGTATGTAACCACCACCCGGGCAGGGTGTCAATCAACCCATCAACAACCATTGTCCAGCAAAGAAGCTACAATGCAGTGACTCACGTGCATGAGGCCACACCAGGGTAATTGCTCAACCTTGCTTGGAGACTCAGCAATGCCCACCCAGACATGCCTGGACTTTTGTTTTCCAAGCACATGGACTAAGGGTATAAAACAAACAGACACAGTGGCCACATGCTGGGCCTTTCTCCTTCACCCACCTACACTGCAAGCAACAAGGACACTCTGAAGACTCCAACTGAGGGGACTGACCCAGATTTCAAGGGTGAAATCTGTGTATTATGAACTGCAATATCCGGGGGGGGGGGGGGGGGGGAATTGCTTAATCTAGATGTTGTCCAGTCTAATAGGGCTGAGAGTTTAGACTGCGTGCTTATATTTTCTTTTCTTTTGGTAACTAACTCTGACTTTTTGCCTATCACTTAATATCACTTAAAATCCACCTCTTGTAGTCAATAAATTTGTTTTACTGTTTATCTTTACCAGTGAGTTTGTATGAAGGGTGTAGCAAATGTGCTCAGGTTTGCAAAGGCTGGTGTATATCCACTTTCCATTGATGAAGTGGTGAACCAATTAATAAATTTGCATTGCTCATCTTGAGTGGCTCTGGGAGCATTCGTGCAATCTAGCTGGGTGTGGGGCTCCACATGCGGCTGTGCTAAGTGATAATAGCGCCTGGAGGGGATTGCTGCTGGTCACTAGCAAGGCATTGAGACACACAGCCCAGGCTGGAGAGAGTTAAAGGGGCACAGTGGTCCCAGGCTGCACCCTGGGAGGATCCCTCACAATGTTATTTGAGCATAGCTTGCTGTTATAATAAAAGATATATAATAATTACCTATACTGTTTCTCTACATGTTCATAGAGCCCTGTAGTTCCATTTGTTCTCCTCCTTCAAAATGTTCCAGGTAGATAAGAGAACCTAAAGGAGGAAAAACACACATTAAAATAATTAATAAAAAAGTGAATAGTTGAAAAAACTGGATGTTAGACTGTATCCACAACTAGCATGTAAAACTAACTGTGGGCAAGTCTCAAAATACAGCTATAGAATAAATTTAGTTCATAAGAACAGCTGTACTGGGTCAGACCAAAGGTCCATCTAGCCCAGTATCCTGTCTACCGACAGTGGCCAATGCCAGGTGCCCCAGAGGGAGTGATCTCTCTCCTGCCATCCATCTGCACCCTCTGACAAACAGAGGCTAAGGACACCATTCCTTACCCATCCTGGCTAATAGCCATTCATGGACTTAACCTCCATGAATTTATCCAGTTCTCTTTTAAATGCTGTTAGAGTCCTAGCCTTCACAACCTCCTCAGGCAAGGAGTTCCACAAGTTGACTGTGCGCTGTGTGAAGAAGAACTTCCTTTTATTTGTTTTAAACCTGCTGCCCATTAATTTCATTTGGTGACCCCTAGTTCTTGTATTAAGGAAAAGTTATTTACTTATTCCCATATCTACTTTCTCCATATCACTCATGATTTTATATACCTCTATCAGATCCCCCCTTAGTCTCCTCTTTTCCAAACTGAAAAGTCCTAGCCTCTTTAATCTCTCCTCATATCGGTCCCGTTCCAAACCCCTAATCAGTTTAGTTGCCCTTTTCTGAACCTTTTCTAGTGCCAGTATATCTTTTTGAGATGAGGAGACCACATCTGTACGCAGTATTCAAGATGTGGGCGTACCATCGGTTTATATAAGGGCAATAATATATTCTCCGTCTTATTCTCGATCCCCTTTTTAATGATTCCTAACATCCTGTTTGCTTTTTTGACCACCTCTGCACACTGCGTGGACGTCTTCAGAGAACTATCCACGATGACTCCAAGATCTTTTTCCTGATTCGTTGTAACTAAACTAGCCCCCATCATATTGTATGTATAGTTTGGATTATTTTTTCTAATGTGCATTACTTTACATTTATCCACATTAAATTTCATTTGCCATTTTGTTGCCCAATCACTTAGTTTTGTGAGATCTTTTTGAAGTTCTTCACAGTCTGCTTTGGTCTTAACTATCTTGAGCAGTTTAGTATCATCTGCAAACTTTGTCACCTCACTTTTTACCCCTTTCTCCAGATCATTTATGAATAAGTTGAACAGGATTGGTCCTAGGACTGACCCTTGGGGATCAATGCGAAATGTACTTAGTTTTCATCCCATGACAGTTGGTGTTGGAGAAGTGTTTTAAAAGAGCCAAGGTCAGGATTTTGGCATTTACACTATCAAAGGAATCTCTCAAAGAGAGAGAGAGAGAGAGAGAAGGTCATCAGGACCACCAATGTCCTCCCCTGTTGTCTTTTAGAATCCACTGGCTCATATGCCCATACTGATGCTGTTCAAAGAGGCGTCAACAGAAGCCTTTGGCAGTTGCTATCACTGGTCTCCTATGGTACACATTCTTTGGCTACCTTAGAAAGTGATACATGGCTTTAAGCAGAGCTCCACTAGAATAATGTATTAAGTCACTTACTTGGGTACTTGCCTCGAAATGGCCTAGGACAGCATTTCTCAAATGCGGCCACCGTGGCCACATGCGGCCACCAGGGGCTTTTCTTGTGGCCACAGCTTCCTGGGCTGTGATTGGGGTGGGGGGCAAAGCAGGTGCCCCTCCCTCTCCCTGGTGCTCCTGGATGCACCACCTTGGTGTTGGCTGCTGGGGCTGCCAGCAGGGACTGGGCCCTGCCCACTTCTGGAGACACCTGGGGCAGCAGGCAGCCAGTGTGTTCCCCACCTTCCCAGGTGCGATGAGGCTCAAACCATGGGGCTCCAGCTGTGTGGTGGCATGCCCCATCCTCCAGACATGGGGCTTCAGGCTCCAGCCTCCCGCTGCCTCCCCCGGCCACCCACCCCCATTGCCCCTGGCCTCGCTGCCTCCCCCGATCTCCCATCCAGGGCTTAATTTGTCCCCAGGCTTGCAGGGCTGTGTAAGTCTGCTGTGAAAAGTAATACTTGTGTGTTTGTTAATATCACTTTTCACAACAGGCATACTAGCTATCAATAAATAATTTACAATAATTTGGACATGTGTATGTGCATATTTATTTGTTTTTCCTAAAGCTAATTAAGTATTTTAGGGGAAAGCATGAGAGTGGCCACCAGCAAGAGTTGGTGGCCACACTCTGAGGCCACCAAATAATTTGTCCTGAGAACCCCTGGCCTAGGAGCATGATGCTTCAGTTCTGGGCTAACTAACTGTAAGACATATTGGAGGATTCAAACGTGTTTTAGGTGGTTCTGCAGGACCCAAGAGCACTAAGCAACAATTGTGAACCTCGTCTTTGCCCTTTCCCTAATCATGCACGAGTATAAAGAACATCAAAAGATCACAGTCTAGGCATATCTTTAAATCACTGGGAGAAAACAACATATGTAGTGACAAATTGCATTGATGGCACACAGAGCAAAAAGCAGGAGGAGGAAATTACAATGAGGGGAGTAACAGGGCCTGAATCCAATTTGAGTCAACATCCATAGCACGGTTACACCTCAAGAGATAAGAGACACCAAAGAGGGGACCAGAGAAAGCTCAGATGCACCTTGACATCAGCTAGCCTACTTTAGCAAGAAGAAGCATGCAGCTGATGTCTCAGATGTACTAAAGGTACAGTGAAAACCTTTTTGAGTCTCAGTGCACATATACATTAAACATATTTTATTGCCCACTAGGGTTTTAACCCATGACAAACTGACATGGGGCTGAATATAGCTTTCCTTATCTATGCTGACCTCAAAGTCATGGCCACTGGAATAAAAGACCTTCCCCTCTTGCGGGGTCCCAGAGCTCAGGCTCCAGTCCGAGCCCAAACATCTACACAGAAATTTGATAGCCCCACATCCTTAGGTCTGAAAGCCCATCATCTGACCTAGGCTAGCTGCAAGCATTTAATTGTTGTGTAGACGTACCCTAAGGAATTATCAGACTAAAGTCAGTAAGGAACTGAACTCAGAATACAGTGGAACAGTCTAGCACCTTCTTCAGGTTCTCCAGTGACTCATCTTTGAAATCAAAGAGTTCTTGCCTAGTTGTGTGCTCAAAGCAAAAGATCCAAGAATGGAAAATAAGAGATTATTTTATTTGGAGAAGCTATTTTTCTTACTCTTCTGAGGACTGCTATGAAGACAATTCAAGTATGATGCACAGTATCTGTAATCACAGAATCATAGAAATGTAGGACTGGAAGGGGCCTCAATAGGCATCTAGTCAGTCCCCTGCACTCAACACAGGACTAAGTAATAACTAAGACCATTCCTCAGAGGTGTTTGTCTAATCTGTTCTTAGAAATCTGCAGTGACAGAGATTCCACGACTTCCCTAGGCAATTTGTTCCAGTGCTTAATCACCCTGACAGTTAGGAAGTTTTTCCTACTGTACAACCTAAACCTCCCTTGCTGCAGTTGAAGTTCATTGCTTCCTGTCCTATACTCAGAAGTTAACAAGAACAATTTTTTATCCTCCCCCTTGTAACAAACTTTTAGGTACTTGAAAACTATTATGTTCCCCTCTTAGGGTATGTCTATACTATCTGCCAGATCGGCAGATAGCGATCGATCCAGCGGGGGGGGGGGGGGGGTGTTGATTTATCGTGTCTAGTCTAGACGTGATAAATCGACCCCCAAGCACTCTCCCGTCAACTCCTGTACTCCACTGGCATAAGAGGTACAGGCAGAGTCGATGGGGGAGAGGGGAGGCAGCAGTCGACTCACCGCAGTGAAGACACCGTGGTGAGTAGATCTAAGTACATCGACTTCTGTTACATTATTCATGTAGCTGAAGTTGCCTAACTTGGATAGACTCCCCTCCCTCCTCCAGTGTAGACCAGGCCTTAGTCTTCTCTTCTCCAGACTAAACAAACCCAATTTTTTCAATCTTTCCTCATGCTTCATGTTTCTAGATCTTGAATCGTTTTTGTTGCTCTCCTCTGGACTTTCTCCAATTTGTTCACATCTTTGCTGAAATATAGCGCCCAGAATTGATGCCTACTTTTAAATGAGCTGCATGTATGAGGATAAGTACATTAATAATTAAGTGTTTTAAATCTGATTTGAACTCAGATTTTCAAACTCATACACAAAATACATACATTGTGTGCATACACTGTCCAATTCACCAACACAAATTAGGACTTACTTGCACAGAATTTTAGGTGTTTATATGGCCCTCATCACCATAATAGCGGAGTGCTTCACGATGATTAACAGATTTTAATCTTCAACATCATAGTGAAGTAGGTATGTATTATCCTAATTTTACAGATGGGAAACTGAGGCACAGGGTAGCTTGAGTGACATGCCCAAAGTCATACAGGAAATCTGTGGCTGAACCAGGACCAGAATTCAGGTCTACCGAGTCCAAGTTTGGTGTTTCCACCACAAGACTATCCTTCCTCCCAAAAGTGAAAAAGAGTCAAATTCTCAAAAGAGTGTATGCACAGGGTTTGATATGGGCTGCCTCGTTTATCAAATTGTTACATAAAAGATTTTATCAAATTGTTACATTTCTAATGTCAAGTTACGGTGGAATTTTTTAAAATGCTCAGTGTCGATTTAACTCTGCTACCATTGGAGTCAATAGTAAAGCTCCTATTGAAGTCAAAGGAAGCAATTAGACCACTGCCGAGCACTTTTAAAGATATTACCCTTAAACTATTATCTGTATACAATATGAACACTCTCTGAAACCAGTTAAGAAATAAGTAACTGAATGATAGAGCTATAATTCCATGAAGGAGCTCTGAGTGACATCAAACGATGAGAGCGAAGCTCAAATCTGGCTATGGACTTATAGCTCTATAATTTTAAAAATGGGCTTGTATTCCATTCTACAGTATATTATACACACATACACCAGGATGACAGATCCATGCACTGCAGACAAGGACTGCCCGCTGTTCTTTCCCTTGCTGTTGCCATTCCTGTCCTCTCTGTTTTGGGGTTTGTTTTTTTAAGGATAGCATTCCCTCCCACTCCAGTACCTTATCCTGCACAGTGTGGCTCTTGCCTCCCACTCCAATGAAAGCTTCATGGAGTGACTCTCGTTATGATTGCCTTTTCCCTGCCAGCTCTGATAACGATTTGGGGGGCAGGGAAAGGCAATTAGTTTAAATTTAGTTCACAGATGTAACATCACATCTGTGAAATTGAAGATTTTGGAAGACAGGCTGCAGGATGCTTAATACTTAAGTCCATGTATTATAGGGCAGTTCTGCACCCCTAACAATGCACAATTTTGTCCATGAATAAAAGTTCTGGTATTGCAGCTTCTGTATTCCAAGAACAACTCACTGGACCATTTAGTCTGGTATCTTGCCTCTTGCAATGATGTGCTTGACTGAAAGAACAGTGATTATTTTAAAATCCTATTTGAAAATTTTGTGCTTACTATAGTTATTGAGTAACACCCAAGATTAATATAAGTGAAAGCAGCTAGCAAAATTAATCTATGTTTTAAAGTTTATTTTCTTTGTGCATTTGACAGCACTTCGCATGTATTCACATCTAGTTTCCCCACTGTACAACGACTTATGGACTAGTTTTGCCAACACTCAATTGAGTAAAGTTATTCGCGTGTTTGAGTAGTTCCACTGTCTTTATTTGACATTATCTGTAACTTTTGAACCTAGGCAGTGCAATTCTTATTCATATGCATCTAACACTTTTAAAAAAATTGTCTATTACCCTTCAGCTTTAATATTAAAAAAGAAAATTGATGTGACCCTAGTAAAACTATAGACTTTCAGTTTGTACATTGTTTTTTAAATGTCATTGTGTGGGGATGCAGAACTAAATGATAATAGACTATCCAGAAAATTGCAAGAGAAGAAAAAAATGATTTAATTCTTAACAAATACATTCCCCCCCCCTCCGAGAATGAATTATTTTCTTCATATGCCAAGAGGAGAACAAGTGTTCATGGAAACATCATGAGCCTGCAGTTTCTGCAGATGTTCTACTGTGAAAGATTTTTAGCTTGATAATCAGTATCTTTAACATATTAATGTTCATAAAATGAAAAATTTAACTAAACTGTATCCTTTGAGATAGATGAAGCACATATGATTCTAATCTATTCTGGTTCCCATACTGTACCCATCCCCATGATATCTAATGGTCTGATTGTATATCCTCTAGTCAAACTTGCAAGTCTTTGCAAATAATTTTCTGAATTAAATCAAAGGGGCAAAATCAAATTACATATTCCAGTAAATGTCACAGCTATTCATTGAAGCCATGGGCTCTAGCTTACCTGAAAGTGCTCTCTGTGCGGCAAAGAAGCTTAATTAGAGTTGATTCTATTAATTTTCTACTGAAGCAGGCCATAAGATATTAACTTGTTACAAAAATATAACCTTTTAATACAACACAACCTATTTTAGTTTTCTTTAAGCAAGACTAGGAATCAAGCTGCAAGAACATACATATTTAAGCAAAACTACATTCCCATCTTATGTACAAGAAATATTGTGTTTATACCACATCATCAAAAGAGAGCTCTAAGTTAATTGTAGCAATGTGTAAATTATATGTTAAAGAAAAAAAAAAGATTAAAATATATTTGATTATGATATGCTGACAACTGGAAATGCTGCTCCCCAAAAATTGAGCAAAAAAATGTATGCTTTCCCTAAGTTTAAAAGTAAATGTATGAGGTAAGTCATAAAGCTAACCAGTGGTTCAGTGAGTAGTTCAGAATCTGCTGTAATCCACACATCATTATCCACTTCCATAAAACACCAAGCAGAATTTTAAAAACCAACTTAAACTGTAATTATCAGTATTCAGACCTGAGCCCAGATCCTCAAAGGTATTTAGGTGCCTATCTGTCTCTTTAGGAACCCAAGTCCACCTCTTGAGGCACCAATGACATTTTGAAAATCATCATGCAGCATCTGCCTACCCCGCTAGGCACCTAAGTTTTGGCCGGGTAGCATTTGCAAAGCCACCTATGCTTTGATGCTACCCCACAGCTAACAAACAGCTTTAAGCCCTAGCTCAAGCTGACGCCCCAGAGCAGGATTCTCAAGCTAGCTAGGGGGAACACCGGTCTCACTAGTGGGGCCCAATCCTGCAGGCATGCTCTGAGCACACTTAAGACCTGTGACACCTCACAGCAGGAGGGCCAGATACAGACCAACAATAGCTGAAAGGGGAGCAACACAGCACCTGCACAAAAGACAGGTGGGGGCACAGGGAAAGAGGGTTAGAGCGAGAGATGTGTTGACTGTGAGCAGGAAAGAGAGCAAGAGAGGGGGGAAAAAAACAGTTTCAGCTGCTAGGGTTTGGCCTACCATGGCATCTAAGACAGGTCAGCCATTTAACTGTAAGAGAGAGTTTGTGGCTGAGGATTCCAAGAGGACAGAGGTACCTTCTCTGGTCCATCAGCTAGGTGCACTAGGTCAACTGTTTAGGCACCTAAGCCCCTCTCCTTAGTGTTTCACTCCCAACTAGCTTAGGGGGCTCTCTAAAGAGCTGCTGGCTTTGGAGGATCACTTTCTTAGGCACCTAAATCTCCCCATGCATCATACAGGGAGCCTGGGCACCTAATTTAGGCTGAGGATTCCACTAAATAGCAGGCCACCAAGGATATATGTCTACACTGCAAAAACACAGAAACAAAATAAATCAGAGCAGAAACTCTCAGAGTCTACAGACTCGGGCTTGCATTGCTTGTGCTATGGAGCTAAAAACAGCCATGCAAACATTCTGACTCAGGCTGGGACTTGGGCTGTGAAGCCCACCTCCTTCCCGGGCTTCAGAGCACGAGGTGGAATGTCTACATGTCTAATTTTAGCGCCATAGCATGACCTCAAGTCTGTAGACCAAGAACTTGCTGCTGCAGGGTTTTTTTGTTTTTGTTTTTTTGGCAATGTAGACGTACCCCAACATGTTAGCACCTGCAAAGCTAAGTGGAGCAACAACTAAGTATATGTGAGGATCTGGCTGGTGTTCTTAGCCCATGGGCCATGACCTTAAGATGGGCTGACAGAAGGTTTATATAGTTAAAAGACTGCCTCCCATTCACTGGTAGCATAGTCAGGTCCCAAAGGTCAGCATTTTATTTGATCTATCACATGGAACAGATGGGATTTAGAGAAACAGAGAAGCATTTCTTGCAGCAACTACAAGGAGGTAGAAGAGGTTGTTGTTCCCTTGTCCAAATTGCCTATAGTGAGGAAGAGAAGTAGCATCTCCCCACACAAGAAACTCTGTGAAAAGCACAGAAACTGATCCAAAGGACTGTAGGATGTGGTGTTAGAAGAAAAGCACAGTAACTTTGGGTGACAGGAGGTAAGAGAAGGAAGACCACTCATCTATATTAATTATCTGTATTATGAACCTTCAAAGTTACTTTGAAATTAACAGCTTCTTTACCATCCATTGCAATGTGCCTTGCTATTTTAAAATAGAATATTTTTAGGGTATATTCATATCTTGCCTGTCAGTGTTTGTAAGACAATGATGGTTAAGTGGAGGTCTATTCTCAGACCAATAAGCACACAAATGACAGCCCAGATCTTACATGTTACTCCATGCCAATGGATCACTTCATCTGTGCACAGACGCAGTGAAGTCTACAGGGGTCCACCAAGCAGAATCACTTGCAGGATTAGGGCCTATACGTGCACAACAAAGAAAATAAATCCTATTCAAGAGCTGAAATGCAGAACTGTGGCTATATATATTATTTATGGGAGAGTTTCTGAACTACGATAATGGAATTACTAAAATGTGTTTTACAAGATATTGCACAGAATGATAAATTAACTGACTTTTCTAAAGATGTAGACACTGCAGTTCTCTAGAACAAATAAGTGTCCGTAGTTTTACAACCAATCACACATATATACATATATGTATTTGGAATTATGTCCAAACTGAAACAATGCTATTGTTCCTATTTGTCACTTCAGATGGGGAGGGATAGCTCAGTGGTTTGAGCATTGGCCTACTAAACCCAGGGTTGTGAGTTCAATCCTTGAGGGGGCCACTTAGGGATCTTGGGCAAAATCAGTACTTGGTCCTGCTAGTGAAGGCAGGGGGCTGGACTCGATGATCTTTCAAGGTCCCTTCCAGTTCGAGGAGATAGGTATATCTTCTCCCCCCCCCCCCCCCAAAAAAATGGTGTTCTAAAATATATTTTAAAAATTGTGCTCTTAAATACTAGGTCAATGTTTTTTTTGGCAATTCACAATTTAAGATACAGTTCTTAAAAATAATTTTCTGGTATAAATGTGTCGTCAACTTGAAGTATAGTTTTCATTTAGAACCCAATTCTGTTCCTGAAGTCAGTATCAGAACTCTCACTCCAATATCATCATGCCACAGGATCTAATCCTGCAAACATTCACTTTCTTATGTGATAGGATAGCAGATGATTGATAATGGAACTACAATTTAACTACTTAAATGCCTAAAGTTAAGCATATGTAAGCGTTTGCAGGATTGGAGCTACACTCTCTCTTTCAAACTACATTTATCTAGCAATGATAAGCATATTTCTCTGAATATGTTCCCCTCACATGTGCTACTGTTATGTCTCATCCTCACCCTCCGCCCAATGAACAAAAATTAAGAATTGTAATCCACATATTACCTAGCAGTGCTACTATAAAAAAAAAAAAAAAAAAAAAGCAGGCACAATACACTTTTACTGACACTGAGGTGAGTTTCTCTTTTAAAGAGTCTGGTGGTACCTAACATAATATCAATAAAAATGGTCTCATTTCTCTTGCTTTCATTACAAAAAGTAAATACATAAATAAAATAAAGACTTGTTATAATTTGTTCAATTTGTGCCCCATTAACTCTCTTGCAATTACACATTTCAAAATTCATCTTCAGTTATACTAGTAGTTAACAGACAACAACAGTGCATTGCCAAAGGCCTTGCAATTAAACAAATATGTAAAGAAATAAGAGAACTGTTCTCTGCAGAAATCCTTAGGGGCTTTAAACCACCAATAACAACATTCTGCCAACATTACAAGTATTGAACAACAACAACAACAACAGAGATACCAAAACAGAGATCAACTTCTATGAACTTTTCAAGAAAATACTCTGGCAACACAAGCTAAAGGAAAAGAGAATATAATTCCATACAAATGCTAGTAATAATCCAATTTTGTGGTGGAACATGTGGGAAGTCCACAACACAGTATAATAAAGATTTTTAAACATACCAGAAGCCAAAATACTGCCAGTTTTGGTTGCTTTTGTACAAAATTTTATTTTATTTTGAGAGAGGCACACATTTCAGTAGGCACTGGAAAAAAACAATAGAATTCCCCCAGAGTAGGAAAGGGAAAGGCCAATAATGGAACTATAATGGCAACTTTTGTTGATTTTAAATTTTGAGAATACCAGAAGTCGTCAGAGGTGAGATTGAACATTATAGTATGAAGACCTATTTTTCCTGATCTTATTCCTCATACCCAAAATAAAAACACTCATGGAAAGAATCTTCAAGAAAAGGAAGTGGAGGTATTGTTTCCAGCAAGATTAAGCAACTGCCCACCATAAAAGAGTTTTTGTTTTCTTGAACAACTAAATCCTGATCCTTGCAAACACTTAGGACATGTCTACACAGGAAAGTTATTATACTAGTATATAGTAAGATGAAATTTAAACTGATATAGTGATACCACTATAACTCCTATGTGGCCACTCTTATTCTGGAATAAGGGTGATTTTTTTTGTTTAATTTATGTCATTTTGGAAGAGGTTTAACTAAACCAAAAAAAGCCTCTCTTATCCCATAATAAGCAGTCGAGCCAGAAATCTGGTCTGGGGAGCCTAATCTAGCACACACATACTAGCCTAAGTCAAGAGGACACATACTGAATTTAAATTATTTGTTTGTTTTTTTTTTTTTTGGAGCAATTATCTTTGTACAGATTTAGGCCCCGATCCTGCCAAACACTCATAAAAATGACTGTCACAACTCCCATTGAAGTCAGTCTACTTGGTATTTAAGGGCTTGTCTACATATGAAAGTGTCAGGAGTGAGACACCCCGCTGTTCACGTCGGACCCCCCCCCCCCCCCCGCTGCCCACACACACAAAGATGAGTGACATTTGGCACGAGTCTCAACCCCACGCGACACTGACACAAGTTAAGTTTAGTTCTCTCCCCCCCGTCCCAGTCCCCAGGAGCTTCCTAGGACGGGGCCGCCTGCTCCTCTGTACAGCGCCCACGTCCAGCAGAGCGGCAGGATCGCTGCCCCTCGAAGCGCCCCCTCCCTACAGCCTTCTGCCTCCCGGCTGCCAAGCCATCAACCCGTCTCCCCTTCTCACCTCTCAGGGCAGGGGGGGCTGTCACTGTGAGGCCCCAGCCCCTTCCCTCCCTCCCTCTCTCTCTCGTAGCCCCCGCTATGCCAGGGGAAGGGAGAATGCAGTCACCGGGCAGCCCCCTCCCCGGCCACCTCTGCTGCAGGACTTCCCGGCTCCGAGCCCCGAACTTGTTCCCCCCCCGCACAGGGCGGCTTCATCCAGGCTGATGGAGGGGAACACAACGAGGGGAGGGGCCCTCAGCAACGCCCTCCGCCCAACCGCAGACTCCGCCTCGTCACTCGCGGGAGGGGAAGGCCAGCTCCTCCAACCGCCGTCCGCGCGCCAGCTGACAGTTCACTTCCGCGCGCCTGAGGGGGAAGGAATTAGAGTCGCCGGCCGATGGGGTGGAGATATGCAAAATTAGGGGCGGGGTCGCATCCACACAAGGGAGTGGGCGGGGTTGAGGCACGTCGCCTCAGGAGAGAATGTTGCGTTAGGCAGGGATTCCCTGGGATGGGGGGGCGGCACGGATAGAGCCATGCTCTTCTCCCCAGAGCTAAGGATTCCCTCTGGCTGGCAGATGGGATGTGGGGTCGCTGCTACTCTTCAGGATATTTATTTGTTCAATTCTGTACTAAACTACAGGAAGGCCAAGTCTGCAGATTCCCAGCTGGGGCAGGCATGCTCAGCTAGCTCCATGAGAGCTAGCACTAGTATAAAAAGTAGCATAACTGCAGTAGCACAGGTAGTGGCAGGAGGGCATGACTTAGCCATGCTGAGTACGTATCCACAGGGTTCAGGCATGTTTGTAACACTCATTGAGGTAGTGCAAGTATGTGACTCATCATACTCCTAGCTCATAGTGTAGGGGTAGCCTAAAAGAGGGCCCCACCAATTCTCCAGCTGCCGTTGGCAAGCAATCTTTATGAATATAAACATGAATGTATAAACAGACCCATCAGTTACCTCAAATTAAATCAAATAAGCCAATGACAATGTAAGTAGAACAAAAATCAACCTCCCTGCACAATCCCCACTAGAGTTACACATCATCATGCCCAATATCCATCTCCTCACAGGCAAAGGAGAAAAGCTGGGCCTTGCAGCATACCCTGAAGGCTACAAAGCACCTGCTGCTGTGTCATGCAAAACCTTATCAATGTCCTCAGCCCCATGAATGCAGAATAATTTCCCAAATGAATGGACTGTGTGATAGTCAGATGTGCTATCTATTGATACAAGAATGTATGAGTTCACCATTAAAGTTTTGCCTCACAGCATAATGATGTTGGAGTGTGTATTGTTTTTAGGTATATCTGTTGGATATTGATGTGAAAGCCTTTATGGAGTGTTATTGGCAGCATTGGGGCACTAGCAGAGGTGAAAGTAAGCCGATCCGGTCCGGTCCGGCTTCCCCAGGCTGGCGCTTTAAAGGGCCCGGGGCTCCCTGCAGCAGCTGGAGCCCTGGGCCCTTTAAATTGCCCCTTAGCTCCGGGGCTCCCAGCCACCTCTGCAGCTGGTAACTCCGGGGATGATTTAAAGGCCCCAGGGCTCCCAGCCACAGCCGGAGCGGGGCCTTTAAATCTTGATTTAAAGGCCCCGCCTCTTCCAGTTGAGGCCACTCCCCCGCTCAGGACTCTGGCATACCAGTAAATCCTTTAAATTACTTTCACCCCTGGGCACTGGGAAGGTGGCAAGGAGATTTTCCCCTTCTTGTTTGCATGCTTTTAAGGTTTTGTGCCGGTGGATAAGTCCTGATATAAGCTTAGCTGTAACTAAATGTAGTTTTTGTTATGAATAATTTACTTTAAGTATGTGACTTCAAATCACAAGCCTAAATGCTTAATTGGATTGGGACCAGAATTCTCATTGCCTTGCAGGATCAAGTCCTTAATGAACTACAAAATGATAGTGTTGGTCACCATTACACCTGGACAAATAATAGACTTTTTGGTTCAATGGTAATTTAACATATATTTATATTTAATTTCAGTTAATCAAAAAGTTGAAAAAATCTTCAAAATGAAATGTTAACTTAAATTTTGAGCATTTTTAGACATTTTTGAATATTTTTAAAATGAAAGGAAGTGTCTTTAAATTAACAAGTCAGCAAAATTGGTACAAATTCATGAAATGTTAAGGTGTTCCTGAATCTGCATTTTTTCACAGAAAAAAGTTTAGGTCAAAATTTTAGGAGCTCTAGTCAATATTCTCCATTCAGTTTAGATCCTTTAATTCAATGGTTCTCAAAGCCGGTCTGCCGCTTGTTCAGGGAAAGCCCCTGGCGGGCCAGGCCGGTTTGTTTACCTGCCACGTCCGCAGGTTGGGCCAATCGCAGCTCCCACTGGCCGCAGTTCGCCGCTCCAGGCCAATGGGGGCTGCGGGAAGCAGCGCGGGCTGAGGGATGTGCTGGCCGCCCTTCCCGCAGCCCCCATTGGCCTGGAGCGGCGAACCGCGGCCAGTGGGAGCCACGATTGGCTGAATCTGCAGACGCGGCAGGTAAACAAACCGGCCCGGCCCACCAGGGGCTTTCCCTGAACAAGCGGCGGACCGGCTTTGAGAACCACTGCTTTAATTAGCTGTGAAACAGTGAAGTTTAGGTACAATGCTTCATCAGCTAGATGCTTCCAAGGGAATTGGATCTGAAGGATACAGTCCTGATGTCACACCCCAATGGCCACCTCCGCTTAGGGAGTCCCCCCGGGAAGGTAGATTAGCACAGTATATTGCTAACGCTGTTGCAAGCATCGCAAAGCATTTTGGGGAGGGCCAAAGGTGCATGAGTGGAGAGTGGAAGGTTTTTTTGTAGGTTACAAGAGGCCGAAAAGGGGGGAGAAAAAAAAGAAGAGCAGAGAACCGGTTAACTCAACACTGCAGCTAGCAAGCTTAGTCCGAAGATAAGACGCTGGCCTCCGCCCAGGGACACTGCTTGCAGCCAAGACTTGGCTGACAGCCGAGAAAGATGGGGGCTTGAAAGTTGCCCAAGCGGCCATGAGAAACTGACTACACAGACCTGCACCTGCAGGACAGCAAAACCAGCAGAGAGGAAAACAAAGCCCAGGGCTGCAGAGTCTAAACACACAGACAAGACAACAAGAGGGGAAGCCAACTAGGCGTCCCTGAGTCTGGGATGTTTTGGGAAAGGGAAAGAAACCATAGCAAGCCTGTTTGGACTGGTGCAAAAAGCACCAGGAACAAAGGGCCCTGGACGGAAACACCCCCAAAGAAGCCCAGGACTTAAAACCCTCCTGAGGGCTGGACTTGGATAGCACAACAGATTCTTGGGTGCCCTGGGCCCAGGACAGCACTCCCGTCCACTTTTCCTCTTCTCTTCTTCTGACGTTACACCCAGACTTGGCCAGTATGGGTAGTGCGGGTGTGAGTATGAAAGTGCGTTAGGGCCTGGGAGCATTAACGCTTTCTTTCGTCCCCTGAGTGACGTGGGAATGGTCCCAGAACTCCCTGCTGTATTTTATTATTTTATTAATAAAGCTTTAAAATTTGAACACTTGGTGTGTTACGTCATCTCCTCCCCAAACGATCCTGTGGTGTCAGCCTGATCACCTGATGCTCCAGGCAGATTGGTAACGAAAATCTGTCACAGTTTTGGTGGAGAATTGTGGAGGGGGGGGAGCCTTGTGGCGCGCACCAACTGTTTTGCCCTTGATATTTCATGTTTGCTCCGTCCGGCACTGTTGGCATTGCATGTTGGGGATTTTATGATTAAAGGTGAGCCCCACCCTCAGTCGTAGCATGACAGAGAACTGGAGGGAGGTTTAGTATTCCTCTCTCCAGCTCGGTTGGTGGGAGAAGGGTGCAGGTGGGTTTACCCACGGTCGTAGCAGTACCGGGCAATAGGAGGAGGACTTAGTGATTCTCGCTCGAAGGGAACAATCCTCGGTGCATACACCCCCAGTCGTAGTATAACTGAGTTGAAGAGGAGAACATAGGGTGTCTCACTCTGACTGGGAAGGGTTGGGGTGTATGTACCCTTGGTGGGATCGGACCGAGTAATACGGAGGGAGGCTTAACGTCTCTCCCTCCGGCCCCTCAAAGGTGGGGGTGAGCATTGTAAGCCCTGGTGCCAGTTGGTGTGAGCAACGTGTAATTTCAAGTAATTGAAAGATCTTAAGAATGGTACTATGGTATTGTGACAACATGTTCAGGAAATAGAAGGGTACAGCTATGGACTCGGGAGTCCCGCAGTCGTGGGCAATGGCATCAACGGTGGGTTCAAGGCTGGACGTACGGGCTATAGGAAGCGTGGACATGGAAGTCCGGCTGCCCGGTTAGCTGGCATTACAGGAGGCAGGCGAACATGATGCCCGAGCCACGGGAGAGGCAGCAAAGAGGGACGGAACCCTGATGCCTCTTTCAAAGGGGAGGTGAGGAGCTCTTCCGGCTGGAGAAGGCTCTCACCAAGGTAAAATACAATCCCTGGGGTTCCGTGATGGAGCTTCAGAGGAGGATGCATTCTTGGCAAAATTTGTTGAATTTGTGTACTGGGTATAAAGAGCAGAAGGGTAAAAACCTAGGGGTAGCTGTGGGATTAATTGGGACTGCAGCTGCCATGTGGTATCAAATGTTGTCGGGACAGAAAGAGGAGTTGGGGAGAAGGGAGGAGGTGTGTACCCAACAGCTGGTAAAAATTAAGCAATTAAAAGCACAGATCACTAATCAGGCGGCAACCCAGGCCTATGCCCAGGACAAGTTGCAATCCTTAAGACAGGACTTCCAGGCGTAAAAAGCGGAACGCACCCGCCTGGAAGCACTGGCTAAAAAAGTACCAGTCCTTCAGGGACTTGTCAAAGACTTGACCATTCGTGCCCAGCATACGCCGCAACGGCAGTGTGCTTGCCATAAAAAAAAATTAAACAGTTAAAACACCAATTGGCCGTGCGTTCTGTCCAGGTGGCAGCCATTACAGCGGGTGAGGGGGAGAAGGTCGTATGTACGGCACCCCCCCCCCCAACTACAAGGAAAGCACCCTGTGGGGTAATTACAAAAAGGAAAGGGACCAGAAGGGGTGGGGGCTAGTTAAGAAGTCTACCCTCCTTGCTAAATTGATAGTGGAACAAAGCCTGTGCCCATGGAAAGGGACAGTGCAGAAAAAAAAAAGGATTGGGCCCAGACAATCAGGCAGGCAACAAATAAAAAAATGGGTTGAAAACCTTAAAAGCATAGTGGCAGAAGTAAAGGACGCAATAAGTGCAGACATGGGGAATTTAAAGCCCTAAAATAGTACTTAAAATGGTTAAATCTGGGAAATAAGCAAGTAATTTAAGGAAAGAGAGTGAGAAGTTAACTCTGCAGAGGCTGGAGAAAATTAATCAGTTAAATGTTGTAAAAGTGTTAGAGAAAAAGAGAATCCTTGGTTTCTTCAAAGGAATGTCTGTAAATAATCCAGGCAAAGAGATTATCTAAGTGAAATCATTTGATTATAAACAAGTTAGTCAAATTTGCTAAAAAAACACTCCTGGTGTTTTGTAGGTTTAAAATAAATTGGTGTTGTTTTAAATAATACCACTAAAATCCATTTGAATCTTCCATTCAAAGTTGCAAAACCAAAAAACACTTTTGCCAGACACAGGTAACCAGTTTAACTTTGGTATTTAACATTTAACCCTTAAGATAACTCAATGCTTTACAAAATTTAAATAATTTTAAATAAGACCAAAGTTGTGGCTGCAGCAAGCCAAAAAAAAAATAATTAAATCTGTTTTTTAAAAACAAAATAGCAAATAAAAGCTGTAGTAAAAGAGAGAAAGACCGTCCCCCACACTGAGCATTAAGGTGGCTCTGTATAGTCAAACTGTCACTTTGCCAAAGAAAGCCACAATAGGTTGTATTTTCTTTTTCAAATCACTGTGTGTTTTAAAAGCAAAAGTTAAAAGTAATCAAAACTCTGGTAGAAGTTAATTGTGTCCCTTTTAAGACAAAGTATCTCAGCTGCTAATGGCTTTAAATCCAAAAGCAAGCCAAAAAGCATCTGTGGTAATGCAAATTATCTAACTAATAAAGGTAAAAACCGTTAAAGCTTGGCCTGCCTATAAAACAAACACAGGAAAATATGGGGGTAACTCCTCTGTTTTTCCTGCAGTCAGCAAGGGTATTTGTAAATATATATAACTCCTCTGTTTTTCCTGCAGTCAGCAAGGGTATTTGTAAATATATATATATATATATTTTTTTTTTTAAGCAAAAATCTGCCACCCCCGAAAGGGTAGAAATATGTTCTTTTTGTCTTCCAAAAAATAAAAAAAACCACCTAATACCAGCTAAAGAGCAACCCAAAATACCATGCATCCACTGTCACAATAAATATTGTGTTTTGTGTCCCATGTCCTGTTTTGGTTTGTGTTGTTTGTCTTGTTGCTAGCATTGTTGTGTATCAAATGCTGCAAAAAAATATCCTCAGGCAGCAGACAACATATTGGGAGAAATTGGTTTTGAAGCAAAAATTATACCCTGGGTGGAGCTATTCGCCAGATGTAGCCACAGGGGGCACCCCAGCAGTGAATAGGAACCCCATGACACTCTACCATCGTAATCATTTTGATTGTAGACTGTCCTGTACTCTGATTTCACATCCTACTTTCCTCCTAACTTAATTTGTTTTAAAATCATCCAACTTTATACCTACCAGATTACTATCTTTCAAAGAACCCTCACCTCTACTGCCTCTAGTCTTCTGATGTCTATTTCATTTAATGCATCTGCTTCCAGACCATAGAGAGTAATACTATTAGTACACTGGTGTGACCCAGGCATGCCTAGGCAAGTATATTACGCCTGTGTCCAAACATCTTCTCAGTAGTTCAATGAAAGGTGTTGTCTCTGCTGAAAGCTAAGAACTAGCTGATTGTCATGGCTATTCTGAAATGTTTGTACAGGAAACAATTTTAGAGCTATGTAACAAGTAGGATATTATGTTCCAAAACTGTTAGAAGTGAAACTTGTAACCTGGGGCAGGGGAGTCTCAGAGCTGACTCAATCCATATTAAGAGCAACCTGCATCCATGGAGCCAGCCCTGTATTTCCTGTCTGGACCAGATGCAGGCTTGAGCATTAAAAAAGACAAAAGAACCCCAAGAAAAGTCTCTGAATAAGGGACCCTTGGGGTAGGAGACAACAATATATAACTGTATAAAGGAAAAATAAAGGTCACAAGATGTTATCCATTACAGAGGAGAGACTCTGCCAGTGGAAGTGTCTCATGACATATGGATTCCAGCTTTTTGGAATGGGCAAGTGCTGTTAGGACTCACCATTGGGTGAGAAATCCCTTATTAGACAGTAAGGTAACTTGTTAATAAGTATAGGGTATAGGTTGCATTTTATGATTTTCTTTTACTTGTAACCTTATGTTTCCAAACCCTTATACTTGCTTTTATTGAATCTCTATCTCAAGCTCTGTTAAATAAACTTCAGTTTGGTTTTACTATGGTTTTACTAGGTCTATGTGCTTTGTGCTAAGGAGTGTGTTGAATGGAGGTGAAACCAGTGAACTGGGGTGCACTGCTTCTACAGAGGCAGCTGATAGGTGTCCATAGCGAGTGCCAGAAGATAAGGCACTGGGCACTTGAGTGCAACAAAGTGGGGCATGTAAATTGCTAGCCTGCATTGGGAAAGAGCAGGGCTTGTGGAGCCTGGAGTGGAGCACTTGTGTTACTGAGCCTGGTGGGGACAGACAAGGCTGTCAAGTTGTTTGGAGTGGCTCAAGTCCGTGAATACCAACTTCAGTGAAGACTGTTACAAACCAGGACGCAAACCCCAAACTGGTTGTGAGTTTTATATTTAGATTTCATCAACTGAGCATCATGTGTGAACTCCACAAGCACTATAACAGCCTTAAGATGGAGTCACAGACAGTCCCCTTGAGTAGGGTTACCATATTGGAGCCCCTGAAAAAGAGGACACTCCAAGGGGCCCCAGCCCCACCCCAACTCCACCCATTCCCTGCCCCCGGCCCTGCCCCAACTCCGCCCTCTCCCCTGAACGCTCCGCCCCCCTGCTCCTCCCCCTCCCCTGCTTCCCGCGAATCAAATGTTCGTGGGAAGCCTGAAACAGGCAGGCAGCAGGTAAGCTGGGGCTGGGGCTCGGGGGGGGGGGAGGGCGCGAGGAGACGTGGCCCAGTCCGGCCCCCCCGGCCGAGCGGCTCCCTCTGGTGGCCGGCCAAGAGGCTCTGGCCCCGGCGGCTCCGGCCCAGCTCAGACCCTGGGGCGCCGGCCGAGCACCCCCAACCCCGGTCGCTCCGGCTCGGCTCGGGCCCCAGTTCCGGCCACCGGCCGCCGGCCGAGCACCCCCGGCCGCCGGCCAAGCACCCCCGGCCCTGGCCGAGCGGCGCTGGCTGGGGGCCGAGCACCCCCAGCCCCGGTCGCTCCGGCCTAGCTCGGCTCGGGCCCCGGTTCCGACCAGTGGCCGAGCACCCCTGGCCCCACCGGCCCGGCCGAGCAGCTCCGGCCCGGCCCTGGCCGAGTGGCGCTGGCCGAGCACCCCCAGCCCCGGTCCCAGCGGCTCCGGCTCGGCTCGGGCCCCGGTTCCGGCTGAGCGGCTCTGGCCCAGCCCTGGCTGGCGGCCAAGCACCCCTGGCCCCACCGGCCCCAGCCGAGCGGCTCCGGCCCGGCCCCGGCCCTGGCTGAACGGTGCCGGCCAGCGGCCTCCCAGCTCGCAGCCGCCTCCTCCCGGGCTCCGGCTGCTGCTGCGCTGGGGAGAGCGGCGGGAGCCGCGAAAGTTGAACCCTGGGGAGGAGGCGGTCCCCTTACCATGCCTCCCTATTTTCCCGGACATGTTCGGCTTTTTGGAAATTCCTCCCGGACGGGGATTTGAGGACCAAAAAGCCGGACATGTCTGGGAAAATCCGGACATATGGTAACCCTACCCTTGAGCACTCCAATCTTGCCAGCCAGGTAAACTTGCCTTTGTGATCGATCACAACAATATTCAAGTTACTGCCAGTCCTAAAGGACTGGTCACTTACCCCAGGTCAATTGCACTTTAGATCTTACACCAAAGATAAAATGTGTAGCTAATCCTATAATTAACTACAGATTTATTAACTAAGAAAAAGAAATGAAAGTTAATTACAAGGTTAAAGCAAGTAACACACACACACACAAATGAGTTACAGTCTTAGGTTCCAAAAGGTGATAGAAGCTGCTATAATATGCAAGCTCTAAGTCCTCTAGGGTTAACCCAGGCCAAGCACTGGGGATCCCTTGTTTATGCTTAGAAATCTTGCCCTCTCCAAGTCTAAGCAGCATAGTGATACAATTCCTTCTTGTCAGGGATTTTTATCCACTTCCCACAGAGTTCAAGCTGATGGGAGGAGTCCACCTGCATGTCTCTTCTTCATGGGTGTTGGGGAGGAGCAATCAACAAAGTCTTTGTTCTTTGATGTTTCACAATGGCTCATTTGGTTTATGTGGGCCTTCTTGGTGGGCAGGACCTACCACCTTCTATAGAAGCCTGCATTTTACATTAGTTAATGCTTCTTTCCTGTTTGGTGAGGTACACAGTTACAGAGGTTTAGAATGCACACACGCACCATAACTTTATAGCGGGGGGTACAGCTTTTATAAGTGAGTTTACTACATGCAGCATCCTACAAGCATATCATAAAGTCTAAACACTAAACACATTCATATAAACTTAACATCTATTTTAACACTAACACTCAGATGATCCAGACTGGTTTCCAGCTATGTGTTCAGTTGAAGCCTAGGGGCCTTGACATGAGCTGGCACCTGGTTGCCAGCGTCACAAAGGCCCATTCCCACTGTGAGTAGGTGGTAGTGATTCACCCCAGACACCTCAGTAGCTCCATAAAGTGTCGCAACTGGTTTGATACATTTTCATTTTGGTACCAAACAATGTTATCATCAGTCCATAAGGTCATCAATTTCTATGCAGCACTTAGAATCATTAGAATATTAGGGTTGGAAGAGACCTCAGGAGGTCATCTAGTTCAATCCCCTGCTCCAGTCCCTTTGTGGCTAAGGCACACATCTCCCTTCAACCTCATCCTTGATGGAGCACTGATCAAGCTTCCTAGGTACACATAAGAGTCTACTTTTTCTATGACTTCACCTCTGCTGCATTTCAAGACTTTATATATTGTCTCTTTTCCAAGATAAAACCACTTTGTTTTGTTGGAATTTACTGTAAATCCAAGTCAACTACTGCTATTTTTCGAAGGTATCAAAGAGTATCATCATCAGTCAACAGGAATAATTAGAAGCATGGAAAAACTTTGATACAAAGAGGAATTGAAAAGGCTGGGATTGTTTGCATTAGAAAGAAGACAAATAAGAGGACACATGATAAAAAGCATGATAAAACGGGGAACCGGGGCCAATGGGAACTTTGGGGGAGGTACCCGCCAGCGAGGGCAGTGCGTGGAGCCGTCTGCCACCCCCCGCCCTCAAGGGCTGCAGGGACGTGTTGCCGGCTGCTTCCGGGAGTGGCGCGGGGTCAGGGCAGGCAGGCAGGGAGCCTGCACAGGCTGCCACCCCGGAGCCGCTCCAGGTAAGCGGCCCTGGGCCGGAGCCCGCACCCTGAACCTCTCCTGCACCCCGCACTCCAACCCTCTGCCCTGAGCCCCCTGCCGCACCCTGCACCCCTCCTGCATCCCAACCTCCTGCCCTGAGCTCCCTGCTGCACTCCTCACCCCAATCCCCTGCCCTGAGCCCCCTGCTGCACCTCGCACCCCTCCTGCACCCCAACCCCATGCCCTGACCGCCCTTCTGCACTCCGCACCCCCTCCTGCACCCCAACCCCCTTTCCTGAGCCACCTCATACATCCTGCACCCCTCCTCTGCCCCAACCCCTTGCCCTGAGCCCCTTCCTGCACACCGCACCCCCTCCCATACCCCAACCCCTTGCCCCAGCCCTACATTCATGGCCCTGCATGCAACTTCCCCACCCAGATGTGGCCCTCGGGCCAAAAAGTTTGCCCACCCCTGGCATAGAAGCATGTCCTCTAGAATGGTCATTGAAGCATGAAGGGGCATACAAGTGTTTAGCATACCTGACATGTAAATACCTTGCAATGCCGGCTACAACAGTGCCATGTGAATACCTGTTCGAACTTTCAGGTGACTCTAAGGGCTTGTCTTCACTACCCGCCCGGATTGGCGGGTAGAAATTGATCTCTCGGGGATCGATTTATTGCATCTCGTCGGGACGTGATAATCGATCCCCGAATCGATGCGCGTACTCCACCAGCCCAGGCAGGAGTAAGCGCCATCGACGGGGGAGCCGCGGCGGTCGATTTGCTGCCGTCCTCACAGCAGGGTAAGTCGGATCAGATACGTCGAATTCAGCTACGCTATTCGCGTAGCTGAATTTGCGTATCTGAAATTGATCCCCCCCCGTAGTGTAGACGTAGCCTTAGTAAATAAGAAGTGGGTAGCATTATCGCCTGAAAATGTAAACAAACTTGTTTGTCTTAGCGATTGGCTGAACAAGAGGTAGGACTGAGAGAATTTGTAGGGTCTAAAGTTTTACATTGTTTTCTTTTTGAGTGCAGTTATGTAAACAAATAATAATTCTACATTTGATTGCACTACAGAATTTGTATGAGGTGAATTGAAAAATACTATTTATTTTATCTTTTTTACAGTTCAACTATTTGTAATAAAAATGATAATATAAAGTGAGCACTCTAAACTTTGCATTCTGTGTTGTAATTGAAATCAATATATTTGAAAATGTAGAAGACATCCAAAAATATTTAAATAAATGGTATTCTGTTACTGTTTAACAGTGCAATTTAAAACTGCGATTAATTGCAATTAATTTTTTTAATAGTTTGACAGCCCTGGTTTCTAGGCATGATTTACCTCTCACTTATACCATTTAATATTTAGTATACTTTCATTGTATTCAGTGGCCTTACTCCTCATTTATGCTAGTGTAAGTAACCAGAGAAACTGGCTCTCTGAAACTCATGTAACAAAACATTAAAAAAAAAAAAAAAGGGCAAGTCTTGCTAGAAAAAGGAAATGAATAAGAAGTATTTTGCATAAGACCAACACGAAAACAGGAAGGAACTTCCCACCAGTATGCTAGATGAGAGCTCTTCAGTGACATGTGCTTGACTATGAGAAAAGCAGATCTCCTGAAATTATTAACAGCAATAATTATCATGTTCATTGTATGTTTGCCTGAATTTTTCAAAACCCATGAAGGTGAGTGATCCGCTTTAAAGAATGAGGGCTCTTCTTTATTTTAAGGTCAGATTGCAGTTAAAGAATTCACATGTACTTTCCCAGAGGAGCTGATTGTGATGCAATTTTCTTACTGATAGTAAACTTTACAAAATTTATATGAAATGTGTCACTTCAATTAGCTTTTTGTTTATAATAGTTAACTATATATATATTAATTATGAAGAATATTTGTCAAACAGTTACATATACCAGAATCAAAAATATTGTAGGTATTTTCATTTAATTTATGTTGTACTTCTTGGCTTTGGCGGGGGTTTTCTACAGAAGGTAATTGCTTGTTAGAATTATAACTATTTTGAACTTCTTGCACCCAAAGGCACAAAAATGTTTGTAACATTATTGTATTATACTTTCATTCAAAGAACATGAAAAATAGTTAATCCCGTTGAAGATATCAAAGTAGTATGTATGTATGGTGAACTGAAACAAAATAGTGCAGAATGGGTAGAACTGAGTGAAATCAATCTCTTAATATGAATTCCAAATATAATTTGGTTATAGAAGTCAATACTGAGATTTGGGAGAATGAGAAAATGTATGAATAAAACATATATTTATTGTTATACCTTCATTTAAAAATCCATAGATAGGCTAACATTAATTTATAGGGTTTTTTCTTCTGTATTCCAAAGTAGGACTTTGAGGATAAAAACATAACAAGAAAGGTGTCCATCTGATAAAGATGGTTCATTTTCCTGAAAGGCTTTATGTTAATTTTTAATGAAAAGTGATATTCAGTAAAAACTCTGAAAGCTTAAAATATATGCAAGTTAGGAAAGTTAATTTAATTTGAATTTATATTTTCATTTACCAAGCAAGAATTAAATTGATTCTAACTCAAGCATAAGGATAACAATCTGTAGCTTACAAAAAGATACTCCTGAGGGAATTATGTGCCAAAAAATTAAAAATTCTGCACATAATATTTTAAAATTCTCCAAAATTCTGCAAATTTTATTGGTCAATAAATAAATGTGGAGGCTCCAGCATGGCAGTGGGGAGCACAGGCCACTGACGGCACAGAGGTGGAAGATCATCCTGCAGCCCCCACCCCGGGACATGGACTCAGTGGTGAGGCTGCACCCGACCCTGACACAGCGCAAGGCCCAGACTTGCCACTCCATGTAGACAGGCAGGCTCAGCCCAGCAGGATCCAAGTGTGGAAGGGCTTAGTGTGGGGAGATCCAGGCGTGGGGTGATAAGGGCTCTGTGTGGGGCAATCTGGGTGCAGGCAGCTTGGTGGGGGTGTCCGGGTACAGGGGGGGATCTGGATGAACAGGCTCATTGGGGGTGGGGTTCTGGGTGCAGAGGCAATGGGACTCTGCAGGAGCGGTCCAGGTGAAGGTGGTTAGGGCTCAGCAGAGGGGTGGGGGTCTGGGTATGGAGGGCTCAGTGTGGGGTCTGGGTGCTGGCTTGGTGGGGCTCAGTGGGGTGGGGGTCTAGGTCCGGGGAGCTAATAATCAGGGTGGTCCAGGTGCAGGTGAGGTAGGGCTTGTGGGGGTTCATATGTCTGTGGGGGCAGTCTGGGTGCATGGGTGGGGTCCAGATGCAGGGAGGTGGGGCTCAGCAGGGGTCTCTGGGTGCAGGGGGGCTCCAGCAGAGGGTGAGGCTTGTTGGGGTGTGGGTTTGGGTTCAGGGGGCTCAGTGTGGGGGGGTTCTGGGTAGCAGCGCATGACCAGTTTTGCGGCTTCGCTTTGTTTGCCCCATCAGAAAGTCATTTTTCTGTGGGGAAGCAAAGAAATCTGCGGGACACATGAATTCTGCACATACGCAGTGGCACAGAATTCCCCCAGGAATAAAAATGACAAGATCAGTGGGATGCTTTAAGTTTTCAGATATTGTAGAAGGTGTAAACAAAGTTTGCAGATTGCCATACCTAATGTTTTACCTCCATGTAAAAGTGGCAAAAGTGCTAAGTAGTAATCAAATTGTTTAACAGATTGCACGAATATACAGTGATGACATAAATGTTACTACAAGAGAACATGTTGACATTACTGTCAGTACCATGTAATAACTGTTATTTCTAGTTGATTTTTGCATATATAGTTCCTGTTTGATAACACTGCATGGTATAACAGATGCAACCTCAACATTTTTGTCATTTTGTACCTGCTGAATTTTAACTACAGTGTCGGTAAAATTAGAAAGCGCAGTTCTGCCTTAAGTTCTGCACTGAGGGTTTCAGAGGACTTAGAGCAAAGTATATGAGAAGCAGAATTCACCACAAAACTCTATCTAGAAATTTTAAAACTAGGTACCCCATGTTATCTGGATGCTCTCTAAACTATGTAACAAATTATGAGCTTATGTAAGAGGGTGTAAGTACACTGGAATTACCAGCCTAGAATACACCATCTTAGAATTTGGCCCTGTGTGTGTCCTCAGAGCTGCATGGGCATTGTTAGTTAAAAATCTTCTTTAGGAGACTGCTCTTGTTCTGAGTTTTGTTACAAACCTGAATCATGCAGATGTTTGCCGAGGTTCAGCTGAACTTCTGGCAATTTCAAATTAAGTGTTAAGGTACAGAAATACTCAGTTAAAGCACTCAAACAACCTTAACTTTGCTATATAGTGATACCCTGAGGAGGGAGGGGGGAAACAAGAAAAAAAGTCTGTGTCTTTAAAATCAGTTTAATCTAATCTGGGACAAGGACTAATATGGCCACAAAGACTAATAGGCATCATTCATAATGGTAAACTATTGAATGACATCACTACATGGCAGAATGAAGGCTGTTTGAGTGCCTTAATTGTCTGTTTCCATATCTTACATGTTTGGATTTCTTTTAGTTTAACCTTAACTCTGAATTTCCTGGATCTACAATGCTTGTTTTGATGATAATCACAACATGCACGTAATATATTTACCCTAACTTACTGATATGTGTTCTCAACCTTAACTCCACCTTAATGTAGTTGTGTGTCTGAGACAGTGGATCCTTGTTTCCTTAACTACAGTATATTTCACTATCTCAAGAAAGCATTATGAACTAAAAGGCATATCCTGTCACCACCCTTTTGTGGAAATGCAAGATCTATAAATAAAGCAGCAATACTGGTGCAGTTCTGCTGCAAAGCAGGGGGTCAGTTAGGTTGTGGACTGGCAGTGCAGGAGACAAAAGGCAAACTCCATGAGAGTGTGTGTGTGTGGGGGGACGACAGCAGAGACAGGTGGGGGCACATGTTACAACCTTGCCCACTGTATGGTTACCAGTCTGTTGCAAGTGGACCCCATCGGTGGGTCCTATGTGCTTCCAAGCTGAATGGATCTTGGTAGAGTCTAGTAATTGTTTCTCAGCTTAACCCGTGTAGTTTAGCCCCTTCATGGACTATGTGGGAAGCGAACAAGGCACAGTGGCAGAACTGAGTGAAATTTTGAATTTCCATCTGTGGTAAATTCTGACATTTCAACATTTGTTTTTGTCCCTAAAGAGGATGAAAAGTTGAAATTTAGAAACTTTTCATGGAATGGAAAATCTGAAAAATGTAAATGAACAAATGTCTAAACATTTCATTTTGACATTTTAAATCAAAACAAAATATTTCAACACTCCCACAATTGAAATGTTTCATTTTGATTTGTTGAAATTATCCCAAATGCTTCATTTCACAATTAACCTGTATTTTCTTATGGAAGCACATTGCATTATGGGAGGTATAGCACAGCAGGGAGCCTGGCCCAAAGGGAAAATAGGGACATCAAGGTCCCAAACATCTCCCACAATGCACCCAAAGTCATGTGACCACACCTCTCAGTCAGAATGAAATCAGCATGTTGCCTTATGGGAGAGATGGTCCTCTAGGAGGCCCAGTCCATAGGAGAGAATAGGGACCAGAACAACAGTTCCCATATGATAATGCTACATAATATGAAAATACAGTTTAATGTTTTGTTGAACTTATTCAAAATGAAACCCAACCCAAAATGATATATTTAATTTCAAGTTTCTTGATGGAAAATTGAAAATTTTCAGCAAAATCAAAGTTTTCCTGAAGAAAATTTCAGTGTTGCACAAACTGCATTTTCCATTGGAAAATAATTTTGATGGAAAATTCCTGAACAACTCTAAACATAGGCTTAGCAAAGGAACTTCTTAACCACAGAAACTTTACTCTTAAAGCAGCAGAGGGCTTAGAGATCTTAGAAAACAAAACAGGAGTCCTGAGCAGAGGTGAAAGTAAGCCAGTCCGGTCCGGCGTACTGGCAAGAGCCAGTTCACAGCCAACTGTACCGGCAGGGGGCTGCTTCCCCAGGCTGGCTGGCAATTTAAAAGGGCCCTGGGCTTCTGGGCAGCAGCGGCTGGGAGCCCCGGGCCCTTTAAATCGCCGCCAGAGCCCCGCTGCCGGAGCCCCGGGGTCGCAGCAGCAGCCGGGAGTCCTGGAGCTCTGGCGGCGATTTAAAGGGCCTGGGGCTCCCGGCCGCTGCTACTGCAGTGGAGTCCCGGGCCCTTTAAATCTCCACCAGAGCCCCGGGGCTCCTGGCTGCCGCCGCAGCTACCACTACCATGGGGCTCCGGCAGTGATATAAAGGGCCCAAGGCTCCCAGCAGCCGCTACTGCAACCAGAGCTTCGGGCCCTTTAAATCTCGATTTAAAGGGCCTGGGGATTTAAAGCCCCCCCCCTTCCGGTTGAGGCCCCGACCCCCTGCTCAGGACCCTGGCCCTGCGTACCGGTAAGTCCTTTAAGTTACTTTCACCCCTGGTCCTGAGACACACCCTCCCTTGGTCTGACCTCACCTCTTCTCGTGAATCAAAAGGTTGTCAGTGATTTAAGTTAGGGAGAGTCTCTCCTGCTCTCACTTGCCTGCCAGTCCTTTTTATGTGGTGATGGTTGCTCTCCCTCCACTGCACACAGCAGCTCCTGCTCTTATGTAGGCCTCTGTCTCTCTTCCATGTACTCCACTAGGGACCACCAATTTCCCTCCAGTCATGCCCACCACTTTTGAGGAAAGTCAATTGTTCCAGGGGGATGGGTTGGTAGTTAAGAAACACATATGATGATTCTAATCTTGATGGCTTCTCAGTGATAGTGTTTCAGTGAGGTATCAAGCCTCTTCCCCATGTAGAGCAGCTGCCTGGAATACATAAGAGGCTGCCTTCAGGTAAGTTTAGTTATATGTTCAGCACATAGTACAAAATGGAATTCATAATTTGATATAGAGATATCTCACTCTGATATAGCACACACAGTAGCTCCACAAACTACATGGACAGAATACCTATGTAAAAGATGTGTAGCAATAAGTAGCCATTTATAGCTTGAAAGCTGCAGTAATAACTTTGAGGTGGCTGCACCAGTGCTCCGCATCCTAGCTCCAGGATGGGAAGGAAAATTTAATTTCCTCCCCCTACACATTCTGACATAGATCATCCGCACAAAGAATATTTACTAGGAGTTTACTTGGGCAGACAATAAGAATTTGTCTCCAAGGGTCCACATCTCTCTCACTGTGCAATTGAGGAGAGATTATGGACATTTAGAAGACAACCTTCAACTTGCCTAAAGAAGGATCAGGCCCTAAATTCTGTATTTTTAAATGTTCTTTATAGTATTAGAACAAATCATTGTCTTATAGTTTATGTGCATAATATGGTATTTTAGAAATCACTGCAGTTTTTGTTTTTATGACATATTTATTACTCTCCAATCTACTGTCACTAAAGAAGAGAAGGTAATTGACTTTGCATTTACTGTAGGATGTCATTTCTTTATCCTGTCTGAAATTTTTCACTAAATTGATTCTGAGGCTAGTCCCCCTGGATGCTAGCACAGATGGCCTATTGCAACTGTCAGGCTACAATGAATGTTGGGCCAGTTAAGGGATGTATTTTCATCTCTATTCATGAGAATTTATGACCATATAACTCCCATTAGTGCTAGTGGGAGTTAGATACTTAAAACCCTATTTCATGGAGATGAAAGTATATATCTAAATTGGAAGGTGAGCTACTGTAGTGTGGGTTCCCATATCATGAGCAGAAACAGAATGGTTATTTGGTTTCTTAAGAAGTTGGTGTTAGGTACCAGCATTTTTTGTTCTTTAATTATTTTCAGATTTAAAAAAATATTTTAAGACTAGTACAAGTTCAAATATAAAAGTGAGCTGTACAAAAAAGCCTTAATGGTTATTTAGTGTGGAAGAGAGTAGGAAAAAATAGGAGATTCATCCTCCTCCTTAATAATAAATAATAGAATATCTTTGTATCACTTGTCCAAGTTGAATCAATGCACACTAGCTAAAACCAAAGAATACCAAAAAGAAGGAAGTGAAATAGGAGATAAAATTGGTGGATGATTTTTGTGTTAGAGTACACAAAAGCTGTAGTGTGGAGGTTTCAGGTATATATAATCTTGCTTTATAAGAGCATTATCTTTGGAGACAGGTTTAAATTTGACTACAGCTGTTCTCCAACACAATCACAAAGACTTATTGTTACCATGTAGGTTTCTGAGCAAACTTCCCCTCTGAAAGTGTTAAGGGCTTCATCTTTTTTCAAATAGAATCAAATCCTAAGAGCTTTGGAAGAGGAATTTGTCCAGATACAATTATGAATGCAGGTTACAGAAGAGATTTAGTATTATTGAACAATAAAATCCAGTATATACGACGTGAGAGGCATTCTTCTTTCATGCTCTCCCATTATACAATATGTTCAATATGCTGCCAGAATTCGAGAGAAAGTATGTTTCACAGTAGCATGGTGAAAGGATATCTATCTTTATACTTATATGTACATATTTTACTATGTGCTTCCAGTATGACCATCCTTACAATATATAACTATCTTTCTTTTTGTTTTACAGCAAGCACTGTGATTATATCATGCATGGATGCTTGTTCATTAAATAATGTCACCTTTCCAGTCTGTGCGTTTAACAATTCTTCTGAAAGCTTCCTGCAACAAGGAAGTAAAAAACAGACTGTTTTTTTGAAGGTCTTTATAAATTACTCTGATTTTCAAAATACTCCAAGTATTTGCCAAGTCTCCAGGACTGAACTGCAACCATGTATTTTAAACTCCACCTGTGAATCCAAGGATGATATGAATGTTGTTCACCAGGGATCAAGATCAGAAGGTAAAGAAAGAGAACAAGGGAAAAGAAGTGCTTAGTTTAGAGGTAGTTAATTACACTTGCATACGATTTTTTCATTTTTTTGCCAGTTAAACCATCATGAAAATGTGATAAGCTTTATACTGATTCCTTAATCATAAACTCCTGGAAAACTGTGTGAATATAGCTTCTTGGCCTTAGCAGCTTATTTTTGCATTGCTACAAAGTGCATAATTAGTGCAAAATTCTGCCCTCAGATACATAGGCAGTGTCATGAATGCAGAATTTATATTTAGAGCTAAATCCTGCCTTCTATGTTGCGGCCTCATCAAAAGCCTATTGAAGTCAAAGGGAGTTTTTCCATTGACTTCCATGGGCTCTGTATCAGGCTCCTGGTGCAGAAAGGTGACGTTATGGGAAAGAGTATAGAAATCCTCTTTTCCTCCCTCTACCTATTCTAGCAGCCAGCCAGAATACATCCACATATCCTTAACTTATACCATGATATGTTTTTAAAAGTTTGCACCTGTCCATCCTTCCCATCTTCATACATTCTGCTTAAATCCTTAATTTGCCCCTAAAGGGCATCCTTCCTGTCATCAGTTTTCATGCAGAATTCCTTATTGATTTCAATGTGGAGCTCTACTATGGAATATAATTAATCAAAAGATAGTTTTCCTGTGGTGGAAGGGGACATTGAGAGAAAATATCTGAAGAATGGCTTTGAAGACAGGATAATAAAACAAATAATGATTAATAAGAGTAGACTGTAGTTAGCTCTATACAAGTGCATGGGTAGCAGAGAGCTAAAAGAATCAGTGTCAATATTTGCAATATTGAGGATGCTTAGTTCCAGAGTGACATTGAATAATTCAAGTAGGACAAGACTGAAAAAGTCCTAGCCTCTTTCCAGCCATCCAGGGCAGAGCAGGGAAGTCAGAATCTACACCTTTTCAGAGAGGGTCTCATCCTCTCTCTCTGGCATGCACTTCTCTAGTGCTTCTGGAGATATTCTGGATTTTGCCCTCTCAACATGGGCTCCACCTACTGTGACAAAGTTGAAATTTTCTGTAATATGTTTATGAATCCTAGGCATGCCTCAGTTCCCTCTGTATGCTGCATTGCTATCCAGTGGATACAAAAGTGTTAACGCTGTTCCTGGAACAGTGCAGGAGGCAGAAGGTGTGTGTGTGTCACCTTGCTGTCTGGGGGGAATGAATACAATCATTAAAGAACTGGCTCAAACTGACCCAAATCAACAGAGGGTCCAGCCAGACAGAGAGATGTCCCAATTAACATGTAATAGCAGGAAACTCCAGCAGGCAGAACTTGGGAACTGAGCTGGAGAACAAGATGTCAGGTGACTGGATGAAGGGGGCTTTTTGGAGGAGCCCAGACTGGGAGAGACTAGAGGGGACAAGAGATGGAGCCAGAAATGGAGTCCGTCACAGCTTCACTGGCTCATCATGGCACTCCTTTGACCAAGATTGGACTATGGCTTAATTTCTGCCTCTCTGTGCTGACCTAAGGACTTTCAGATTCTGTGTGCCAGATGACTACTAAATGGGTACCTTGTTTTCGAAAGGCTGCCCGTGTCACTGCAAACACTCACTGAAAGCACTGCGCCCTGAACGGGTACTGCACAAGCCTCCTGTAGGACCCTGGCTTGGCTGGATTCATTGCAGGGAGCCACGGAGAGAGATAGGGATTGCTGGTGCCGATGGCTCAGTTTTGGAGGCATGGAGGTCATTGGCCTTCCCCTGTGGAACTGTATGGGTCCTGGGGGCCTGGCCTACTAAAGGGGTCACTCCCAGGAGATTAGTTACAGGCTGGAGCATGGACCAGACTTTGTGACTCTGTGACACCTGCAAAAGCCAGAATAGGACCCCGAATGAGCAAGTGCCCAAGTCTAAGATATTGTTGTTATTTTCAAACTGCATGCATAAAATGAATCCTCTAGCTTTTACAAATTAGTTCCCTGTACAGATTTGGAGAATAACCAAATAAGAAGTATATGGGACAAATTCTGCCCTCATATTCTCTTGTTGAACCCTATTGATTTTGACAAAGGTATATGGATGTTACTGAGGGGAAAACATGTTCTATGTTGTTGACATGGACATGGTGGAAGCCCCATAGCTTGAATCACTTAAAATTGGACTGGGCAAAGCTCTGGAAAATATTCTGAAATGGCAAGGAGATGGGCTAGATAACCTAATAGGTCATGTCTAGCTCAAACCTCTATAACTTTCACATTTTTATTTTTAGTTTAGTGTTGGTCTGTGTTATCGCTGACAACGACAAATTCCAAAAAAACTTTTGCAGCTGGTAAATGAAGTCACTAATATTTACAAGGAAAACACATTTTGTATAGCAAAATCAATACAACTTAGATCCATTCTGAAGGCTTATTACATATCTTATTGTCCATTTTACTACTAGTCAGTAATGATGAGTCTTACCGTCTATTTATAGGAATGGGGTTTAGTAGTGAGTTATGGTACTTTTATTTTGTAAGTACAATGTGCTACATAGCAGATCTTAATGTTTTTGATTTATTTGTAGTTCCAGAAGTGAGAGGATCATTAGATATGAAAGCAAAAAAATTTATTTCTTTCCATAAACATTTCAATTTCACTGTGGGTTATGTGAATGAAGAAAGTGAGGAATACAACATTTACTATATACTGGAAGTCCTCATTAGAAATTCTACAACCAGAAGAGGAAACACTACAGAAGAAAGCATAAATCACTCATGTATAGCAGCAATGACGGAAGACCAAAATGGCTGTATAAATATTTCACTGCAACTACAGCCTTATGTGGAAAGTAAGTTATGAAAAGGGAATCAGAGGGCAAATCAAACATGGAACTAATATGAATCTTACACTAAGGAAGGAAAACTTCCAATAGGCAACCATATGCAACTGTTTGAAAGTATCTCCCAAAAATTGAGTGCAATTTTGATCACCCTTTAGTGAAAGGCCACCTGAGTTGGACAACAAATGGTCTTTAGATAGTACCTTAAGGTAGATTTGCTGTATATTTTTGGAAACAACCCAAGAGCGCTAACATCTGTGCCTTTGATTAACCTTTTTTCTGGCTTATAGTTCAGAGATTGATTGAATTTGTGTTTAACAAGAATTGATTTTTCTTATTTTTATTAGTTTATTTTGCCAAAGTTTTTGGCACAGTCCTGCTCCCTTTGAAGTAAATGCCAAAATTCCTGTTGACTTCAATGGGAAAAAGGTCAGGCTGCAATGTCAGTGTCATGATGCAATGTTTTGCTTATATTCTAAGTCCAGTATGCTTCAGGGAGAAGTCTTAGTCCAGGTAGTGAAGACAGTCTCCTTGTGAAGACAATCTTTTTCCAGAGGATAGCCTGTCAACTCTTTAAATTTCTTCTGGTGCTGCATAGGCCTTTTAAGAGTCTTTTCTGTCTGACTGTCTGTCACACTCAATGTCATAGAACATTTGCCATTGGGAAATTGGTGAACTCAAGTATTGTTTATTACTTATTTATGTATTGAAAATTCTAGATTTTTAAGTAGGCTGTGTCTTCTCTAGGGAAAAATAGGTGTGTTCTTCACTCGAATTAGCTAATTCAAATTAACTAATTTGAGGTAAAATCCTAGTGAAGATAAGGCAGTTTGCAGTTTTCACACAATTAAGTAGGTTGAGTTGAAGTCTAGGCTGCCTCACAGTCTTTCACTCGATCTACTAACTTGTGTTAAAGCTACAATCTGTTAGGTCCTCACTAGAACTTTACCTCAAGTTAATTAACTCGACTTGAGAACATTTTTTTCCCTTAGAAAGACAAGGTCTAAAGTTTGGGAGGTGTCCAGAGCATCAGGGAAATAAAAATCAATAAATATAGGGTAGCCAGGTGGGGAAGAGCCATAAAAATCTGGCCTTTGGAAGGGGAACGCATAGGTAACTGCATAAGGCTGCCTCTCAGGGGCAGCTTATCCATGAGAATTGGGAGCTACCAAATGGAACCATCTTATTACTTACTGGGTTCCTCTGTGGTTTCTCAGTTGTAACCGAGTAGGGGACCCAGAGGAAGTTAATACAGCTCTAAACGATATTAGCTACTGAAGAGATTTCCATGTGGAACTCGTGGGTTTCTGCAGCAGATATTTCCACAGAGAACAGCCTCCTTCCCATGCTTGCCCTGCCCCAAGATGCTTTCTCTCAATAGAGCCCTAATAGATGGGATTTCCCAGGAGGTGGTCTTGGAAGTGGCACTCCTCTCCCTTTTTGCATAAGCAAGAAGATTTCCATAAGCACCATGTTCCTCCCTCTTATGCATATGCAGTTGGACTATCTGGTTGTGGACACAAGAACAGGTGTACGTTGTACGCTGCGCATGTTCCTTCTATTTCTCATCAAAACATATGCCCCTTTTTTGTTTATATCACACCCCCATGTAGATGTTGATTTTTGCAGTATCTTCTCATTGACAGAGTCACATATAATTTATACATGAGTTGTTAATTCCCATATTTTACTTAACTATCTCAGACATGCACTGTGATACATCCAGATGAAGATGAAACTTAATTCCAGACAACCCTACTGCAACCATGAAACTTAATTCCAGACAACCCTCCTTCTGAACAGCAGGGGAGGGAAGAGAGAGGCAAAGGTGTTTTGTCTTTTCTTTTAAATTTGTAAGCCACTGAGATACCCTGGTGATGGGTATGGTATAGATATCTAGATAGAATGATGGATGACAGAAAAATAATTATGTATTGCTTTATTTTATCTCTTCTCCATTTTATTTTATAACAGATACAATGTGTATACCGAAGATCATTTGGCTTGTTCTGATTCCATTTGTTTTTGTGCTTACTGTCATTACTGTTACCTACAAAGTATTCCAAGAAAATAAAAAACACATCCGTAAGTAATGAAGGGTGAAGCTATATAAATTTAAATTCCTATAATTTTTTAAATGTACATTCAGCTTTGCAATAGACTACGCCCTTATTTATTAAAGCAGTTTAAAGAATTATGTTTTAGTTGTAATATGTGATACAATTAAAATAATTGCAGATGGGGGATTAGAAGGCTCAGCAGATTGATAATGTAATCTTTCCCCACTGGATCACAGGTTCAAATCCAGCACAGGTTGGCAGTGACTGAAATATGTTAGCAACTGACTGATGCCTGGTAGCCTATGTGAAATGAGCTGATGGTTTGAGTCCAGTTCTCGGAGATAGGAAACCACAATTAACGCCTTTGTTCAGAGTCTCAACAGAAGAGCCAAAGACTGAATAGGCATAGAAATTGAAATATCCTCTTGCTCCTAAAGATGATCGCTGAAGGTTAGGATTGAGGCAAATTAGGTAGATATGATGAAGCATTCACGGCAGCTGCCTGTTCTGAAGACTGATAATCCAAATTCAGCCCTGGTGCAGTGACACAGAGGTCAACTGCGTTGCACTTGCTTACACTGAAGCTGAATTTGGACCAGACGGCACTTGTTCAGTGCTGTTAATTCAGCACCATGTATACATTTTGAGTATTTAAAAAAGCATTTACTGTGCTACAGAAGAGTTTGTCTTGAGTTCAATGACCAAAATAATTTTCTAAACAGTATCTTCAACACTACGAGCTAAATTCTGGCTGCTCCCAAGTGAGATCAGTTAGAGTAGAGGCTACATAGGGAACTACCTCCCGCCTAGAAAGCCAGCACTCCATTGAGAACTAGACTTCTGGGCAACTGACATAATGCCTGCACCCAGCAACACTCTTCTGTACTGAAGGAGTGTGGCCAGCTGGCCTTTGCTTTCTGTGTGACTACCAGAACTCTGAGATCAGTAGATGCGGAGGGGAGAACATACTGCTCCTTTCACCAGCATGTAAGGAGAGTTAGTAAGCAAGCTTCCACCACAGTGCTCACTAAGGCATCTGTCCAGAGCATCCAGGATGCCTCCGAGTACTAGCACTCAGTTGTTACAGCTTTGTACTCTCCCAATGCTCCAGAACTGAGCAAAGCCAGAATTTTTTATTACTCACATGGCTAAAATGATATCACTTATGTGCCTTTAGCCATCCTAATTCTGTGCACTGTCAGCCATTTCTGTAATAAAGGTACACTGTAGGATTCTGGCTTTAATCATAATTGAACAAGAGGAAGAAAACTAAATGCATGGAAAATGTTTCTATTTAAATGAATCTGAAAGATTATTTAAATGAATAAGCACTAGAGTTGTCTAAGATCCTAAATCTGAAGCAGAATACATGGATGAATTTACAAATAAAAAAAAAGAATATATTTTAAACTATATCATTAGAAAATTATTTTATCTTTTTATTTCTTGCCAGAACCTGAGTCAGAGTATCTGAGTCAGCCCCCCCCTAGTATGGGGGGGCACCAGATAAAGGGGAGGACATGTGACCTCCCCAACCCATGTTACCTGGGGGGGTGGAGGGCTTTGTCCTCCTGCTGCGCCAGCTCCCCCCTGGCATGTTCAGCTGCTCACAGCCAGACCCTGGAGTCATTCCCAGATGCTACCTGGTGCAGTACAACAGCTGCCTGGGAGAGTGCCTGGCTGCGGCGGCAGCAGGCTGCCTCCCACCCGGGCTTGGCTTCCCGGACAGCGGCTGCGTGAGTCAGAGCCTCCCCACTGCCCCCCAGCATGCTCAGAGTCGGCTCCTGTCCCCAGAAGCTGAGCCTGGGCAGGGAGGGGTGGCAGCGGCAGCCTGTTACCTCCCCAGGCTTGACTTCTGGGGACAGGAGTTGACTCTGAGCATGCTGGGGAGGGGAAGGGGTGGGCCCTCCGACTCACTTGGCCACTGTCCCCAGAAGCTGAGCCTGGGCGGGGGGCAGCCTGCTGCTGCTGCAGCCAGGTGTGCTCCCAGTCAGCCACTGTGCTGCACCAGGCAGCGTGCTTGGAAGAAGCTCTGCCCCTTCCCCTTCCTCTCCCCACCTGGGCCAGCTGCTGGAGGGGCACTTGACCCTTCGTGTCCCTCTCAGGAGTCGCCTCAAAGCCTCATTCAGTGCACAGGATGGACAGTGCTCAGGGAATGAGCAACTGTTCAATATTTTTATCCTCATAATTCAATTAGTAGCTCTTGCCTTATTACTGTATACCATTCAAAGCATGCAATTAATACAGAAGTATTCATTTCCTTCTAGGCTTTTCTAGGGTTCTCCTCACCATAATATTTAAGTGTTTCACAAACATTACAGAATTTATCTCCAACGTGAGATATGAGAGCATTAGTATTCCCATTTTATGGTTGGGGAAATTGAGATGAAGATTTGCCTGAGGCCACAAATGAATCAGTGGCAAAGCCAGGATTAAAAATCAGGACTTCTGGCCCTAAACCTTCCAGTCATTCCTCCAGACTGCCCTACTGCTGTGCATCCATAGCTCCCATTGACTTTAGTTGCTGTTATGAGTGCTCAGCACTTCTGCATATCAAATCTTACATGTCTTTAATTGGAGTTTCAGAAAATGAGGAACACACAATTAGAAGCTATCTGCCAAAATTTTGGCTTTAGTACTTTTCTTGGTATCATATAGGAATACTGCAGCAAAGGCAGAGATAGAACTGAACTTATCTTGACTTGAAGACAATCCTTTCTGTATTCTCTTTGCCTTCCTTTCTACATACCTTCAAATGGGGCAGGGCTCATACAAACAGCTTAATCCACTATACAATCCTGATTCTCCCATTTTTCTACTTTGGAGTGCTTGAATTTGTAACCTAAACAAGGTTAATTTAATTGTGGATATAATTCCCTAGGGTTTTTTAAAAGGTAAAACCAAATTCTATTAGAGAACTGTAACAACCATCCATAACACTTCATTGGTAGGGTTGAACTCTGAATCATCAGCATTGCAATATAGTTTTACTACAGAACTAAGCACATCAGCCTATATCAAGAGCAGGCTTTTGTCCTGATGGGGCATAGGGGAGAATGATTGCTAAGATCAGGTGTTGGATCCAAAAGGTGGTCAAGGGTAGCTCTGCCCAGTTCTCTCTCTCCCCATTTCCCCCTGGGAGGGGTGTGTGTGTGGTTCCTTCTCCATGTGGTGCTCTCATAGAAGAGGACAGGTTGCTGGGTCCATGAGGAGGGAATGTTAGGGGGAAGCTCAGCCTGACTCCTTCTCTTTCTGCTCCCAGACAGACTGTCTGCCCCCAGAACTCGCAGTGCAATATGTGATGCTTCTGCTTTAGCAGTGGTTTGGGCCTGCCCTTAGATTAGACTATTCATGTTCAGTTAATATTTTGGGAGGCTTCCAAAGTTATCCTGAGGTACATAAGTGTTTGAAAGGAAAAGATAATTTTCAAAAGCCAAACCTGAATGGAATTTCACTGGACAATGAAAAATCTGGCACCAAGGTTTTCTCTTGGCCCAATTTCCCAGTCTTGCTGTAAACGATGAAGGCATTAAAGCAACTTAAAAAAAGTCACAAGGCTCATTTATAATGGAAAGTGTTAGGCAACCTAAATATAGGGGTTGCTATGAGCTCCCCGGTAATGAGAAATATATATGTAATGATACAGCTGAAGATAAACTATTTTTGTTTTAATCAGATAGCAAATATAGAGCAACGGCAGCTTCTGTTATCCAACAAAAAGACAGCAAAAGCTCAAAAGAATCTACACCTACTAATGTTATTCAGCTCCTTTCAGGTGAGTAATATATAAGCAAAATAAAATACTAACGAATTCTGAAACAAAGAGAGGGGCCAAGAAAGACCTTCTAAGACATCCTGTCTTAATCCCTATATTTTGTAGAATTCTCACTACATCTTTCACAATGTCTCTTCTGTCCTGCTCTAGGACCTCAGCAATGATGGTACCGTGACCACTTCTCTTGTTAATCTTCTCCCTTACTCAGCTATGCTCATTGAAGTCAATGGGATTTTTGCCGTTGGCTTCAAAGAAAGCAGGAGGAACATAGCCATAGTTAAGCATGTTTTCCTAATATGTAGTCTAAACACTTCTTTCCTTTGTTTCAAATCATTTTTCCTTGTTCTGCCATCTCCTGAGACTATGAATAACTCCCTTTATGTATTTTGTTTAACTTGTACAATTTAACAGACTGTAATAATATCCCTCCTGAATCACCTCTTTCTTAGATGATAAATATTTAGCTATCTCAGGTTTCCTCATATATTCTAATCCTAGTATGTTGCCCCGTTATTTATTTTTTTCTAGATTTTGTATCTCTTTCTGAAACTGGGGGTAATTGAAACACACATTTGTTTTACATGTTAGCATTCTATGTATAAATCTAAAAAGACCATAACTTTGTTTAACAACTGCATTGCACTGAATGCTCTTATTTAGGTCCAGATCCTCAGATTTCAATGAGAGTTAGGTGCCTAAATTCCTTTGAGGATCTGGGCCTTAGTATCTTACTTCTGCCCATAGGTCTTTCATGGATTTGCTGCTTTCTAATTAGCAGCCTCCAATTTGTATTTTTGCTGTTTATTTCCTATACCTGTCTTATTGTTCAGTGTTTGTACAGCACCTAACACAATAGGATCCTGGTCTAGCACAGGGTTTCCTAGATGCTATGATAAATAATTATAATACCTAGCAGTATTGCCTTACATTTGTTAGCACTGAATTGCAAGCCTGTTTGGCAAGAAGCAGGAGATGACTTAAGGTTGGGGAACTGTTCCCTCCTATGCAGGGAATTGGTTTTGGGGAGGGGAATAACACAGCCCTGACTCACCCAATGTACAGGAGCTGGTTCAGGAACAGGAATGCGGGAATTTGTTTTTGCATGAAAGCAGATTGAGAAGATGAGAAGACATAATCCATTCGGGTGAATGCCCTCACATGCAGGGGCCTGCAAAGAGGCAAAAGGGGAGGGGAACGGGGCACTATAATCACTTTGTTACCAGTACTGCTGTTACAGCAGTTTAGGACTGTGATGTTAGCACTGAAAGCTAGAGTCACAAGCCTCTAGTGTTTGTAATGAAATCCGGCAGAAAGAAATCAATGTGAGTGGGCAGGCCAGGTACATAACCTTGCTACAAGAAATTAAAAAGCAATTGTATGGCAGGGATAGCGTGGATTGTCTACAAAGAGAGGAAGTCATCTGTATAAAAGCAGAACTTGTGTCATCCCTTGACTGACAAGCACTCTGTTCTCAGCTCAGAACAAATGAAATGGGCTAGCAAACAAATGAATCCCCATGTCATGTGGAAATAACTCTGGGTCAAATCCTGCAGCCTTCTGAAGCACCATAGAAGGCCTTATACACTGGTGTGACTTACTGTGAGGCATATCCTAGGCATGGAAAGGCCACACAGGGTGACTCTACTCTTCTTTTGTGCCATTGCACTGGAGTTCAGAGCATACCTGTAAAATGTCCCTCAAGTCACGTGAAGGCGTACAGTTTAGTTCCAAAGTTATCTCCTTCCCACATAAAGATGGCATTCACTCACTTTTATTGTTGAAAATTATTCATATCAGAAAAAAAGAACTGTGAAACTGAGGTTATAGAAAGACTTATGTGCGCTAAGGGAATGCTGCCACAGCTTTTAAATTTCCTGCATCAATAATTTTGTTGTGTTCCTCATTTTTGGTTCCTTGTCACGTATTGCATCCCACATCAGGGCCTTGGCAGATAAGGTATTGTGGCCTGAGGCTCTATGACTATGCAAGCTCATCTTGACTAAAGTCCACATTAAAGAATAGATTCAAAACTATAGTAGCAACTTGACATGGCTGTGCTGGTTTTCTGGATTCCATTCCTTCCATCTGCACAGAACCCATTGATATGGCTTCAGGCAGGAATCAGTATTTGATCTTCTAAATGTACATTATTATTCAGCCCAGGGAGACTCTGGTGCATGGCTCAACTCACTGCAGGGTTGAGTGATAACCAACATACTAAACTGAGGAGGTTATTCAACTTGGTCAAAATATCTTTGTTGCAAGAAGGGAAAGAATAGTCCTGGGCTCAGAGTATTATTGATATTACTAGAAGAACCATACTGTTTAATAAATTCCATGTAATTTGATTTCCTTATCTTTTTATAGATTAACACAAACCAGGAGTCCTCTGAAATAACTGTAAATGGCAAAAAGAAAAAAAATAAAATAAAATCCAAAGTCGGCAAATGGGAAAATAGTTTTTAAACTGTCTAGACTTGGGCACCTCACTGTTCATTCAGCATATTAGCAATAGCCTTGTCTTGCCAATTTCTTCAGCAGTTCAAGAGCCTCAATAATTTCTCTCTACAATCCAGTAATTTGTGGCATTTCAATCTTACCTAGAAAAGAGCAGATAGCTTCCTGTCTGCCTGAGCACTCTTGGGAATACAATTTATATTCCCAACATTTAGAGAGCTGGCTAACTTCTGAAGATGTATTTATGAGCTCATTATTTTCATCCCTCAGGCAGGGCCGGCTCCAGGCACCAGCTTAACAAGCAGGTGCTTGGGGCGGCCAAGGGAGAGGGGCGGCACCTGCGGCAATTCGGGGGCGGCAGGACCTCACTACCTCTAGGAGTGAGGGACCTGCCGCTGAAATGCCGCCGCCGATCGCGGCTTTTTTTTTCCCCCCCCCCAATTGCCGCCGCCGATCGCGATCGTGGCTTTTTTTTTTTTTTGCTTGGGGTGGCAGAAATGCTGGAGCCGGCCCTGCCCTCAGGAAAGGAATCTGTCTCTGAAATCTTTTGTCTTTAGTAGCTCTCACTAATAACATTCTTGTTTTATCACTATGTTCACAATAGCATTGTTTAGCACTGTATGTCTAAGGGTTTTTTGACCATTGAGTGTCTTATGAAATCCCAGTGTAGATTTATGATGTTGAAGAAAGAACACGATATTGGTCTTAATGTTATGCTCCTTCCACTCCAGGCTACCCATATGACTGAAAAGTTTCTTGCTTATGAACTGCTTTTACTAACACCATGGGGCTGATTATGGAGCCATTCGCTGGTTTCAAACCACCATAACTCCATTGACTTGCGTTAGGGTGACCAGATCACCCAAGTCAAATATCGGGACGCGGGGGGGGGGGGGGGGGGAGTGTAGCGGGAGGGGGCAGGGCAACCCCCCCCCCCTTCCTCCACAAGCACTGAAGGCAGGCCCGGGAGACGCAGGGGAAGCGCGGGGCCGGGGTGAGTGAGAGTCCGGCCTGGCTCCGAGCAGGCAGGACTCAGTTGGGCGGTAGGGAGAGTAGGGGGGCGGCCCGCGGGGCCAGGCGGCGGCTGTTCTCCCCCCCTGGCCAGCAGGACTCAGGAGCAGCCGCTGCTGCAGCTCCCACTGCCGCGGGGGGAGGAAGCGGCCATGGCGCTCGGCGGCTGCGGCTCTGGTGCCCGGGCCCGAACCCCCCGAGCCTGGGCCTGCTGCGGAGACCCAGCAGCGCACACGCTGCGCCCAGTCCCTGGCCAGTCGCGTCTGGGCTGCTGCCCAGCTGGTGCTATCCCACGGCGGCCCCGGAGTGGGGGCAGCAGGCCCCAGCCCCCCCGTCCTGCTCGGGTCCCGCAGGGGAACGAACGGGCCTGGGCTGCCGATGCCTCCGCCCCGCGGGCCGTTCCCCTCCTCTCCCTACTGAGTCCTGCCTGCGCTCGGGGCCAGGCCGGACTCTCACTCACCCCGGCCGCGCGCTCCCCCTGCGTCTCCCGGGCCTCCCTCTAGCGCTTGTGGAGGAAGGGGGGGGGTGAGCCTGGGGAAGAGGCGGGGATTCGGGGAGGGAGCCAATGGGGGAAGGAGGGGGCGGAGTCGGGGCGGGGCGGGGGGCGCGAGCACTTCCGGGCTTGTCGGGACGCGGGACAAACAAGGAAATATCGGGACAGTCCCGATAAAATCAGGACGTCTGGTCACCCTAACTTGAGTGAAGTTACTCCTGGTTTACACCCATATAGCAAGCAGAATCAAGACTACATGGAAAGAAATGCTGTTTCTCCTAAGCACTAGTTTTAAGATCTGCCATTGCCAAGATGGATTATAAATATCTACTACCTCCATTGTCTCAGAGAGCCATACTCTGACTCTCTACATATTAGAATACATTCTCCAACTAACCTGTCTTGCTCATGACAATGCAAAGTTAACTTTAATGAACTTAGGACATTTTTTTTTTAAATGAAGTTATGATACTCCTGCCTTTCAACATTAGTAAATTAGCATTCACGTCATAGGAGCTGAAGACAGACTATGAATAAAGCCCAATAATGTCACTGAATATAACAAAGATCATTATGTAGAAACAAATATGTAACTGAGAATTCAGTAGCTTGTGAATTGCGAGGTATATTTTTCCAATACGTTATTTTGTTAGGTTCATTTTACAATCACATCTATAGCACTCAGCTGAAGTTTTAGGGCTATTTATGTAATTCTTTTATGAAAATGAATGTAGCCCAGAAATAGGAAAGTACACACAGTAACCAGGTAAATCAATGAAATCCTGGCCCTTAAAAGGTATAAAAGATTGAACTCTACATTGAAACAATAGAGATACTATTAATTCAAAATCCCGAATTCTGCAAACCTAAGGCCAACAGAAGTTTTCTCTGTGATTTTGTTTTTTAAATTCCAGTGGTAGCAGTTATTTTAAAAAAATAAACATTAACCTGATGTGTTTGCAAGCCAAGCAGTACCACATTAAGAAACTGAAACTGAAAATGATTATATAAAAGTAAAAGTGATTTAATTGACTTTCTTTTGTTCAGGCAGGAGGACACTGCATAAGTAAGCAAGCAATATAAATGATGGAAAGGAAACTGGAATATTTAAAACTCTTTCCATTTTAATTTTAACAACCTATGACATTAGTAACATGGTAAATGAAGCAACAGAGGGTCCTGTGGCACCTTTAAGACTAACAGAAGTATTGGAGCATAAGCTTTCGTGGGTGAATGCCCACTTCATCAGACGCAAGTAATGGAAATTTCCAGAAATTTCCATTACTTGTGTCTGATGAAGTGGACATTCACCCACGAAAGCTTATGCTCCAATACTTCTGTTAGTCTTAAAGGTGCCACAGGACCCTCTGTTGCTTTTTACAGATTCAGGCTAACACGGCTACCCCTCTGATACATGGTAAATGAAATGGTTTGTTTAGTATCTGGGGTTTATATTGACAATGACCTCTAATAATGAAGGGCTGGATTGTAACTTTATCATCTAGCCTGAATAAGGGGCAGGATGTCACTGCCCTACACAATCTGGTCAGGAATCAAGGCTCTGAGAATCAAAACCTGGTGCTTCCCCTTCTGTGCTGGTTTTGGGGCACTGGCCAACGTGTTGAGGAGCAGATCCTGCCCACTCCCCACTGTGTTCGTCCATCCCTGCCCATCTGTGTGGGAGTAGAAGTAGCAGCCTGGCTGTGGTTGCGCTCTTACAACATGTAGACTTCAAAGATGTGGGTAGCCCATGAAAGAGAGTATGGGGGCTCAGTGGCTACAGTGTGTGTAAATAAGTGAACAAGACACATTACCTCAAATCATTCAAATTTCTTATTGCCCTATTAAAAGGATAGTCCCTTGTCTCTGACATCAGAGAAAATAGTTCAAATCCTCCCTCAGCTATACCTGTGTAACCTCATTTAAGTCAATGTGGTGTAAATAAGAGCAGAATTTGGCTCAATGTATAGAACAGTGTTGGCATTCCAGGGAACTCTAAGCCCAGGCCCACCTCTCCTACCTGTTCGGCAGCATTCCTTCTTGTTGAAGAAGGCAGGCAGGATGCATCTTCAGCAATGTTAAATAGATGTGAAGACTAGTTAAGAAGGAATTTTCTTTTTTTAATCTTGGCCAAGTAGAGCATCACATATTTGATTCTGTTCCTCCTCAGTTAATATTTGACATAGGTGAGTGGTTGTCTCTTCCTCTACAGCTAAGGTGAGTAATGCAGAGAAAAAAGCAAATCTTGTCACAATATTTACAACAGACCTCCCAGCTTCAAAGACATGAAATTTAGACAGAAAAGTATGAAACCTAATGACTAATTTGGGTTTATTCCTGTGTTTTACAATGGAGGATAAAAAAAATATGGGTCCAAGGCAGTTTCAGAGCAACTATTTTATAGTCTGTATGTGATTTCAGCTGCCCAGGTCCACAGTTATAGCCACAGACAACAGGACCAGAACACTGGTCCAATATACGCCTGGGTCATTTCTCCATTTGATATGCAGGCATAACAGTGGGAGTTACACTTAGGGTACGTCTACACTACCCGCCGGATCGGCGGCTAGTGATCGATCTATCGGGGATTGATTTATCGCGTCTACTGTAGACGCGATAAAATCGATCCCTGGTCGCTCTGCCGTCGACTCCAGAACTCCACCGCGGTGAGAGGTGGAAGCGGAGTCGACGGGGGAGCGGCAGCAGTCGACTCGCCGCCGTCCTCAGGGCCAGGTAAATCAACCTAAGATACGCTGACTTCAGCTAAGCTATTTGCGTAGCTGAAATTGCGTATCTTAGGTCGCCCCCCCCCTCCCCCAGTGTATACCTAGCCTTAGACTCTGAAGGGAGAATGGATACATTCACAAGTCTATTTTAGCCTTGTTTTTCAAATTTAATTACTTAAATGTTGAGAGCTGAATTGTTCTTTTGAATTATATTTACAAAAAGGGGAGGCATAGAGCAGAGGGCTTTTTTCGACAGGATGTAGCTTAATCTAAGCAGCATAATTTGTCCTCCTCCTTGGAACATATAGAAGTTCCTTTGCAAGTTTGGAAGGGTTGTGGCTGTGCAGGGAGCAGGTGTCTCTGGAGTTAAGATACTATCTACAACATCATCCCATTTCAGATCTGCAAAAAATGTATCATATCAGATAATGCTGATCTCTTGAGTGCTAGCTTATGAAGAGCTCCCAGCAAGCTCCAATTCCTCCATTTCCTAATGGCTCAGACTCCTTATGTGGGCCTTACTAAGGTGTCTTGGCTATAGGGCAGCTCCAATGCCAGCCTGTTGGGTGTCCTTTTACCCCTTCACTGCCTCCACCACTTGCAGATGTATGTCGGTAACTGTGTGATTCCTGGGAGCACTCCATGCTCCCCCTGTAGCCACAATAGCCTTTGAACATCATGCCCCTTACCTCTGTGGGGTGGTTGTTCAATCCTTCCATATGGATGATGATGCTCTGGAAAGTCCACAGATTGAAAGCTACAGAGTTTTCTGCTTCCCGCTAGCTAATCTACAGCTTTATATGTAGGAGGGCTTGATTTAGCCCTGAATTTGCTCTTACTAAACATGTTTCTGTATTTTCACTGAGTAAAATTTTCAAAAGTTTCTAAGGCCTGGTCTACACTAGGAGTTTATATCGAATTTAGCGCCGTTACATCGAATTAACCCTGCACCCGTCCACACCACGAAGCTATTTAGTTCGACATAGAGCTCTTTTAAATTCGACTTCTGTACTCCTCGAAAACGAGAGGAGTAGCGCTAAATTCGAAATGGCAATATCGAATTAGGCTAGGTGTGGATGGAAATCGACGGTAATAGCTCCGGGAGCTATCCCACAGTGCACCACTCTGTTGACGCTCTGGACAGCACTTCGAGCTCGGATGCTCTGACCAGCCACACAGGAAAAGCCCCGGGAAAATTTGAATTCCTTTTCCTGTCTGGGCAGTTTGAATCTCATTTTCTGTTTGGACAGCGTGGAGAGCTCAGCAGCACTGGCAACGATGCAGAGCTCTCCAGCAGAGATGGCCGTGCAATCTAATAGAAAGAGGGCCCCAGCATGGATTGATCGGGAAGTCTTGGATCTCATCGCTGTGTGGGGCGATGAGTCCATGCTTTCAGAGCTGCGCTCCAAAAGAAGGAATGCAAAGATCTACGAGAAGATCTCTAAAGCCATGGCAGAGAGAGGATACAGCCGGGATGCAACGCAGTGCCGCGTGAAAATCAAGGAGCTGAGACAAGGCTACCAAAAAACCAAAGAGGCAAACCGACGCTCCGGATCCCAGCCCCACACATCACGTTTCTACGAGGCACTGCATTCCATCCTAGGTGCGGCTGTCACCACTACCCCACCACTGACCGTGGACTCCGAGGATGGGATATTGTCCACGGCCGGTTCCTCGTCGGAAATGTTAGGTGACGGGGAAGATGAGGAAGGAGATGAGGAGGACGAGGCAGTCGACAGCGCTTGCACCGCTGATTTCCTCGACAGCCAGGAGCTCTTCATCACCCTTACCGAGATCCCCTACCAACCGTCCCCAGGCGTTACCCCGGACACCGAATCAGGGGAAGGATCAAGCAGTGAGTGCTTTAAACATCTAAACATTTAATTTTAACATAACTGGAATATTCATATTGTTAAGAATGGGCTTTTCATTCACTCATTTAAACATAGAAACTTTTATTTATAACAAAACAGGAATATTAACTATATTAGTAATTTGGTGTTCATGATTTAGTTGCCTTAGTCAACTATTTAGTCCTAACTATGTATAAAAAATCAAATAATGTCCGGATATTCATGATTAGGCCACCACAGGACGATCCACTCTGTTGTCCCTTATGCTGCACTTAAAGGAAAAGACGGTCAATGTGCCCGGGAATGGACAGAGAGTCCTCCTGGGATAGCTCGGCATAGCTCTCCTGGAGGTACCGCTCAAGCATGCGCATCAGGTTCCGCGGCAGGGCGATCTTGTTCGGTCCACCGTGGTAACACACGTTCCCACGCCATGAGTCCATTAGGTAGTCCGGGATCATGGCACGGCACAGCATGGCGGCATACGGCCCTGGCCTCTGCATGGTCTCCCGAAGCATCCTTCCCCTCTCGGTCTCCGAGATCCTCATCAGAGTAATATCACACATGACGCCCTGCTTTAAATTAGGGAGGGGAATGTTAGTATTGGGACTGCTTTGCAGCCACGCGGTGGAGGCGGCAGAGGGGCAGCATACAGGGAGCTTTCCCGGGGACAGCCGCGAGGTGGTGGGACAGGGGCAGAGCTCATGCTTCCCTGATTGCTGCCAGCAGAGAGTGGCCTTGCATTCAGTGTGAAAGGAGCCCAGTACTACTATTACATTTTTAAGCTGCCACAAGTCTACGGCTTACCATGTTTTCCTGCAACAGAAGTAGAGGTGTCCTGCCACGCTTCTCTGATCGCAACTGCAGGACCCCAGGCACTGAAGGCGAGGGCCGAAAATTCGACCTTGTCCTGAGTGCGCATGTGAAAGGTCCAGTGCATGGTGTTGTTCACAGAGAAAGACTATGTTCTTTGTTAGCAACTTCATTTATCTGTCTCAGGAATTCACTCCCTTTTTCCCATTGCCACAGACACATCTGCGACTGTCTCCCAACCCAGCCTGGCATCACACTCCCAGAGGCTAGCGCAGATTAGGAGAAGGAAGAGGAAGACGCGTGAAGACATGTTTTATGAACTTATGGACTGCTCACGAGAGCAGGCAGCCCAGACGACACAGTGGAGGGAGAACTTGTCACAAATGCACAGAGCAGTCATGGAACGGGAGGAGAGGTGGCGCCAGGAGGACCAGCAGGCTACTCAAACCCTGCTTGGACTAATGAGGGAGCAAACGGAGACGCTCCGGCGCCTAGTGGATGTTCTGCAAGACCGGAGGCAGGAGGACAGAGCCCTGCTGCTGTCTATCTCTAACCGCCCTCCCCCGCCACCAAGTCCCACACCCCCCTCACCAAAAGTCCAAAGAAGGAGGGGCGGCAAGGACCGTTAAAACTTTCAGTCGGCCCCTGCACACTGCTGCAGCACTGGAAGGCTCTCGTTCCACAAAGTTTGAAAAGTCCTTTCCTACCCATCTCACACTAGCCCACGTCCAAGTTTCCTCCCCCCCCTTTTCATGTGCGGTTCATAATAAAACATCTGTTTCTGTTAAGTACTGTTTCTGAGAGTGTCTTTTAGAGGGGATTCTGTCTGAAGGGGGGGAAGGGGTTTGTTACTTGGACAGGACAGTCACCTTTAGCAGGCTACAGAGGCGGGGGCAGGTCCAGCATCAGGACACATACACAGTGCAGTCACCAGTTACCCTGGTCAGTCTGGGAGGCGGTTTTCATGTTCTGGGGTGCGAGGGGGTTGATCTGTGACTTTGTGGCGGGGGAGGGCAGTTAGAGATCTTATGCCGCGGTCCTTATCCTGGATCACAGAGCCACGCAGCAGGGGGTCTGTTACCCTCCGCCCCCTGCCAGAAAGTCACTTGGCCGACACATACACGCAGTCCCGCCCAGGACTGCTGGCAGGCTGCGTTGAAACAACCAATCCAGCACTGCGGAGCCTGTCATTCCTGGAGTTTAGAAGCATCATTTGCATCAGAACACTAAACCCGCCCCCCGCCACAGTCTGCGTCCCCGGTTTAAAACATTCCCGCGAAAACAGTAAGAAAGAGAACTTTGTTCATTAACAAAACGGAACAGATTTTATTTGTTGGGAAGGTGGGGAAGGGGGTATGTAACTTGGAAGGATAGTCAACAGTAACTGGGTAAAGAAACGGGGGCAGGTTCAGCATCTGTGTCCACAAAGTAAACAGTCAGGAACCTGGCTTTCAAAGCCTCCCTGATGCACAGCGCGTCCCGCTGGGATCTTCTAATCGCCCGGCTGTCTGGCTGGGCGTAATCAGAAGCCAGGCTATTTGCCTCAACCTCCCACCCCGCCATAAAGGTCTCCCCCTTGCTCTCACACAAATTGTGGAGCACACAGCAAGCAGCTATCACAATGGGGATATTGGTCTCGCTCAGATCACAGCGAGTGAGTAGGCTTCTCCATCTCCCCTTGAGACGGCCAAAAGCACACTCCACCACCATTCTGCACTTGCTGAGCCGGTAGTTGAATAGTTCTTTCCCTGAGTCCAGTGCGCCAGTGTAGGGCTTCATGAGCCAGGGCATTAGCGGGTATGCAGGGTCCCCGAGGATGACTGTAGGCATCTCCACATCCCCAACAGTTACTTTGTGGTCCGGGAAGTAAAGACCTTCCTGCAGCCGTCTAAACAGACCAGAGTTCCTGAAAACCCGAGCGTCATGAACCTTGCCAGGCCATCCAACGTTGATATTAGTAAAACGTCCCCGATGGTCCACCAGTGCTTGCAGCACCATGGAAAAGTATCCCTTTCGGTTGATGTACTGGCTGGCCTGGTGGTCCGGTCCCAGGATAGGGATGTGAGTCCCATCTATAGCCCCACCGCAGTTTGGGAATCCCATCTCGGCAAAGCCATCTATGATGAGCTCCACGTTTCCCAGGGTCACTACCTTAGATAGCAGTAGCTTGACGATTGCCTTGGCTACTTGCATGACAGCAACCCCCACGGTAGACTTGCCCACACCAAAGTGGTTAGCAACGGACCGATAGCTGTCTGGCGTTGCGAGCTTCCAGAGGGCTATGGCCACTCGCTTCTGGACAGTCAGGGCTGCCCGCATCCGGGTGTCCTTTCGCTTCAGGGCAAGGGACAGCAACTCACACAGTTCGAGGAAAGTCCCCTTCCGCATGCGAAAGTTGCGCAGCCACTGGGATTCATCCCAGACCTGCAGCACTATGCGGTCCCACCAGTCCGTGCTTGTTTCACGGGCCCAGAATCGCCGTTCAACAGTATCCACAAGACCCAGTGACAGCGAGATGTCCTGGGCGCTGGGTCTCATGTTCTCTGAGAGGTCGGAGCTAGTGTCCGACTTCATGCCGTCACGGTGGTGCCGTAGCCTCCTCTCATGATTTATCTGCAGCTGCCTCTGGTACAGGTGGATGAGAAGCTGCGATGCGTTGAGAACTGCCACAACTGCAGCGATGGTCGCAGTGGGATCCATGCTCGCACTGCTGTGGCGTCCGCGCTGTCAGTAATCAGAAAAGCGCGCGAACTGATTTCCCGCCGGCGCTTTCAGGGAGGGAGGGAGGGAGGGCAGGAGTGACGGACGGATGACGACAGGCGCCCAAAAGCACCCTCGACACATTTTTTTACCCAGAAGGCATTTGGGGCTCGACCCAGAATTCCAATGGGCAGCGGGGACTGCGGGAACTGTGGGATAGCTGCCCACAGTGCACCGCTTCCAATGTCGACGCTTGCCCCGTTAGTGTGGACTCACAAAGTCTCACAAAGTCGAATTACTGTCCTTAGTGTGGACACACACGTTCGACTTTGTAATATCGATTCCACATAGTCGAATTAACTAAAATCGAAGTACTCTCGTAGTGTAGACATACTCTAAGTGACTTAAGCACCTAAATCCAGCTGACTTTCAATGGGATTTAGACTCCTAATAATGGGATTTTTTAAAATGTGCTTGAACAGATTAGGTGCCTTACTTTCATAGAAATCAAATGGGAGTTAGGTGCCTGTAACATTCCTCAGATGTTTTTGCTATTTATTAATGTGGACTAAAACTATTTTCTCTTTTAACAGAGCCCAACCAACGAAGACCCGCAGCTATCACACAAACAGTAGAGATATTGCCTGCAATTCCTGAACATGAGCATTCTCAGCAGGCGTAGGAGGTAAACAAATACCTTAAACCTCTCAGATGATTCTGCTTTCCCATCTATTGTTAAAATCAACAGATTGACCACATGTAATATGTACTCTAAATAAATTACATCGTACTTCTGGCCAAGATGCAGGAGGTGGCGAACCTGAAAATATGTTTCACGAGAGCTAGATGGCAGGAAAACAAAATCAATTTTTCTTTTAGCACCAAGACTGATCAATAAACTAATCTTTTAGTCTGTTAAACCCTGTGTGCCCCTGAAGACTTTAGCAGAAACGTTTGCACTATTTTTATGGTGTGGAGTAGTGTGTCCTGGATTTCAGAATCATGCTGACAGTTGTTTCTGACAAGGAGTGAGGCTATGGGAACCAGAGAAAGCAGCAGGGGAAACAATTTGCTAACGAGTCCTGAAAAGAACCATGTGTTTGAAATAATAAATAATTTGCTGACCAAATTCAAACAGCAAAGAAATCCACCATCAGTCCACTCTGACCACATTACAGCAGTCAGCAGAAATGACTGAAGATGTGGGTTTCAATCAGAGGTGGGGCCAACTGTGGAGTTCAGATTTACTTTCAAACTTCCTCAAAGTTCAGAAGCATCTGGATATAGGGTGCCGGCTCAATAGTAATGGAGACAGAGACAAGTCTGAAAAGATATACTTACTGAAAGGTGTTTTAATGTCTGAAAATGAAATAGATCATATTTGAATAAGTAAAAACAAAATACTAATACAAAGCTGCATAGAAGAAAGGGGCCTACAGATACTTCCATAGAAGCTTAAGAAGATCCTTCATTATTTACATACATTAAGTCTGCAGTCTTACAGAAAGGATATACTTTTGGTTTAATCATAAATTTTCCTAAAAAAATTATTTGCTAAAATACAGTTTGATTTCAATAGTTCAGGTGTGTTAGGAGTATTAGTGTCAATGTAGTTTTGCTGAGTTCTGCTTGCCTCTTTGGTTTTGGATATATATACATTTTTACTAATATGTGTGAACAAAGGGATTCTTAGTAAGAACAAAGACACACTGTAAATGTTGCTTTTGCCTAAACCAGATGGGTTTGTTAATATAATGGAAAAAGATAAGCACTGGGCATGGTGGGAATATGAGCGCACACGTGAAGACTGCCTCAATTCCTTATCTCAAGGCATGGTCAAGCAACCAGTCAGGAGGGGCAAAGGGGAATTGGGGGGGAAGGTAAAACACTGAAAGACCAGAGAAATGCCTGCCCCTGACCGGAGTACAACCTCACTTCTTACCCCTTGCATGGGGTATAAAAGGGAATGGGAATGAAGACCCCAACCCAGCAATCTCCGAAATGGAACATGACCATAAGTTGTTAGGGGTGTGACTAGGGGCGTGCACTGCAGGTATATTTGGGCCTGCTGAGGAGGTGGGAATGGGGAACGGGGACACAGGCAAGGCTCTGCGGTGTCAGAGCTGGGAAGGGGGACACTGGGAAACAGACTTTGCCGGGGTGTAGAGCTGTGGATATGTTTGCTTGGAACTAACCCCAATAAACAGTGCATTGTCTGCACTTTGGACTTCTGGTCTTCTGCTTTCTGTCTGCATGACAAGAACCAGGGGAGGGGGTGAAGGGAAAACCCTCTAACAAGGTGGACCCATAGAGAAATCAGTTTGTGCATGGAAAACACTGAATTAGTTGCAGAAGTAAAATTTTTAAAAGCTATGGTAGGAGACAGATGAGCTAATGACATAGCAAACTCGTAGAGCTTTGATTCTAAGTGAGACTAGCTGGGTCATAGGCAGGATAATATAATACTTAAGAATATTGACCACTTATATAATGCTTTTCATTCATCATGGGATTTATGAAGGTGAAAAAGTATCACTCTCACCATTGTAAAGATGGGGAGACTGAAGTAGAGAAAGGTGAAGTAACTTGCCTAAAGACACACAGAAAGTTAGTAGCAGAGATGAGAATAGACCTCAGGTCTTCTGAGTCCTAGTCCATTGCCCAGTCCTGTGATACTGCATAGACCAAAGTGGATTTGCCTCCTCTTCTGTGAAAATTCTCCCCTCCTCAGAACCCTGTCCACCTTCTCCTCTGTACAGCATTTCCCTTCCCGTGGGAACGCCTCCCAACCATACATGTCCTCAGTGGTAGTCATCTCATTTTCAGATCCCCACCCACACATCTGTCCATTTCAGATAGACACTTCTCTCTTCTCTGCAGTGCAGGCATATACCTAGGTCTAGTGTTTAGTTGTGGCTAAGAACTGTCCCTCTGAATTTTCTAAGGTTGCAGTAGTATCTGTTACTCAGATTCATATCACTGATCCAGAGACCACACTTTAGATCTGCTCTAGTGTCAGTTTTAAATATGACTTCAGTATCATTGCTAATTAGACTCACATCATGCTCCCTTGGTTCATAGAATAAAATGTGCAAGGAAAGAATGATGAGCTGCTATTCGTATGCCCTAACTTCTTTCATTCCCCTATGTGGAGATAAAGAGCAAAATGACTTGTCTTTTTGCACTTGCAAAACGTGGCAGTCCAGGCTGGGCAGTTTGCATTTAGGGCCTTGTTTCTGAACATAGGGTGTTTTACTGTGTTGTGAGTTACTCTCTTGGGGAGCAGATTGAAAATTTGTGCTGTGCGGCTTCCTGCCAGTCCAGTTTTCACAGACACATTCCTCTCTCTATGAAAGGCAGCTATCCTGCTCTTATTTCCAGGTAGCAGAGGCCTCAGTGCATGTATATGGTGTAACTCAGGGTAAAATTTATTCACAGCAAATGCCAAATAGTGTTGAGAGGGGAAGTGTGCCTATTCAACATCCCCCATAACAACAGTGAAGATGTAGCTATCTGTGGTACCAACAGTAAGCTGGAGGAAAGAGAGACAGATGAGTGTCTGGTTCTTGTCATGAACCCCCAGTCTTGTTGCTGAATTCAGATTCTGCTAATGCCCTGGTGTGAAGTATTTGTCTTGCTAATAGTTAGGGACAGCTCAGTAGCCAGTGACACAAACTTATCACACACACAGTGGCAATGTCTGCTGAAATGATTTTTTTCCTTTCTAGGGAGGAGAGACCTACTGGGTAAATGCTGTAGATTTACTGCTAAATCTATGCCCCTTCTTTTTTTTGTATATATGCACTGTTCCTGGCTTCTCATTTGTTACTGCCATTGGTAATCTCCCTGCTTTCTTTTTTCTTTGTTAAATGTATTCAGAGCGGAGTATCTCTCAGATTTTATCTCAAACAATATCTGACTGTCACTTACTAAGGTGGGAAACACAAATTTGGCAAATCATGCTCTTTTTAAATTTTCACCTGAAGCCGGCTTTTATTACTGTCCAAAACACCTAGCAGAAGGGTTTGATCCCAAGCCCATTGAAGACTATGGGAGTCTTTCCATTGTCTTCAGTAGGTTTTGTATCAGGCCTATTATGCAGTGTTTATCTCTGCTGACATGCTGAATACAACCAGGATGGCTGACTGAAGTTAACTCAACTGGTAACAAATGGTTTAATAAAGATTCATCAGCTTCCAGCACTGCAGCTTTTCTATGTGTCTGTGTCCTAAGTTCCCATTACAGTTCATCCAGTCTTTGTGTGGTATTTCAGGACACTCCTCACCATATTATCTGACTGTTGTGGCTGGAGGTCACCCCTACCTTTCATGTAATATTGCTACCATTCATTAAACTCCCTACCAGCACCCAGCTAGGAAAAATACAGGCCAAGCATCCCACATGTTGAGAAAGTTCTCTTCAGAACACTTTAATAGCGATTTGTAAAAGGGCATGCCTGCCTTGTAGCACCCCCTTCTGCGTATGACAATGCAGGTCTGCCTCAGTTTCCCATTCTCTCTCAGGCCCCCTTAAGACTGCCACACCATCTAAGGCTGTAAGACAAGATTTCCCTTGGTGGGGTTCTACTATATTAGCCTTAATAAACTTGATATAAAGTCTCTTCCAACCTACATCAAAATAAAAATCTCCCTGGCCTGCAGTTTCTGCCCTCCTTACTTCAGGCCTGTGGTTCTGGGCCTCTAGTTGCTTCCTGCAGTAACCCTTCAGCCACCTCTATGTGGCACTTTCCATTACCTCACTGGGCTGAGAGAGGTCCATAGGAAGCAGTTGTTCCCCTGCTGCTGTTTCCTGTTCCCATCTGGCTCTTTCTAGAGATCAGCTGCCCTCTATCAGGACCCATAAAGACTGTTAATGAGGCACAGGTGGACTGAACTAGTTCCCTCTTAGAGGGCCCAGTCCAACCTGTGACAGTATTGTTTATCCCTAATTTAAAAGGTGGGGAAACTGAAACAAAGAGAGACTATCCAGAACTTTAAAGCCCTGCAAGTACCAAGTAGTATTGCTGTTAGTGACTATGAGATGACTTGTATTTTGGTCTGCCACTCCTATTTTGGTCAGCAGCAAATAATCCCTGCCCCTCACCATTACAATGAAAAGAAAAGCAGGAAGCTGAGAAGAGTGCAGGAATCTTGGGAACCTCAAATTCCAGAACATACCAGAATAGTAGTTCTCAAACTTTTGTATTGGTTACCCCTTTCACACAGCAAGCCTGAGTGAAACCCACCTCCCCTTAAAGTTAAAAACACATTTTTTATATTTAACACTATTATAAATGCTGGAGGTGAAATGGGGTTTGGGGTGGAGGCTGACAGCTCACAACCCCTCATGTAATAACCTCGTGACCCCCATTTTGAGACATCCTGTACCAGAAGGATAACACAAAATCAGTTTACCAAAGTCAGACTATCAGCTTCAATTACTGACAAATAATACAGTACTTGGGACCACGAGAGGACTAATGTATAGGAAGGGGCACGTGATCCAGGTATGTTTCCTTTTCTGGCCATTCAAAAGAGAATAAGAGACAAAGAATTGCTGAAATAATAGATAAAAGAGGGCAACTAACTATGAGTCAGACCATCCTGTTCCGTGAAAAACCCATTCACTGGACAGTCTACTGTAAAGTCTAAGGCCAGGTCTACACTAACCCCCTAATTCGAACTAAGGTACGCAACTTCAGCTACGTGAATAACGTAGCTGAAGTTCGAAGTACCTTAGTTCGAACTTACCTCGGTCCACACGCGGCAGGCAGGCTCCCCCGTCGACTCCGCGGTACTCCTCTCGTCTAGCTGGAGTACCGCAGTCGACGGCGAGCACTTCCTGGTTCGACTTATCGCGTCCAGACAAGACGCGATAAGTCGAACCCAGAAGTTCGATCGCTCGCCGCCGAACTACCGGGTAAGTGTAGACCTACCCTAAGAGATTTGGGGAGATGACTTTGTTTTTCATGGCTCAACCTGGAAGTCGTGTGGAGCCTGATCTCCCATATAGTAACACAGAAGATTTCAACTGAGCAGACACCTTGAGTCCCAGGGGGAGGGATAGCTCAGTGGTTTGAGCATTGGCCTGTTAAACCCAGGGTTGTGAGCTCAATCCTTGAGGGGGCAATCTGGGGCAAAATCAGTACCTGGTCCTGCTAGTGAAGGCAGGGCGCTGGACTTGATGACCTTTCAGGGTCCCTTCCAGCTCTATGAGATAGGTATATCTCCATATATTTTATATGCCTGGGGAATGACTTCTCCCAAACTCTATCCCTTTCCTGCCTCTAAAATGTCCTCTCTTAACCCACAGAGCCTGGACTATGTGGAATCACTACAAACTGACTGCAAGTTGCCAGTCTCCCTAATCTCTGTGGTGACCTATGCAGTATAAGAACACAGATAGATATAGCATATGGTGGAACTGTTACAGCACCCCCATCTCAGAGTGTGTTGGGCCTCTGTCCCTGGCCCATGTAAGGGGAAGCAGCAGCATGTTCTCAGAAAGATCATGAAAAAGGCATATCAGAAAAAAACATTTAAAAAGAAAATATCATTTGGGAAATTAGAACCAGACATGAAACCAAGGGTCAGCACCACCCTGTTGCGCAGTGGACACATGACAAAATTACTGTACTTAGTGACAGACATGTGTGTGTGTGTGTGTGTGGGGGGGTTATGTCATTCAGTCATTCAATTTTTTGAAAAATTATCACATACCTCAACATTTTTACCATGGACACTTGTGTCCATGTACGGACACATTGCTAACCCCTGCAGGAAACAGACAATTCACGAATGAAATCCTACACTTTCACCTCTGAAAAGAGCAATATCCTAAAGTCAGCTGGATACAGAGATGCCTTTTATAAAAAAATGTGCACACTCATTTTCCTAGTTGTTGCTAGATTAAATTCACACCACATAAATCAATATTACTGAACATGTTTTATTTACTGCATCTGTCTCTTTGGCAACAAAAGCTCCAAGAGCAGGAGGGGATAACCCCAGTGTCCTGTCCAATATTTGTTCTTTTAATAAAGTAGACTAATGTCCAAGGCTGTATGAGGGCTACTGTGGGGCACACATTAAAGTTTATTCTTTTTTCCTACATAATTCTGGCACCATCAGTACTTTACATTGCAAAGTGCTTTGAGGTCCCTTGGATATGGACAAGGTTTCATTGTAATTTATTATTTCTATTGTGCCATGGGCTTCACAGTCAAATAAGACAGGTCACTCTCCCAAGGAGTTACAATCTAAGGATCTGATACTGTTCAGTTTGCAGGATGGAGGTCTAAGATAGTTACAGCACAGTTAAGGGTGACAAACAAAAGGAGGATGTGGTTATAAGAAAGATTAAACTTCCTATAGCAAAGATAATCAGAAAAGAGAACCTGATTCTTTCCCTTATGTAAAATATAATGGTAGCTTGAGGGAGCAGAGCCTTGCAGGTGTGGTAGGGCAGAAGTAATTTCTGGACAATTAACTGAAAGGAGCTACATAAAATCCCAAACCCCATTCTATTTAATTTTGATCATCTTCTTTGTCATCTTCTTTTTTTAAAGGGACCCTTGCAATCTAGCTATGTTGGGCCTGATCTAAAGCCCACTGAAATCAACAGGAGTCTTTCAATTGTCGTCAGTGGGCTTTGGATCAGGCCCCTCCTGCATTACTGGAAAGCATTCAGATACCATGATTATAGGCTCAGTATAAGAACACTAATAGAATAGGCAACTAACAATAAAGTGAATTAAAATAGTTTCAAGTAGACTCCTGTCTCAGTTTCCCTGTCAGTTTTTGTGGTTGTGGTTTTAAAATCACATCTTCCTTACCGCTGAGTAAAGACTCACTCAAACAGTAGGAAAAAATGACTAATTAATTATACAGGTCAGGGCTGGTTCCAGGGTTTTTGCCGCCCCAAGCGGCAAAAAAAAAAAGAAAAAAAAGCCACGATCGCAATCTGTGGCGGCAATTTGGCGGGAGGTCCTTCGCTCCGAGCGGGAGTGAGGGACCATCCGCCGAATTGCCGCCGAATAGCTGGACGTGCCGCCCCTCTCCAGAGTGGCCGCCCCAAGCACCTGCTTGGCAAGCTGGTGCCTGGAGCCGGCCCTGATACAGGTGCAACAGTGAAGCTGATAAATCACAAATGTAAGAACTGAATATGCTGGTAATAGGGGAGGAGACAAAATTAATGTGTGTCTGTTTTAGGAATCTTAAATGTTTATTTGTAAAAAACAGGCAAAATATTCAGAAAAAAATATGATTTTTAAGGTAATGGGGACCCTTTGATTTTCCTAAAAATATATAATGCCCGTTATACTCTGGGATACAGATTTTGTGCTGCTTTGCTATATCTGTATAATACTGTAGTTAAATCTGGTGGGTTGGTGAGACTGAATGCAGTGACTTTTAGTCTCTGTAGCATTTAATATGCCAATTAGCCATTTTTGCAATGTGTGCCCTCGATTGCTGTATACAACTTTCTGGACATAGATTCAGGTCAGCATATGGCCCCAAATATTGTAATGAATGCATTACAGGCAAATCAGTTACATATTTATTTTGTAAATATCAGAATGGAAAAGTTATTTTCTGCCCTTTTTGCCTCATTATAGATTTAATATGTAAATTAAGTTTTAAAATCCATTATGTCTGTTAGTGTAATATGGCTTGTGGCATCACAAATTGCTGAGTATGTTTCAGAATATTTGGCACAACTAGCAGCTTCTGCTTAAAACACACACAGCACAATGTACTTTCCTCCACATCTTAGGATCCATCAGAAATTTAGAAGCTGTTAAAAGAAGGATTTAGTCTTTACATTGCTTTGGTTGCAGGAGTGCCAGATTTGGCTGCAATGGGCACTACACAAACGGTTAAAAATTGGTGCCTTCCATTAGCTGGCACCAATTTTGGATGCATTCTCTCCTGGTTATATTTATCATTTTTTAGCTCACCTCAGCAGCTGCTTCAGCCAATACAAATCCCCATCCTCAGAAACACTTTTTACCAAAAGCTCCTATAGGGTAATGTGAATGAAAAATAAGGACAGAGAGAAAGGTTTCAGAGTAGCAGCCGTGTTAGTCTGTATCCTCAAAAATAACAGGAGTACTTGTGGCACCTTAGAGACTAACAAATTTATTAGAGCATAAGCTTTCGTGGGCTACAACCCACTTCTTCGGATGCATATAGAGTGAAACATATATTGAGGAGATATATATACACACATACAGAGAGCATGAACAGGTGGGAGTTGTCTTACCAAGTCTGAGAGGCCTCTCAGACTTGGTAAGACAACTCCCACCTGTTCATGCTCTCTGTATGTGTGTATATATATCTCCTCAATATATGTTTCACTCTATATGCATCCGAAGAAGTGGGTTGTAGCCCACGAAAGCTTATGCTCTAATAAATTTGTTAGTCTCTAAGGTGCCACAAGTACTCCTGTTATTTTTGACAGAGAGAAAGATACTCTAGCTGGGAGCCCAAACAGGTTAACTGCCAGAACGGGAGGCAGGCCATCTTTTGCTTTGTCACTCAAGGTGGGAATATGAGATACGTCTCAGCGCTAAAGATGGACTTGATTTAGCTCTGGACATTGTCAGAGTTTTGTATTGCTCAGATACGGGGTTCTCCTTTGCCCCATTAGAGATAAGGACTAGCTATCAGGTCTGGATAATTTTCTGCAGCCCAGCTTCCCAAAGTCTGGCTGTGACACCTCACTCATTGAATATTAGACTTTCTTTCATTCGCGAATGAGGAAATGGCTGCCCTCATTTAATTATTGACAAGCCTGTCCCTTGGTATGCTGGCATCCTAGATAAGGATGGGATTTGATTCCTGCTTCAATCTTTCACTTGTTTGCTGGTCCTTTCCTCTCACTAGTTGATTTGGTCCCATTTTTCTGTCATTTCCTCTTTCAAAAGGGTGTCCTCGGTTATGCTCACTCACCTCCAGTAGACATCTATTAATTCTCAAAAATACCCCCAACATCCTCGGCACCAGCTGCAGTGATGCATCGAGGAGCTACCTTGGCAGTCAACATAAAGGATTCTGGGGTTCACTTGTCATAAAAAACCACAACTGAGCAGACACACAGAAATCTTTTATCATTATTTGGGTGAGGGAAATTTTCATGTGCAGAATCTCAACAGCCAGGAAAGAGCAGGTAGGTACAGGCCTGTTGGTGGGTAGTGACCACTGTATCCCCTTTACATTGGGTATCCTGGGCTATTGATCTTGCTCCTGTCTGAAGCATGTCCTTCATTTTGGCTGTTTTTTCATTAGATTTTTTTTTCTTTTGTGATAAAAAGGAAAATTCAGTACAGTGAAAGCTATAAGAAAACTACATTTATTAAATACTTTATAAGGGGATCCACTACACAAAGTAAATGAGAAATGGCTCTCCTTTTTCTCCCACATTCCTTTTATCTGATAATAGTTTCTTCTTCAGTTTCAGGCATTCCAGTATGAAACATAATCGATACACCATGAAAGAAGCCATCTTCATTTCCAATACATCCTTCCTGGCTCCCTTAGCCACCTTTTATTCCTAAGAATGCCAGGAACCTCAGTTAACAGGATTTTGTATTCATCAAAACCACTCTATTAAAATATGAACAATGGATAAACTGATATGGTGCTGTAGCATCAACCTCTGTGGAAGACTATAGATTTCATATCTATTTTGGGTTCATTCAGGATTTATACTTATTCACAAAGTTGAGAGATTATTCTTGCTATAATTTTTCTTTCCAGCTGAGAAGAAACTCAATTTGTATTCTCTATGAAAACATGAGACCGTTTTAAATGGAAAAATATGTATATTTTGATGGACCATGGATGTTAGTTTGTGTAATGTGAATGTCATAGGTGACAATGATCCTTAAAGGTGTATTCTCTGGCTGCTGCTGAAGAAGCAAGAAGGGTCACACATCACGGGCTAAATCTTGACGCTCAATGTGAACACAATGGAACTTTTGCAGTGAAGTCAATGAGAGTTTTGCATGCACAAAGACTGCAGGATCTTAATGGGTTAAGGGAAAAATGTGGATAAATAGTGCAGATTTGGCTCCAAACTATAAAACCAATTTTTAAAAACAACTCATTAGCAGCACCAAATGGATTTGGTACTACTTGATAGATTGCAATCCTATTTTTGCACCAGCTTAGGTCATTAGTATTCAGACTCATTATCTCCTGCAACTTTTCCTTACTTTCCATTTATTACTGTTCCTCGGAGTGTAGTGGAGCTGTTTGGGCTGATCAGGGTACCAAACTCATTCTGTGCTTACACATTATTTGTGGGTACAATTTAGCCATAAATTACCAGCAAGAGACTGAAATTGCAGAGCCAGGGCTTCTAACTCCCTTGTGCTAAATCCATCAGGATGAACAGATTGTAAACTGCCCATTGCAAATATGATATGCAGCAATTTAGCATCATGTTAATACTTCATAACCTCCATCTCTTACATTTATATGGTTCTTCCCTCCAGCAGCTTTCTGAAATTGCTTCTCTAGTCATTACACTGTACCAAGCAATTCAGATTTAATAGGAACAATTGTGAACATTAGTTTTTGAATGGCTGAGCCTATCTGAAATTTTTATATCTAGTTGGATAAACTTGAAATATTTATTTCTACTTGCTTGTGTCATCATATTACAAAAAATCCAGGAAAAACCTTGATTTTTTTGAGTCTTTGGGGCTGACATGTTTAGTTGTAATAATAACTTCAAACCTTCCAGAAATGGCTTCTGAAATATAGTATATAAAATAAACTTTTGCCTCTATTTGGTGTGGTTTTCTTTATTGAAACTTACAGATGGAAGAGTGATGTTTAGGTTATCTTAAATCAATGACAGATTGCTAGTGCTTTTCTAGTGAAGAGTTAAATGCTTCAAGGGATGGCACTTTCACTGCTTTCTATAGGAGATTACTCAATAATTGAAAGAGATCTCACTGTCAGGAATTTTTTCTTCATATAAGCCTATTTTTTCATTAATTTAATTCCATTACTTCTGCTCAGACCCCATTATACCAGCCTATACAATTCCTTTCTCCCTCCTTAGATGTCATTGGGCTAAACTATAACTTATGTAGTTATTTGATTTCCTCCTCGTCAATCCATCCATACCTTTTTGTTGCTCTCTTCCAAATTGTCTGTATCATTCTGGTACTGAGGTGCCCATACTTGAGCACATTATTTCATGTGTGCTATTTCCTGGCTTGTGATGAGGATGACTATTACCACCTTACTCTGTGATGCCTCTGTGTATGCAGCTCAAAATCCATATCACATTGCAAATGCATATATAATATGCAGGCAAATATTATCTCTCTGTGTTAAGAATTCTTTTCAAAACACCAGTATCAAACAGAAACTGAGAAGATCTAGTATCTTTCTGTCCCAAGACTTCATCTCCCTGTGACTGAAATTTACTTTTTTCATCCTGGCATGTGAAAATTCCACTTTCACGTGTGCCCAGTTGTGGGTAAGGACATCAGTGGGAGAATGAAGAGGCAGCAGGTTATCAGATGCAGCCCAAGAAAATAGCAAGAAAATAATGCAATGAGGCAGTTATCTCAGAACACATATGATATATTCTTAAGGACGTGCAATGAAGGGGTGTGTGCAGGGATGTGCATGAATTTCTTCAGTCTCCTCTTCTTGACAAGAGGTGCCTCCTGCTCAGTCTCCTTCCCACGAGGTTCCTGCTCCTTTCACTTTTTCATCTTCATATTTAAAAAATAAAATTTTTCTCTATTGCTGTTGGTCTGAGCTCCAGTACTTTAGTCATCAATGAGAAGCCGCATGTGATCTTATGAAAATAGCTAGGATCAGCTCTCATTAGAGCTGTGCAAACAGCAGGTTTTCCAGTTCACTGGATGAACTGAAAAATTAAAAAAAAAAATATGTTTTGGGTTGACCTGAAATGGAATTTTTTGAATTTTTCAGCAAACTGAAAAAGTTGGAAAAAATGTTTCAGGTGAATGAAATATTTCATTCAAACTGAAATGAAATGTTTCATTTTGTTTGAAAATTTTTACCCTTTTAAAATTAAAACAAAAATGAAATAGAAGTAAATTTTGAAAGGAATAGTCATTTCCAATTGAAAATAAAAATATTTAAATTTTTTCCAATTTTTTTTGTTTTTTACCAGTACAATTCAGTTAGTTCAACATGAATTCTCAGTATGTTTCAGTCAACCTGAATGTTTTGGTGAAAAAAAGTGTTGTCCAAAAATTGTTGCCCAGCTCTACTCAATGTAACCAACCAACTCCTGAGTGCTAATGCTTCCTATGCCACCCTTTGCATATGAGCTGTCGATGAACAGTGTCCAAAGTGATCAGAAGCACCCTGAGTAGGGTTGTGACGTTACATGCTTAAAAATGGGATTGGGATATCTCCACAAATGTTTAAAATTTTTTGTTGAATTACACAGTGCCCCACTCTTGGGTGCCGGAGTTCAGCCTCGTAGTTAGATTCCTTTTGTTGACCTAATCTTGACAGATAAAGAAGAACTGATCATAGAACTAAAAATTAATGGTAACTTAGGTACAAATGATCATGACTTTATCACATTTATGATGTGCAAACAGAATAAAGTCCAGACTAGTGATGGTTACACACACACACACTGCTTTAAAAGGGCTAACTTCAAAAAGCTGAAAATAATTATGAGCAAACTCAGCTCGGAGAAAGAATTTAATCAGAAAAATGTGAATGACAAAGAATACTTTACCAAATGCACCAAAAGCCACAATTGAGGAAGAAGGCTGTATTGATTAAAGAAAAAAAGACCTGGTTTAGAGGTGAAGTGAAAGCAGCTATTATATATGGAATAAATGGAAATAAAAGGAAAGCTGATAGTAATGACTACAAATCAGAAGCTAGGAAAAGACAGTTACCTTTCCGTAACTGGTGCTCTTCGAGATGTGTTGCTCATGTCCATTCAACTCGCCACCACCAGTACCTTGCACCCACAGTGCCTTCTTGCCGGAAATTCCGACAGTGGGGAAGGAGGGTGTGTTGTGGAATGGACATGAGCAACACATCTCGAAGAACACCAGTTACGGGTCTTCTTCGAGTGCTTGCTCATGTCCATTCAACTTAGGTGACTCCCAAGCAGTACCCCTCGGAGGTGGGTAGGAGTTCACAGATGTGTAGATTGCAACACCACTCTGCCAAACCCAGCATTGTTCCTGGCCTGCTGAGTGATGGCATGGTGGGCCGTGAACATGTGCACCGAGGACCACATCCCGATCCAGGACATCTGTCAAGTGGCGAAGTGTGCCAGGAAGGCTGCCGAAGATGCCTGCGCTCTGGTCAAGTGGGCTCTGACGATCGGTGGCAGAGGGACTCCCGCCAACGCATAGCAGATCCAAATGCAAGAGGTGATCCAGTTAGAAATCCTCTGCGTGGACACTGGGAGGCCCTTCATCCTATCAGCTGTAGAGATGAAAAGCTGAGTTGACCTACAGAACGGCTTTGTTTGATCTAAGTAGAAAGCCAGGGCCCTTCTTACGTCCAAAGCGTGAAGGCACCTCTCTTCACTAGTCTCATGGGTCTTAGGGCAGAAGACCAGAAGGAAGTTGTCCTGGCTCATGTGGAAAGTAGACATCACCTTGGGAAGGAAGGCCAGGTGGGGACAGAGCTGGATCTTGTCCTTATAGAAGACCGTGTATGGCGGTTCTGAGGTCAGGGCTTGCAGCTCGGAGACTCACCTTGCTGACTTCACTGCCACCAGGAAAGCTTCCTTCCACAATAGATGAGACAGGGAGCATGAAGCCAAAGGCTCAAAGGGTGGGCCCGTGAACCTGGACAGAACAAAATTGAGATCCCACTGACGGACTGGGGACTGAACTTGAGGAAAAAGTCTCTCGAGATCTCTGAGGAACCTGACTGTCATGTCATGGGAGAACACCGTCTGCCCCTAGATGGGCAGATGAAAGGTGGAAATGGCCGCCAGATGCACCCTGATGGAGGAGTGTGCCAGGCCCTGGTTCCACAATTGAAGCAGCTAGTCTAAGATCGACTGCACTGAAGAATGTGAAGGGGAGATGCCCCGTTCAGTTGCCCAGCGGGAGAACTTCGTTCACTTTGCCAGGTAAGTCTGTCTAGTCGATGGCTTTCTACTCTCGAGGAGGACCTTCTGGACCCCTTCTGAACAGGCCCGTTCCTCAGGGTTCAGCCACGCAACATCTACGCCGTGAAGTGGAGGGATGCGAGGTTGGGGTGCAAGAGTTGACCGTGATCCTGTGACAGCAGGTTCGGTCAGTTTGGCAGGGGCCACGGAAGGATCGTCGACAGGCTCGATAGCATCCCGAACCAGTGCTGGCGAGGCCACGCCGGAACGATCATGATAACCTGAGCCTTGTCTCTCTTCATTTTCGCTAAGACTTTGGTGGTGAGCAGAATTGAAAGGAACGCATACATCAGGCTTCCCGCCTACGGCAGGAGGAAGGCATCGGAGAGGGAGCCCTTGCCCAGACCCCCTCTGGAGCAAAACCTATGGCACCTCCTGTTCTGCCTGGTGGCGAACAAATCCACTTGGGAAGTTTCCCACTTCTGGAAGATCATGCCGACTACCTCCGGGTGGAGCACCCACTTGTGGTGAGAGGAGAAGTCCCTGCTTAGGTGATCTGCTAGCGTGTTCTTGGCACCTGGAAGGCAACATGCTTCTAGGTGGATTCCATGGTCGATGCAAAAGTCCCAAAGACAGAATGCCTCTTGGCAGAGGATCGCACTCCCCCTTGTCTGTTGATGCAGAACATCGAGGCTGTGTTGTCCATCAGGACTCTGACCACTTTGCCCGACAGGTAAGGTAGGAAGACCGTGCATGCTCTGTGCACCACCCTAAGCTCTTTGATGTTTATGTGTAGCATCATTTCTTCTGGGGACCACATACCTTGGGTCTGCAGGGTGCTGAGGTGCGCCCCCCAGCTGAGGTCCAAGGTGTCCGAAACCAACTTGACTGAGTGAGGAGTGCTGTCGAAGGGGTCTCCTTCAGGACTTTCTCGGGGTTGGTCCACCATCACAGCGAGGTAAGTACAGTCATGGGGATGGTAACAACCTTTTCCAGGACTGGGAGTAGACAGTCGCTAGCCATGGCTGCAGGGGTCACATCCGGAGCCTGGCGTGGCACACCACATATGTACATGCTGCCATGTGACCTAGTAGGTGCAGGCAAACCCTGGCCGCGGTCAGGGGAAATGCGGAGACTTCCGCGATGGGGTCTGTCAGTGCCCTGAATCCCTGCACTGGCAGGAACGCCCTAGCATAGGTAGAGTTGAACACCGCTCCGATGAACTCTATCCTCTGTACCAGAACCAACGTGCATTTTTTTGTCGTTTACTAACAGGCCGAGGCGATGGCAGGTGGCTAACAGCATCGCAGCAAGCCTTTTGACCTGGGACCTGGAGCTGCCCTTGACGTCTGAGGTAAACAGCCACCACCAACATGTACTTGATAAATACCTGCGGTGCTGTCACTGGGCCAAACAGGAGGACCGCAAACTGACAGTGCTTGGGACCTACCATAAACCGGAAGAAGCGTCTGTGTCCCTCGAAGATGGCGATGTGAAAGTATGCATCTTTCTGATCAAGGGTGGCGTACCAGTTTCCCGGATCCAGGAAGGGGATGATGGAGACCAGGGACACCATGCAGAACTTCAGCTTTTCTAGGAAGCGGTTCAGGTCTTGCAGGTCCAGGATAGGTCGCAGACCGCCCTTGGCCTTTAGGATTAAAAAGTAGCGGGAATAGAACCCCTTGTTCCTGTAGTCCGGAGGAACAACCCTCACCACACCTAGCTGCAGTAACCCCTCTACCTCCTGTGTGAGGAGACTCTTGTGAGAAGGGTCCCTGAAGAGGGATGGGGAGGGTAATGGATGAAGTTGATGGGAATGGGTGGGCAGTAGCCCAGAGAATAAAGCAGTAGCAACTATTAAGGGAAGTAATACGTGACTGCTGTTTATAGGGTCTATGTGTTGGGACCTGGAGTAGTGGGGCAGGCCTGAGTCCTGCCCCTGGGGAATTGACCTAAGCCCCAAGAAGAGGATAAGACCCATTTAGAAGCAAAGGGCTTGAATTTAATAGACTTGGGGATGGGGCTGAAGACCCTGGTAAGGGCAGACAGACTGTCTATTGACTGCTTGGTTAACCACCCCCTGGAAGGGGACTGAACGTAAGGAGTGAGCTGGCTGGATTGCTGGGACACCAGAGAACCATTGAGGACAAAGAGTCTCCAGGGAGAAAGCCCTGGTGGTACTGATATATAACAGGGCAGAGATGGACTTAAAGCTACCACAGAAGGGGCTGAGAACTGAGCCCAGAGACAGGGCTGCAGATACCAACAAGGGCACAGCTATAGTTCTTTGTTGGACCTTTGTTATCCTGGAAAGGGTTCATCCATTTAGATGATATGTGACTTAACTGGATAGCTTAGCCACTGAAAACCTGCCTGATGAGGGTAACAAACTACAGGGGACACCAGGAGAGAGGGCAGGATCATACCCAGCTGATAGGAGGTGCTCATGAGAGGTGAGTGCACCACATCATGGGCACACAATAAATGGATCAAAATCTGGCTAACTGATAGATCTCATAATTCCCTGTTTACAAATATATTATCACTGAGCAGGTTTGTTTCTAGTGGGGTCCCATAGGGATTGTTTTTTGGCCCTGCCATTTAACAATTTTATCAATGACCTGGCAGAAAACATAAAATCATAACCGATAAAGTTTGCAGATGACACACAAATTGGAGGAGTGGCAAATAACAAAGATTGATACATTGATACAGAGCCATCTGGATCGCTTGGTAAACTGGGCACAAGCAAACAATATCTGGTTTTAATATGGATAAATGTAAAGCTGTATATGTAGGAACAAAGAATGTAGACCAGTGGTCCCCAACCTTTTTCGTCTGGCGGGCGCCAGACGACGAGCCATGGAGGACCATGGCGGTGGACGAGCATCTGCCGAAATGCCGCTGACAAGCGGCAACGTCAATTCAGCGTCGCCGCCTCTGGATGACGCTGCTTGTCGGCGGCATTTCGGCGGATGCTCGTCCGCTGGCCAGTATGCGGGTGCACTTAGACGCCCCAGTGGGCGTCATGGCGCCCGCGGGCACCGCGTTGGGGACCCCTGATGTAGACCATACGTACATGATGAGGGACTGTATCTTGACAAGCAGAGACTCTGAAAAAGATTTTGGGGTCATGGTGGATAATCAGCTGAACATGAGCTTCCAGTGTGACTCTGTGACTGAAAGGGCTTATGCGATCATGGTGTGCATAAACAGGGGATTCTCAAGTAATAGTAGAGTGGTCATTTTACCTCTGTATTTGGTATTGGTATGGCTGCGGCTGGAATAGTGTGTCCAGTTCTGGTGTCAACAATTCAAAGAGGATGCTGATAAATTGGAGAGCGTTTAGAGAAGAGCCATGAGACTGGTTAAAGGATTAGAAAACCAGTTTTCTAGTGATAGACTCAAGGAGCTCAATCTATTTACCTTAACAAAGAGACAGTGAAGGGGTAACTTGATTAGTCTGCAAGTACCTACATGGGAAACAAATATTGGATAATGGGCTCTTCTGTCTAGCAGAGAAAGGTATAGAACACTCCAATGGCTGGAAGTCAAAGTTAGACACATTCAGATTGGAAATAAGGTGTACATTTTTAACAGTGAGGGTAATTAACCATTTGAACAATTTACCAAGGGTTGTGGTGGATTCTCTATCACAGGCAATTTTAAAATCAAGGATGGATGTTTTTCCAGAAGATCTGCTTTAGGAATTATTTTGGGGAGGTTCTATGGCCTGTGTTATACATGAGGTCAGGCTAGATGATCAGAGTGGTCCCTTCTGGCTTTGGAATCTATGAATACTTTGCAGCCAAATGCACCTCCACCCTGTCATGCACAAGAGAAAGACCGGTCATTTACTTGGGCGTAGTGTCCTCATGCTTTCCCTTTTCAACAGCAGCAGCTTTCATTCATAGAGTTACAATTAGCCCTTGTTATGGGGTTTGTTTTGTTTTCTACAGTTTATGCACTTTACTATGATGTTATATAGGCAGGGCCGGCTCCAGGCACCAGCTTAACAAGCAGGTGCTTGGGGCGGCCAAGGGAGAGGGGCAGCACCTGCGGCAATTCGGGGGCGGCAGGTCCCTCATTCCCTCTAGGAGCGAAGGACCTACCGCTGAACTGCCGCCGCCGATCGCGGCTTTTTTTTTTTTTTTTTGCTTGGGGCGGCAGAAATGCTGGAGCCGGCCCTGTATATAGGTAATAGTCTCATTAAGTTCTGGGGGAGTAGGGGGGAAACAATTAAGAACTGGAATGAATAGAGCTCAACTCCATTACAGAATCTTCTCCAAAGATGGTAATGGGACACAAAGTGGGGAAACTCCTCTATTGCTGATTTTTTAGCAGGTCTGCATTTTGGAGAGAAGGGTTGGAGGTAAATGATAGTGGGAAGTGAGCATTGCAGATCAAGTTTGATCAGTTCTTTCAAAGTAACTGCCCTCATTCCTTTGTGTTTTATTTCTTTGAATGTTCTGATCTTTGCCTCATCTTCTGCATGCTCATGCTTAATTTTTGTTTTACTTCAGAAAGGCTGTGACTCAGATCCTGCTGGAACTAATTAGATGTCATCTCTTCAATATTTTGAGCAATGCTCAGCACTTTAAAAAAAAGTCTCTTCTGGTACTGTCATCAGATCTTAACAAAAAAAAAATCTCCCTTTTGCCACAGATCATGTCCTTTTTTTCTCCCTGCCTGGCTTGTGAATACAGCTGAAATTATGACTATTTTCATTTTGATTCCACATTTATGCACCATCATCAACAACCATGAGTTACAGCAATATTGTTGATATGCTGAGTCAGGTATCAAAATAATGGAAATGCATAGGTCCTATGATAAGAGTGGTTATTTTAGTCCTCATATTCTCAGTAGCAGAATTTGATTTTTCGGTAAACGAATTATACTTGTTTAAAGTCCAGAGGGCTTTTCAGTCAGATTGCAACAATTTCCAAGTAGGTCAGATTAGTTGACAGTGTCACTTTAAGCCTTGCTCTGAGATGGCTTTAAAAAGATCTCAGAAAAGTCCTTACCCAGTCTTTCCATTCCTTTGAGACCAATAGAAGAGACAGGGCTGTCATTTTGAATTAAAAATAGAATGTCGAATTAATACTACTACTAGTGGGTGACTGTTCATGTGATAAAAAGTGCTTCTGTGAGTCAGACAAAGGTAAAAGTTCTCTAATGTGTCAAACAGGACTCGTCTACCTTTCAGACTCATTGAAGTTGTTATGAAGCCTAACCTGCTGATGACACTGACATCATTAATAAAACATCTGAAATGCTGCTGGCTGCAATCATTTATTACAAGTAAAAAAGAAAGAGGTATGTTTTACAATTTAGAAAAAGATAATCAGTGGATAATCTAAGGGACTTCAAAAAAGTGGAAGTGGCAGTTCCTTTGTTCAGTGGTGTTAGGCAGTGGATGCTGTAGTATAGGAGTCAGTCACTGAGAAAAGCCATTTATAATTGAACAGCAAATAGCAGCAATAAATAAATTATACCTTTCTTTTTTCCATTTTGGAAAAAAAATGCAAATACTTTTGATACAGACATACAAAAAATGCCCTGTAAAATAGTTTGAAACCAAACTGAAGTTGAGCTAGATGCAGTCACCTGAAATAGTTGGGATTATTTTCAGGTTTGCAAATGTGCAGACATTCCAGCTCAACACACTTTTTCAATCCAATGCGTGTAAAAGCCTAGTTTATTCTGAGGCCTTCATCTCTGGATAGTAAAAGTGTTCATAAAAGTGAATCATTACTCAACAACTAAATATCATGTTCTACAATATGAAAAACTGGTTTGTCCATGAGTATAAGTGACTTTCATAAACAAGAATTATTTTTAATTAAATATTTAGGGTTTAGTAGTTTGAGATTTTCTTTGTGCAGATTTTACGAGGAATTATATATATTGTTTTCTTTAAAAAAAAATTCTTTTTACTTAAGGTCAAAGCACTGATACACTACATGCATAATTTAAGTAGTACAGTGAAACCTGTTCTGAAGACCACCTTAAATAAGAAATCCCGTCTCAAATAATTTCCCTCAACAGCTCCTTACAGTATCCCCTAGGGTTTCCCATACAATTCTGTTCAATCTTTAGTTAAAAGAACATTTTTATTAGACAACCAATTTTCGCTGTCCCCTTCAGTGTTTCCTTGTCAGGTTCAACTATATGTATCTTGCTCTGAATGCCAGAGGAAACCTGAGACACTTGCCCAATTTTAAATCCAAAAAGATTAACCTCTGCATAGGGGTAATATGAAACTGCCATAACTATTCCTTAGAAATGATTCATTTGGCAGCAACATCACACTTACCCATACCTAATGCACAATTCTGATAAGTCTGGTTTGAACTGAAAGGCTTTTCTCAACTATAATTAATGGTCAGACTAATTTAAAGTCAATAACATCTAAAACGTAATAACTGATAAATAAAGGCACTTTACTTTTTGTGATACTCTCCCTTTAAAATGAAAACAGGATTTTAATCATGCATGATATACTAGTTTGACAACACTGTGATTAAACAAAAATATTGCTTTAAATAACGAGGTATCCATAGTAGGGCACTAGGCCTTGGAGGCATGCACACATCCTAGTGCACCCGTTGTGGATTTGTGCCCTTTAAAACTGGGAGCTGAAGGTGCAGGGCACATGACTAGGAGAAAACATGTGACCTGGTATATGAAAACAAAGTACAAAGCTTCTTCTCTCTGGGGCAGGGGAACAAAAAGGAGAGACCCAGGTTCTAGGAAGTTAGTGTGGATCTCTCTGTAGTAGCTAGGTGGGGCTATCAAAGGGGAAGGGTGTCCTCTCCCGTCCCAACTGGTTGATGCTGGGGAAAAAAGGGTTAATACCTAATATTTCAAATTTATTTGCTTTTGTTTTGGGACTGTTGAGAGCTTTATTCTACCTTCCCAGCCAGTAAGTTTGCCTACCAGTTTACAGTATCTTTTCTATATTTTCCCAAGTGCCCCTCTTTGTTTCATATTGGGCTATTATTTCAAGATGGTGCAAGTAATAATGAATGTCAGGTTTAGCTTGCCAAGTTCAGCTGCACAGGCAGAACAGAAATTGTGCATAACAAACCACAGAAGTACATAATGAATATCTCCCATCTAAATGATGAAATATTAAACATAGTCACTACACAGGTGACAGCAGAATATGGACCTCATTATGTAAGGCAGAGACACAGACCTGCTTTCTGTCATCTCTTATTTAGGCTCCCTACTGTTACCATGCCTAGGCAGATAAATGGCTTCTCATTTCTAACAAATACAATTATAACATTTCCTAGTATTCTATTCTGATTATGTTTATGATGTGTGAACACATTGCTTCAACGGTTAAATACATTCAGATGTTAGCTACAATTTTATAACATTTAAATAGAGCTAATCACTATATCTATATGAAAAATTACAGTGTAGTTTAGAAAAATGTAATAAACATGGACAATTCAGGAGAACTGGATACTTAAATAACTAAAGGTTTCTACTGTCATGAAGTAATAATTTTAACCTGGCCAAAATAAACTCTGAGGCTGAAGACTGTGAATTTATTAAGCCCAAGATATGCATATCACCAAGTTTAACACAAGAACCCTTAAATTACTGTTATACTGAAATGTGCTTTCCACCCTCTCAGGTTGGCTCTGTGCACAGAATTCCTCTTCCATGTTCCCACAACATGCTTCAACTTGTGACCTCCCTATCTTGTCTCACCCAACTCAATCTTCTCATATCACCTTCTCCTCCTCTTTGACCCTTATAGGAAAACTTAGTTCCAATCCCTCCCTACCAGTAATCCCTTTTATAAAAACAAACAAACTGTATTTAAAAACCAGATTTAGGTGAAATGATAGATTGAGGAGAAGGATGAGAAGATGAGGCAATACGTTTGTTATGGGCACACAGATTGGGAGTTCCAAGGGCAACTGCCAACCAAAGTGAAGGGATTTGCTGAATTACTGTGTAGTTGTAGAGTATGATTACTCTACAAATCCCTCTACTCTGGCCTATAATGTCTTTCGGCCAATCAGAGTGAGGAGACTGGCATAAAAACAGTAAGTATACAATTATGGGTCAGCACATGTACAGTTTTGCCTGTGCTCTAACTGGCTCAGACAATTTCACTTCAGTACAATGTCTGATATGCATATTTTTCATAATTTTCATTAGCTGAAGTTTGTTTAATGTACAGCTCTTTGAACACCAAAGCACTGTATGAGTGCTAAGGATTACTATCAGACTGTCACTGAAAAAATAATATTGGAATGCTCAAAACAGAGTTCATTTGCTTAAGTTAACTTGAGAGTTAATGAAGATTAAATACAGAAACTAACTTTCAAAAGTAAACATTTTAAACTGAAAATTAAAATGGGGCATCTGGACCAAAATGTTTAAAAAACATTGTTTTCAAATTTCCTTCAGACATCGCTGTTTAGAATTGAAAGTGTCAACATTAATTACCTGCTTCATATTGAAGTCAATACTAACTTCAATAAACACTTCATCAGTTTAAATTGACGTGAAGAATATACACTAACTTGAAAAGAAATTACCTATTCTAGTAACTACATCTAGTTAAAGAACTTCTATTTGATTTTTCTCAAATATTTTTCAGTACTGCCTGTGCAAAACGGCTTTTAGTGTCCTCAAAAGGCCCCTCTGTGGCCAGACATCTTTTGTGCCATCTCTTCAAATTGCATACATTAAAGAGGTTAGGTTTGTGGTTTCTTTTACACACAGTGATGACAACTGCTGGGAAACTGTCACTCTTGTGCTTTCAAACAATTGGTCTGGATATGTGAAATCTGAAGAACCGGAAGCAATAGCTGGAAAGCATCCTGAATATAGGTAGTGCTGTTGCCGCCCTAATGAGAGAAAAGATGTGATTCAGTAACATATTTTTCATGCATCTCAGTGACTCTATTCATACTCAGTCTGGCTGGTGCTACATCAGGATACAAATTCATGTGAGATTTTAAAAGCTCTATCCAAGTACACTGGAAATTACAACAAGAACAGCCATATGGAGTCAGACCAATGGTCCATCTAGCCCACTATCCTGTCTCCGACAGGGGCGAGTGCCAGATGCTTCAGAGTGAATGAACAGAAGAGGGCAATTACAAGTGATCTATCCCCTGTCCTCCAGTCCCAACTTCTGGCAGCTGGAGGTTTACGGACACCCAGAGCATGGGGTTGCATCCTTGACCATCTTGGCTAGTAGCCATTGATGGACTTATCTTCTGTGAACTTATAAAATTCCTTTTTGAACCCAGTTATATTTTTGGCTTTCACAACATCCTCTGGTAATGAGTTCCACAGTTTGACTGTGTATTGTGTGAAGAAGTACTTCCTTGTGTTTGTGTTAAACCTGATGCCTATTTAATTTCATCGAGTGACCCCTAGTTCTTGTGATATGTGAAGGGGTAAATAATACTTTCCTATTCATTTTCTGCATAACATTCATGATTTTATAAACCTCTTTCAGTCCCCCCTTACTTGTCTCTTTTCTCAGATGAACAGTCCCAGTCTTTTTAATCTCTCCTTCTATGGAAGATGTTCCATACTCCTAATCTTTCTGTTGTCATTCTCTATACCTTTTCCAATTCTTATAACTCTTTTGAGATGGGGTGACCATTATTGCATGCAGTATTCAAGGTGTGGGCATACCATGGATTTATATAGTGGGATTAGATCTTCTGTTTTATCATCTATCATTTTCCTAATGGTTCCTAACATTGTTAGCTTTTCTGACTGCTGTTATACATTGAGTGGATGTTTTCCGAGAACTAGCCACGATGATTACAGCTCATTTGGACCCCATCATTTTGTACTTATATTTGGGATTGTTTTTCAATGTGCATTACTTTACACTTATCAACACTGAATTTCATCTGCCATCTTGTTGGCAAGTCACATAGTTTTGTGAGATCCCTTTGTAACGCTTTGCAGTCAGCTTTGGACTTACAAAATTAAGATAGTTATCGTGTGCAAATTTTGCCATCACACTGTTCATTCCTCTTTCCAGATCATTAATGAATACATTGAACCACTGAGGTCTCAGTACACATCCTTGGGGGACCCTGCTATTTACCTGTCTCCATTGTGAAAACTGACCATTTATTCCCATGCTTTGTTTCCTACCTTTTAATCAATTACTAATCCATGAAAGGACCTTCCCTCTTATCCCATGACTGCATAGTGTGCTTAAGAGCTAAACGACCTTACCTAAGGCTTTCGGAAAGTTCAAGTACATATTCAGATAATAACTCTTTTCTTCTTCTTTGTAAAAAGTTTATAGCAAGCAAGCATCATTATATACAGAGGTATGTTGTCCCCTCTTTGACTGTGCATCACCTTCTAGAGAGAGTTGTGTGTGTAATGTAGGTGGAATATACCTCCATGTGGTCAGGAGCAGAATCAACTTCCTCAACAAAAAGCATCAAAACTTTCCACCCACAGAGCTAATTTCAGACCTGCTGCATGAGGATGTAGCACGGCTGAAATCAGTGAGTTTAAAATTATTCATATATTGCAGCATAAATGCACTATTATATTATATACTGAATTTCTAATACAATGTAGAACAGCTGCTCACATTTCTTTAGTATGCTGTAATTCTGGGCTGACTAATGGCAAATCTTCGTATGGGTATACAAGACCTGGATACCCCAAACTTTGTGGTATGGAGTGAGCCTCAACTTCAGATCCAAATGTCATGGCTCAAGCTTTGTTAGGAATTTATCCAAGAGTTATGGTACAGTAAAATGTGCCAACTTAGGTACCAGCAACTTTAATCTCTACACCACAATAAGAGGAAATAAAAAAAGAATCTTTACTATGAAGCCAGGAATCTTTACAATAGTGTTTTTAAATATATTGCTTATTTAATACAAAATAGTCTATTTCAGGGGTTCTCAAACTGGGGGTTGTGACCCCTCAGGGGGGCACAAGGTTATTACATGGGGGGTTGCGAGCTGTTAGCCTCCACCCCAAACCATGCTTCACTCCAGCATTTATAATAGTGTTAAATATAAAAAAGAAAGTTTTTAATTCATAAGGGGGGTCACACTCAGAGGCTTGCTGTGTGAAAGGGGTCACCAATACAAAAGTTTGAGAACCACTGATCTATTTGCTATTGACTATTCAGATAATAGATCTTTTTTCCTTTTTTGTAAATGGGTCCCCAGTGGTAGGTTAAAGCTACATAGTAACAATGTGCATTCTGTACTGTATAGATTTTTATTTTTAAAGAGAATATGTGGCTAGTTGGCAGAGCAAAAGAATGGGTGCCACAGATATATTAAACTTTAATCCTATATGAGCCAATCACTGTCTGTTGATATTATGATCTTTTGAACTCCTTCTGTCTCAGTCAACCTGAGTGTAAAACCGAGTAAAAAGCAGGGACTTTCTAAAACTTACTGAGCCTTTCTTGGTCAAAACTAGAACTGGGTGAAGAATGAGAAAAAATATTCACGAACATTTTGACTTCAACAGACTTTTGGTTTGACCAAGATTGCTCTTATTTTTATGCACTTGTGAATATTTATACAAGTGCAATTTAGTGTGGTTGTATGTGTGTGGGATCATGGGCAAGATTAATTTAATCACAAAATAAAACTTGTTTTAGATCACTGTCGTGTTTGAAGATTAGGTTCAAGTAATGAGGGAAGAACAACACTACTATACTTGAGTATCCTTGCAGCTCAAACTGTGAATATTGAATCCTGGAAGGAATAATCACAGTAAACTGTTCAAGCTAACCATAGGCTGAAATTATTTGTTTGACAAATGTTTTATGTGCACAATCACAAATAATGAATAGATTAATAACCTTAGTCTGTTCATAGGCAATATCTGAGCAGGAAAAAAGGCTAAACTTGCTGAATAAATTGCACATTGTGAATTATTCACCCAGCTTAGTCAATACATTACAACACATAGTAAGAAAAGCATTTCACTTCTGTCAGTGTTCTTAGGAATCCTGACAAAATTTAGTATTACTGCTCTGGTCCAGCATTTGTGGATGACTTCTGAACACAAAATGGAGTTGTTTATGAGATGGCACAGAATTACAATGCCATTACCATTACATTTTTATGGTTCTTTATAGGGACATAAATGTGTATGCTTCATTTCAAAATGAGTTTATCAAAATTTTTCCTACTGTGAAAAAATTGAAAGCTTACCTCTAATAGCACACTACTGACCATTGGGTTAAGGAGCTCTGCCTTCTTGTTGCTCTGTAGAAAGACAAATATTGACAAGATGTAATGCCAGGGCTAAACACAGATATTTAACAGTAATATACTTGCTTAGTAATGGATCAGTTTCGGCTGTATGAATTTTGAGAAGGCCTTGGCTCAGCTTGATTCTATTTGATGAAAATAAGGTTTTCAAGGAAATACACAAGTTCAAGATAATTTTAATACTATGGCATACTACTTTTGATAACATTTAACACTCATCTGTCTATACTTCTCTATTTGCCTTGTACGGTATCACAGTGTATAAGATGGGCTCATTGTTTTATCTGATTCTTTGGCTATGTCAAATGCCACAGAATTTGAGGCCATCTGTAAGATTTTAGGACTGGCCAGTGGAGAGCATTTTTTAAAATGGTAGATGTGGTCAGATCCTCTTTTCTCTCTGCACTTTGCCTTGTCACATAATGATGGCAGAGACTTGCAAAAAGAATTGCTTTCGTCTAACACTGAACAGGGAACTTTATTAGAACAAATAAAACAGTATTTTTTCAATTCACTGTAGAGCTTCTGCTTTGAACTTTCGCAGGCCCCCATTCTGCTTGGTTTCTGTTACAGAGTTAAAGAAACAGGACAAATATCCTCACACCTTGTAAGCAGTTTAAGTACTGAAATGTGTTTATGAAGAGGTAAATAGTATCTTTAAAAGAACAGGAAGGAGAGAAGTGGAGACAGTTTGGAGGGAGATGGAAGAACAAAAGAAAGTGGGGGAAGGGGAAGGGGGAGGGAATGAGGGTAGAAAGAGAAATAGCAGAACAGTATCTTTATTGTCCGGAACTAGAAAATCTATTCCATATCCCCTTGTTTAGTTGATTATCAACAAACCTCTTAAACATAAAGAAAGTAGTGTCAATTAAACATTATTGATTGTAAGAATCAATGGTAAGTGCAAGCAGGAAGAAAGAAATCTAGAGCGATAAACAAAGGAGATACTTCCTAGTTCTGAATAATTGCTAACTTTTAGGAAAAAGGCCACAATTACATTATAATGACTATATGCCTGAATTATATAGCACTGCTGCTATTCTGATGATAGAGCTCTTCCATTCTAAACAACTATTGCAGAGGCCTGTGGCATTCCCAGAAAGTTACCTTTTGTCCAGAATCAATCCAGCTGGGTATGTGAGTTAGCCAAATATTTGGAAAATTTGGTTGGTGGTTAACTCTATGCACATTATAATTATCATGTTAGATGCATGTAATTTTCATTCTGTACATCCTGCGATGGGAGCAGTGTAAAGATGCACTCTCTCTGTAAGGAGCTCAAGGAGGGACTGGACTCCCTGTGACACCATTTTTTGCTGAGCTCCCATCCACACAGCCTGTACAGTCCTGTTGGATGATGCTTACTGCTTTCCTTAGTGCTGGTGGGAGCCAGCATCATCTCTTTCCCCGCTGGCACAACGTGGCCCCTGAAGGCACATATGGATGGGGCAGTGGTTCTGAGGCACCAAGCACAGGGCTTGAGGCTGTCCTCTGTGTGGAGCATACTTGGGGTCGGAGAGCTCCTTGTGCCCAACTTCTCATACCCTGCACAAATGCCAGTAACAATTTGGGCCTGAACTCTATGTTCCTGTAACGTAAAACCCTCCTGAAGGCCTATGCACCAAGGGGCAGAAATAAAGTTGCAGTGAAATCCTTAGCTCTGAATATCCTGAGTTGGGTCTGATTAATATTTCATGGCTAATTTTTTCTGCGTGCATACATTTATATGCTAAAACATGCTTAGAAAATGCAGAAATAGGCAGATTCATCTGAAATAACTGGAAGCAATGTAAATTATTCAAAATAAAAGCAATCCAATAAATTATGTTAGTTTTTAAATAACTTTGAAAAAATATCCAGCGATGCCCTGAAGTAGCTCGCAGGAGCCTCTTCTTAAAATTCCAACAGGCCTGGGGAAACTTCCGTGTCTTTGATAAGAATTCATGCTCCCTGGATAATCCCTACCAGACATGGCTTCACAAAACTATTTCTAAAGAGCAACTTTTTTCCCTTTGGACTGTGCCAGATCACTTGATTGTCAGGTAAGTTCAAAAATATTTTGTGGTGGAGTTTATCACCTCTGCTCCCCTGACTCCCATAAAGGTCTTCACTCCTCCCCCATTTCAGGTCACACAAGCTATGTTACACTAGTAATATCCTCTGTACATTTTTCAGGAACAAAGTGTAAATGTTTCCAGCCAGAGCACTAAATAGAAGTTTGTTTTCTAAGTAGGTTAACTTGCTATAGTGAGAGTGTGATTTTGTTTAAACAGGAAAAAAAAAGGAATAGATTCTCTAGCCTTTCAATCTCCTCACTACAAACACCAGGGGATTTATCAGTCACTATGGGATAATTTATGATGTGAAGCCCCTCTATTAACATACTGCCCGTGATAATGCTCCCAATGTTGTATGTGGGTGTTTTTGTTTTTTTTAATACAGATGCATATAAAAGAAGGGGCTGGGTAAGGGGCTGCTGCAGTTCTTGGATGTGTGTGGGCCACTCAAGGGGAGTGGTCTGGGGGAATGGCAGAGGGATACCTAGTAGGTCCAGGAACTCTGTGAATCCAGTTGCTACAAAACAAGCCTAAGGAAGGCAGGGCATATCACAGGATCTAGCAACAGTGGTGGATCTGCTGAAAGGGTGCTCTGTGTTCTGGATCTGGCTGGGGTTGGAGAGGACTCCAGCCTGCCCTATTTCTAGTCTTGCACATAAAGCCAGTTTTCACAGGGGATGAGAATCTCTCTTAAAGAGGTTTTTATAAAATTAAACAAACAATAAAAAGGAAATGCTCTCATATCTTACCCCAATGGCAGTTAAAGAGTCAGAAAACTTCTTAGATAAAGACAACACTTCATTGCACATGGCACTTGTTAAACTGGTTATAAAAAAGAAAAGAGACAAACGTTAAAAATATACTCCTGCTTCATCTCAGAAGTCAAAGTTCTGCCGACAATCTTGATCATGATGGAGGCTTTATGCTTTGGATTTGAAAAATCCAGCACTGGTTACAGCTGGAGACAGGATACCAGAGTAGATCAAACATTGATCTCTTTTGATATGGCACGTTTTTTTTTTTTTTTTGGTAAAAATACTAGACTTTTAATCTAATTATTGCTTTACTTAAGGTTATACCAACCCAATGACTAAAAATACCACTGGAAATAAATACTCCTGCTCCCAGCTAGAAAGAATGTAATGAGTTTTTTTTTCTCTCAAAAGCAGTGGATTGTATTAATAGAAGAAGCATTGTCTAGTGGTTAAAGCACAGGGTTGTGAATAAGGAGATCTGGATCTAGTCCCAGCTCTGTCACTGACTTGTAGTATAACTGTACCTCAGTTAGGGCTCAATCCTGCAAGGAGCAGAACATTCTGGCTCTAATCCAGCAGACAATTTAAGTACTGAATTTTAAATAAAAGTGCCCCCACTGACTTTAATGGGATTATTCACATGCTTAAAATTAAGTATGTGCATAAGTACTTTGCTAGATCAGGATCAGAATGTTCACCACCTTGTGGGGGTCATGTGTTTAGGGGTTAATCCAAAAACCACTAAAGTCAGTGGGAGTTTTTGTACGGTCTTCAGTGGGTTTTGAACTGGATCCTTAGGTCCCAGTTTTGAACCTGGGATTCTTGAAGTTAGGTGCCCACACCTGTGGGTTGGCAATGAGTTGGTGATGAATATGGCATAATTGCTTAGAAATAGATTTTTGTGTCCTTTTGGCAGAGTACAAATGATAAGACCCTATTGTGGAGTGCAAAAGCAAATTCTGCGCATGTTGGTATACTATCTTTGGTAGTGCTGGTAAAAAGTGCACCTAAAATGAGTGTGCACATTTCAGCTCTAATATAGCAACAAAAAGTCATCAACTTGTGCATCTGTTGTGTTTTTTGTAAAAATATATCTGATATGCATGTCAACAAATCACAGGCAGTCTGTGATTTGATTGCTTTGAAAATAGTGGCAGAAACTCTAAAGTCAGTCCTGTTTGTTGATCCATGGTGTGTTATGGTGTCTGCAAAAGCTCTGGACTCAATAAAACTGTGCGAATGTTAAGCAAACTCATACTGATGACAAAAATAAGAAATAAAAAAAATTATATTCACTTTGTCATAACTTTTGCTTGGTCCTGGGCGGTCTTTTCCACTTCTTGCCCATGAAGAATTAACTCTGCTACTTTATGAAGCTGTTCGATACAACGAGCTGTTATCTCAGCAAGGCTTTCAATAGATAGCATGTAGACTTCCTTAAATGAAACAAAGAAACAGTAACATAATTTCTATAGACTAAAAAAGAGGCTTTGTAAACTGGGGCAGAGTACAAACTGGGAGATATCAGTGCATACAAAGCCAAGGAATATTAGCTGTTACCCATCCTTGAGGAAAAGGGGATGGCAGTATAAGGACCTCATGCTTGCTTATCTCCGAGAAGTGAAAAAGCAAAACTGCCATTCATTTCAATGGGAGCAGGGTCGAGCCCTAAGAATTTCTATGGTGGAGTTTTTGGTTTTGGTCCTGATAGATGCTGAAATTGAGCCCTTAACACTCATGGAATTTACACTGATTTCATAGGGAGTTGAGAGGATCACGCCATTCCCAAAGCACATTTCCATAGTGAAAATGAATTATACTCCTGATAAAAAATTCATTTTGCTAGCAACAAAGTGACTATACATAAACTCTTTCTAATCTCAACTCTCAGTGGTTTAGCAGTATCTGAAAATCTGCAATAACATAATCTATAATATACACAGTACAACTCAGTTTCTTACATTTTAAAGTGTATGAATTTTTTTAAAGGGAACATAATGGATTTTTTTTATTAGAGATCATTAAAAAACAACACAGTTTAACACTGTCATAACTTAAATTAAGAAATTCAACCACACTTAACTATACCCACAGAAGGCAATAGCACTAGTGGGTATATTTAGCCTTAAGGAAGACCTTTCGTAAAAAAAATCGTAAACTTTTGGTTTGACTAGTAAATAATATTGCTACTTTGCCAATCTGTTTATCCATGAATTTAAATATAAGTTGATCATATTTTTTTTCATTTATTGGCATCTGAAGAAAGAGCCACTACCAAATGTTGAGACATGACTTTAAATATGGTACATTGCTACAGACAAAACACCATAGGATTTTCCCGTCTCCCTGAATTTAATCTTTTGTGTAAAAGGTATATTTGAGGCTTTTAATTTTTTTAAAGTTTAAAAAGTTACTATTGGCAGAGGGTCTGATCCTGTTGATTATTTACTCATGAGAATAATCTAATAGTGAAAAATACTTATATAAGTACGGTTTGCAGAATTAGGCTCATAGCTATTGATTACCATCTCTTTTAAGTTCCTTTATAAAGCTAAATAACTTCGCCCCCTGGAGATATTAAAAACAACAACAGTACCACCCATAAGGATGAAGCACAAATGCTGGTTGTTTAGAGAATCCAGCCAAAGAGATTATGATTTTGTTTATGAAATTTCTCCTTCTAGGACTATTTTACCTCCACGGTTTTGTTTTTCTTTTCTTCTGTTTTATCACCACCATCTCCTCCTCCTTGTTCAGTCTTTTGTTCATCCTCTTTGTTTTCCTCTGGCTTCTCTTCCAAGTCTAGTGATGTGGAGAAGTTGGTTTCTTCTAGCCAGTCATGAGCTTTTTTCCTAGCCTACCAAACAAACCCCACAAAAAACCTCCTATTATTCAAGAGTGGAAGATCAAATAATGTTGCTGAAACACAAGTTAACAATACATTTTTCTTTACCTAGTTTTACTGTTCCATTCAAAATTCTTATTTACATCAGGCATGTACATAGGAGAAAATCTTTCTGTCCACTGAAGCATTGCTCACCCCGGCCATATACTGAACTATATTATACTGCCCTTAATCTGCATATAGAGCTATCATTAAGACTAAGGTTACCAAAACCTCAGTTTTATGCAGGATGTATCTAAGAAATAAAAAAAAAAGGAAACTAAGATCTGAGTGGAAAAGTGAAGCAGAATTTTTATAAAGAAAGAAAAAAAATAAGCAAATTCTTTGAATAAGCTAAAGCAAGTCCAAATTTAGAAACGAAATTAGAAAGAAAGCAACTGGATTTTGAACTGCTTAGTACCAAGCCGATAAGTGGAGCAAAGCAGAAACAGCATCAGTGATGTCTTTCCGCTAACTAATGTGGCATGTATCACTTTTTTTTAAAAAATGCCAAGCCTAATTAGAAGTGATAACATTTTGTTTCAAGATTAGAATGTTTGGAGTACTCCCCCAGAAAAATGAACATGACTAATGCTAAATTTAATTCTGACGCTGAACTGTGTCGCTGGCCAGTAAGGATACGTCTACACCACAGTTTAAAAACTCAGGGCTGGCCCATGCCAGCTGACTTGGGCTAAGGTGCTGTTTAATTGCAATGTTTCGGTTTTGGCTGGGGCCTGGGTTCTAGGATCCTGTGAAGTGGGAGGGTCTCAGAGCTTGGGGTGCAGCCTGAGCCTGAATGTCTACACTGCAATTAAACAGCACCTTAGCCCAAGCCCAAGTTAGCTGGCATGGGCCAGCCCTGAGTTTTTAACTTTGGTGTAGACATACCTAAGGATACGTCTACCCAGGCCATGGGAGTGAGCCTTCCAGCCTGGGTCGATGGACTCAGGCTACTGGTACTCATGCTAGTGCTCTCAAAATAGTGGGGTAGCCAGTGCTCTGAAGTTGCATACTAGGCTGGAGTTCAGGCACTGAAGCCTTCGGAGGGGGATGGGCTTCAGAGCCCAAGCTACAACTTCAAAGCGCTCTCTACACAGCTATTTTGACAGTGCTAGCACGAGCCCCGCTCCCCCAAGTCTGTAGACTTGCTGCGGTCTGTGTAGATGGGCCATAATAGTCTAAACCAAACCCTCATGTAAAGATCCCTATTCTATCTACTAAAGCTTTCCCCACTTTGAGATTTCTTTGTGTGGCCTAGCATTTTGGGTTGTCAGTGAGAGAGTAGCTAGCTAGCCTGGCCCCCTGGTTCTGGTCTGACTCACCTAATCTCTTCTACCACAGCTCTCTCTATTTAACATCTCTGTGCCATCCACCATTTGCGCTCTGATCTGCCACCCTAGATACACCTCTACCCCGATGTAACGCGACCCGATATAACACGAATTCGGATATAATGCGGTAAAGCAGCGCTCCAGCGGATCAAAGCAAGTTCGATATAATGTGGTTTCACCTATAACGTGGTAAGATTTTTTGGCTCCCGAGGACAGCGTTATATCGGGGTAGAGGTGTACTACTCTACACTGAATTTCAGAGCAGCGCCCACTAGTTCTTCTTTATAGTAGGGAGTGGAGGCAGGTTCTGTAACTTGCACCAACCTTATTAAGTTTGTCAGGAGTGGCAGCAACGTGCAATTCAAACAGCAGCTCAGTAAGCATGCTAACAAACTCTTCTTCCATGTCTGCTGCAAAAGGAAATAAGATTATTTCTGTGAGCGTGTTGTTTTTGTCGTAGCAGTCAAAAATCAAATCGAAGATCAGATCCCCACACATTTCTAGCACTATAGAACCAGCATTGGTTAGACTAACAAAATGTGAACGTCTCCACTCTTTGTTCCATCAAAGGAAAAAAGGGAGACGGCAGAGGCAAGAACTAGATGTGTATTTTTAAGAACAGGTTAGACAATCACCTGTAAGGGATGGTCTAAGTATACTTGGTTCTGCCTCAGCATAGGAGGATGGTCTAGATGACCTCTTGAAGTCCCTTCCAGCCCTTCATTTCTATGATTCTGTATAAGTTACAGGTCATGGCTTACCTCCCCAGAATTGCAATGGGTCAGCAGAATCACCAGGGAAGAACACATACAACCCCCAACAGATAAGCCCCTTTTCTCAAATGAGAATATATATATACATAACACAGCAGCATAACCAGAGAATATAAGGTAAAGGGTGTTTCCTGCATATTCATAGGTTCCAAGGACAGAAGGGATCACTGTGATCATCTAGTCTGACCTCCTTTATAACATAGTTCACAAAACTACCTCAAAATAATTCCTTTCACTCTGTGGGGACTACAGCTAAAGAGGGTAATTTCCTTTTTACTTTAAATTTGAACTCCGGTTAAGCAAGACTTTCATTTTTGTGGTTTAGTCTATGGCAGAGGCTCTCACACTGTGGTCCGGGGACCACCAGTGGTACACGAGCTCCATTCAGGTGGCCCACGGATAGTTCCCTCTACGGCGTGTGCCTGGGAGGCCACACACGAAAGAATGAAGGGCCACCTTCCTAATTAGTGGATCCGCGCACATATAAGGTGAGGTGGTGGCCTTGGGGGGACTAGGGGTAGGTGGGAGGGGGCAGTGGGGTGAGAAGAAGGGGTGGGGGGAATTTGGGACATGCTGGGCTGCAGTGGCCAGAGAACTTTCTCCAGCTCCAGGGCTGCCAGGGAGAGATGGCCCTCCTTTTCAACCTCAGCTCGGGGGCTGCCGCGGCAGGGGAGAGAGAGAGAGAGAGAGAGAGAGAGAGAGAGACCCCCTCCTTACCAGCCCCAGCTCGGGGGCTGCTGCGGCGGGGGAGAGAGGGCACATCCACTGCATTAGAAAGGTAAGACTACTGATATTAAAATATGAGTTGTGTGCTTTTATTTGTAGAACAAAAAAAGTTTATTATTATTAAGGTTTTTTTTATATAGCTCTTTTATCCAAAGCGCTTTACAATAGTTAGCTAACGGTACAAACAACATTTGGAAGGATTATTAAGTGGTCTGCCGAGACCGTCAGCAATTTTCAAGTGGTCCACACAAAAAAAAGTTTGAGAACCACTGGTCTAAGGGGCAGGACTTTCTCTCATTGTAGAATGTTTGTGAGTAAACCACAGATTCTCTGTGCTTGACCTCCATCTTGATCATACAGATTCCTTTTGTCTGCCTGTGACAGCTCAAACGACAATCATTGTTTCCCCAGGGCCTATTGTGTTGTTTCTGTGGGGCTTCCCAAGATGCATATATTTTACTATCTTTTAGTTTATCTTTGACTTCACAGATAATGCTTTCCAAGATGACAATTTCTGCCATGCAATTCTACCATTTTATCTATGTAATCTCCTAAAGTATCTTAATTTGGTTGGTTCTACCGTGTGTCTGGAATCCACATTAGCACCTTTCTGGGGAAATTATGACTAAACACAGTTCTGTTAGAAATAGCTTTCTTGCCCTGACAATGCTACAGATAAGCACATCAAGATTTGTTTCATCCCCATTTTTATCTATTCATTTACTAGTTAGGGATACGTTTTCCATCCTTACTCTAAATCTTCAAAATAGGGTTTAATGGGACTAAAGCAGTGCTATGCTAACCCTCTGCACAGGGTGATTCTCCCCCCCCCCACCCCTCCCATTCAGAAGTACTGTACCATACTCTGCAATTAGTTTAACTGATTTTGATAGGATGATTTACAAAATAAGGTACTACTTAGCATGAGTAAAGCTGCCAGAACCTGATATTATAATCTTTTTGAGGCAGGAACCCATCTCCTTACGTGTAAAGAAACACACACATCTCGGTGCCATACAAGTAAATATGAATAATTGATAACACCAACTCTTTAACTGACCTGGAGACTGAATTATCCTGTCTCGCTTAGAGGTGATCCCACCAGGTCAACAATGAGACTAGTTTAGGCTCAAACAAAATGTATATGCCAAAAAAAAAAAAAAAAAAAAAAAGTATGAGCCAAAAAAATTCCCCAATGGTAAACAGCAGAGTAAAAGAGGTGGTTAGAGGTGAAAAGGCATCCTTAAAAAATTGGAAATCAAATCTTAGTGAGGAAAATAGAAAGGAGCACAAACTCTGGCAAGTCAAGTGTAAAAGCATAATTAGGCAGGGCAAGACAGACTTTGAGGCGCAACTAGCTAAAGACAGAAAAACAACAGCAAAATTTTTTTTAAGTACATCAGAAGCAGGAATCATGTCAAATAATCAGTTGTGCCACTAAGCGAGTGAGTTGCTAAAAGAGCACTCAAGGAAGACAAGGCTGTCATGGAGAAGCTAAATAAATTCTTTGCATCGATCTTCACTGCAGAGAATGTGGAGGAGATCCCCACATCTGAGCCACTCTTTTTAGGTGACAAATCTGAGGAACTGTCCCTGACTGAGGTGTCAGTAGAGGAGGTTTTGGAACAAACTGATAAATTAAGCAGTAATAAATCACCAGGACAAGGTGGTATTCACCCAAGAATTTTTGAAGGGACTCAAATATGAAATTTCAGAATTACTAACTATGGTATGTAATCTATCGCTTAAATCAGCCTCTGTACCAGATGACTAGAAGATAGCTAACATAATGCTGATTTTATAAAAGGCTCCAATGGTGACCCTTGCTTTTACAGGCCGATAAGCCTCACTTCAGTATCAATCAAATTGGTTGAAACTAGTATAGTAAAAAATAGAATTATCAGACACATAAAAACAATATCTTGTGGAGGAGTCAACACAGCTTTCGTAAAGGGAAATAACATCTCACCAATCTATTACAATTCTTTGAGAGTGTCAACAAACATGTGGACAAGGGTGATCCAATCAATACAGTGACTTGGGACTTTCACAAAGCCTTTGACCAGGTCCCTCACCAAAGGCTCTTAAGCACACTAAGCAGTCATGGAATAAGAGAGGGAAGATCCTCTTAAAAGCTAGAAAATAATGTATAGAAATAAATGGTCAGTTTTCACAATGGAGAGCGGTAAATGGCAGGATCCCCACAAGGATCTGAACTGGGACCAGTGATGCTCAACATGTTCATTAATGATCTGGAAAAGGGGTGAACAGTGAGGTGGCAAAATTTGCAGATAATGCAAAATTACTCAAAGTTAAGTCCAAAGCTGACTGCAAAGAATTATGAACGGATTTTACAAAACTGGGTGACTGGGCAACAAAATGGCAGATAAAATTCAATGTTGATAAATGAAAAGTAATGCACATACAAAATGATGGGGTCTAAATTAGCTGTTACCCCTCAAGAAAGAAATCTTGGAATCATCATGGATAATTCTCTGAAACCATCCACTCAAGGTGCAGCGGCAGTCAGAAAAGCAAGCGATGTTAAGAACCACTGGGAAAAGAATAGACAATAAAACAGAAATATCATAATGCCCTATATTAATCCATGGTATGCCCACACCTTGAATACTGTGTGCAGTTCTGGTTGCCCCATCTTATAAAAGATGAAATTAGAAATGGAAAAGATATGGGCAACAAAAATGATTAGCGGTATGGAACAGCTTCCATAAGAGAAGAGATTACAAAGACTGGGAATTTTCAGCTTAGAAAAGAGATGAATAAAGAGAGGATATGACAGAGGTCAATACAATCATGAATGATGTGGAGAAAGTGAATAGGGAAGTGTTATTTACCCCTTCACAAAACACAAGATCTAGGGGTCACCTGAAGAAATTAATAGGCAGCAGGTTTAAAACAAACACAGGAAAGTACTTCTTCACAGCACACAGTCAATCTGTGGAACTCATTGCCATGGGATGTTGTAAAGGCCAGAAGTATATATAACTGGATTCAAAAAAGAATTTGATAAGTTCACGGAGAATAGGTCCATCAGTGGCTACTAACCAAGATGGTCAGGGATGCAACCCCATACTCCGGGTGTCCCTAAACCTCCAACTGCCAGAAGCTGGGGCTGGAGATGAATCACTTGAAATTGTCCTGTTCTGACAATAGCCAGTGCCAGATGCTTCAGAGAGAATGAACAGAAAACAGGATGCTAGGCTGGATGGATCGTTGGTCTGACCCAATATGGCTGATCTCATGACAGTGTTGAGCAAGTTTTCTTGTATTCAGGGTTATTAATTCAACGTTCACTTCATTTATTTTTAAAAGTCTATGTTGAAATGTGTCATTATTTGCAGCCTGCTGAAACTAGAGAAGCTGTTCACTGACACATTGCACAAGTACCAGAATTTCTGATAACTTGTGGCATATAACATTTGATACCAAGTTCAATTACCTTGTCCCTTAATGTCAGGTAGAGATATGTGAAGTCATTGATATTAATGTAGCCTTAAGAATTAAGTACAGGCACTTTTCAGGTATACTCATCTTTTGTTGGGCATGAATATTACCACAGTTTCAAGGAAACAGAAAACTACTGCAAAAACACATTTGTCCCTTTGGAAGCAAGAAGTGCCCTTTCTCCTTACTCCTGTGGATGCTGATTGTACCTGTCTGTCTGATCCTAAAGAAGGCATGGAAATGGGCTACACACCCAATCCTAAAGTTGCCAAGAATGAGATTTATGCAAATGAGCTTTCTCAAAGATCCTCACACATCTTTCTCTTGTGCAGGCTCCACAGAGATAACTGCAGCTCAAAAGTTGTAGTAACATCCTTGGAGCAGCAGCAGAAGGTGAGAAATGGTCCAGGATGGGTCCTCAAGGTTACAGCAAAGAAACAAACCCTCCAAACAGTTTATTTGAAGGTAGGGAAGTGTTTTTCCTCCAGCTAAATCTCTTATCTTTTGTATATGTAGAGCACAGCCAAATGATACTGTAGCGCTATCAAATATTGTGACCTTGTCTACAATGGGAAAACACGGTGTCTTTAGCAAGGCAGTTAGCCAACATGTGTTAATTAGCATGTTTTTAGGTACTGCTGAGCACCTAGACAGAATTTAACATGTTCAAAAACATCTTGTCTAGGACCATGTCTTCACTGGGGGAAAAAAAGGTTCGAATTAAAATCCCACTGAAGACAAGGCATTTGTAGTTTTAACACAAGTTAGCGGGTTGAGTTAAAGACTATAGGGGAGTCGGAGTTTAACTCTACTTGCTAACTAATGATAAAACTACAACTGCCTTGTCTTTGCTGGGATTTTAACCTGACTTATCTAAATCAAGTTAAGAACACACCTCTTATTTGCAGTGAAGACATGCCCTGGGTTTGACCAGGACCAGCTAACTCACAATTAAACAACACTGTCTTTGTTCACATGAAGTGCTCAGTGGTACTGAAAAACATGTTAAATAGTATTAAGCACACGGTACACCTCATTTTCCCAATGTAGATAAGGACTATATCATGGCAATATGCCGTAGGGCCCTAAACAAATCATTTTAGGTAAATAAATCAAATAAAAAAAGAAAAAAGACCAAGAATCTGCTCTGGGAAGGACACACCTCAGTGCAACCTGGGATCAGGTTTTGTAAATAGGATCAGAAACATGAACCACAGTAAGTGGAGAATAGAAACCTAGTTTAAATTATATAGCCATTTGCAAACGAAGGCTGGCTGAATTAGAAACCTGCAACGGTTAATAAAACTGTGTTCTGTCGGGGGAACAAACATTTACATCATTAGCAGAATTAAATTTAAAGATGCTGGATGTCATATTTATTTTAAAATGACAGGTTATTGCCCTTTATGGCCCTATTAACTGCATTCATTAAGTTTTATGGGGCCTTTATACATTGGCTGCACTCAATAAAGACATTTAGGAATGCATGTGTTAAATTCAGGGAATGGCCTGGTGTTCACAGGCCTCCCGATGGTCACGAGAAACCCCTTCCCCCATTCTCCTGGTTTTTACACCTTTCCTGAAGATCCCATATTTTATTCGGGCTGAGAAAAGATAAGTAGGATTCTCTTAGGCACCTCAAAGGTGTTGTCTAGAGGGGACATTGCAGGGCAATGTAAGGAGATGTGCACAGTGTCTTTGCAATGCTCCGTGCATGGCCAATCACAAGGGAAAGGCAGCAGCAAGCACTGAAACTCAAGTGTCTTATGTGGGTGTGCTCACCACAGAGATGCCAGCCCTGCCCTCATGGAAAGGTCCTATAGAAAATTATAATTTTTCCACAGTTTTTGAACCATTCTATAAAATTTAATACAAAATTATATCCTTGCTACTCTATATAATTCTATAGGATGGTTAAAAAAAAAAAAAAGCCTTTAAGGGCTTGTCTTCACTACCCGCCTGGATCGGCGGGTAGAAATCGATCTCTCGGGGATCGAATTATCGCGTCTTGTTGGGACGCGACAATCGATCCCCGAATCGACGCGCGTACTCCACCAGCGCAGGTAGGAGTAAGCGCCGTCGACGGGGGAGCTGCGGCGGTCGATTTGCCGCCGTCCTCACAGCGGGGTAAGTCGGCTCGGATACGTCAAATTCAGCTACGCTATTCGCGTAGCTGAATTTGCGTATCTTAAATCGATTCCCCCCCCCCCAGTGTAGACCTAGCGTCAGGCCTGATCCAAAGCCCAATGAAGTCTGTGGAAAGACTCCCTCTCAGCTCAGAGGGCTTGGAGCAGGTCCATAGAAAGGATTACATGCTCTGTGAATTTCTATTAGGTTTTAGATTAATTTCTACAGAACCCTATTGATTTCATCCCTCTTAAATTATATAGGATTTTTCCATAAGGGTTTATCTTGCTCATCATTTCATACAGTTTAAGGCCAGAAGGGATCATTAGTCTTACGTCCAGTGTATCACAGGCCATTAATTTCATTTAGTTACCCTCATATTGAGCACAATAACTAGGGTTAGACTAAAGTATTTCAGCCCTTGGGAGACTGAGTTGTAGCAAAAAATCTAGCTCAGCTACATGCAAGTTTTCTAGCTGAGCAGCAAAACACCGGGATGTATAAACCAAATAGCTGGCAACTTTGTCCTCAAGAGATTCAACACAGCTGCCTGTAAGCATGTTACAAATATCTGAAAAGAAAATGGGTCTCCTCTCCATTTCTCAAAGTCCAGATTTCTCTCTCCATCTATTTTAGTAATTCTGTCTAAGGCCAGATGTTAAACATTTAAATATTTAATATTTTTATAGTCTCTTTCAGCCTCTTGTATTAAAAAAATGCAAGTTGACATTGTCCCCTTAATAGTTTGTAAATATCTGTGGACAGACATCATGTGATGTGTACAAGATATGAAAGTTCCCTTGTGGAATTGCTGCTTATGCAGTATGGGTGACATCTGCCACTGTGCAGAGGGAGAGGGCAAATCCTGTCCACCACTAAAGGGCTGATCACAAAGGGATACACAATGTACTATATTATACTGCCTTTACTCTGTATGTGGAGCTACGTACACATGTAAATGGATTGTGGGACTTAAGTGGTGCATAGGAATTGCCCTGGCTTTTTGCACTGGGGTTACCCAATGTGCACTTATTGTGGTTAAAGGAAATGAGTCACCTTGAACAGTAGCTGATCTTACTGCAGCCTAAAATAACTGTTGGACTTTCTGAAGACCATTCTCTCGTTCCTAGCTGCATTGAACATGTCTGTGGTTATTATTATTTCCTCTGTCACAAGGGAGGATGTATTTTGGTCTTCTAACTGATTTGCTTTTGCAGAGCAAAATCTGCAATGCTTTTTGCTTCAGTCTTTATCTTCAAGGAGCTCTATGGCTTAGGCTCAGCAGATCTAAAAGATTGCTTAGAGCTTGAGAATGAGGACGTTGGTTGACAAGTCCCCTCCTCAGGCACAACCGAACTTTCCACCTTAAGGGTAAAGCTCACCTGTCCTGGAGATAGAGCATTCTTCGGGGCTGTTGTGAGGCTGTGGAATGAATTCCACAGGCATTAAGGACCATCACAGACCTCACCACTTTCCTCTCCAAATGCAAGCCATGTTTCTTTGATGTGCTCTCTCTAGTATAAACTCAAAGCAATGTTCACATTAAAAAAACAACCCTACCAAACTAAACACTTCATTGCACACACAGCTTTCTCTTCAGGAGAGGATGAAAGAACAAACCACATGAGACAGATGTTAGTCCCTTTGCTTAATAAACTATTGGAAGATGCTAGAAGACTATGGTGATGAGGGCAATATTTAGAGTAGAACAGAATAGAAGTTGCTGCTGCCCCAGGCAGTGTGAACAATGAAATATCTCTAGACACTTCTTTTAAATAAGATTTTATTTCAGTGATTCTTAATTTCAGATTCTTGGTCACACATCTCTCAGTATTTTGCAAAATGTAGGATCGTATAGGCCTGCATCCCTGAGATTAGGAGAAGACCCTCATATGTAAAACAAGGTCTTTTAAGTTATTGAGGATAGAGTCCATTTTCATTGATTTCAAGAGCTCAATTCAAAATGCACAACCCAGGAGGAGAGGGGACTACGGTGGCTTTAAGCTACCTATGCAACTTTCTGATTCTGTCCTGTTTCAGAGGCTGCAGAGGCCCCTGGCATAACGTAGGCAGCCCTAGGGGGTCTCTCTAAGTTATGGACACCTCCCTAGGCTGCCCTCTGGACCAAAGCATGGTCTGGAATCCTCACAGTGCTGTGACATGCCCTTGCTGCCCCCCAACACCCCCCTAAGTCAGGACTTGCAAAGAGAAATCTTGGAGGCAGCCTTATGGCTTTCTTCAACAGTGCCAGTGTGAGGGGAATCCTCTCTCAGCAGGAACTGGGGCTTTTAGGACCTTTTTATGACACACCAGCCCTTTTACCTGGTGTAAAGGATCTCACCCGCTGTGTATTGGATACAGCCATTATGGTACAAAATCATTGCTGAACTCCCCTAACCTTTTAGCCTATGGTGCATTCACAATTTTATACGCAGAGTCTATAAACCAGAATGTCAATCAACTGAGTTTGAAATGAACATCTGACAATCCAAGCTTCCCTAGTCTCCACTGTATTTACTTCTTTTGAAGAATGTTAGGGTATTATAGAGAAATTCACTCCAAATTGTCTGTCTACTCTCAACTCTCAATTAATTAAAGCATGCTAGTTTGGGTTAAAGTTTTTTTCAAATTAAATATATAGATTTAACAGGTCTCAACTGGGATACACCAGTATTATTTTAATTACCTTTTTTTTCTTGATCCTCTTCATTATTTGATTCCTTTGGAATGAAGATCTCTTTAATAGCAATTAAGTCATTTTTCACAGTTTCCAACTGCTCTCCATTAAGTGATGTTAAAAATGACTGAATCTGAAAAAGGAAATGACAGTGATCACTACTAACCCAAATCACCCCTCTCTTTACTGAAATTACGAATTTTGATCCTCACCCCAAGGTGTGTTGAGCAGTAGACAAGAACTCCCATTAGAAGATCAGGTCCTTTATCTAACCTATCTACCTTATCTAGGGATTAATTATGTACTCATCTGCTTGGTATCCGAGTTTCTGACAAATATTACACAAGCCTTACAAGATATTCAGGCCGCCTCCTGCTCCCAGAGCATATTTTTTGGATAACATCTTATAATTATTCTGGGAAGGCTCTGGTGAAGAGTGGGTAGGAAGAGCAGAGGGGAAGACTCGCTGTCAGCCTGAACAGCTGTGGCAGGAAATTCCAGAGTAGTGGCCCTATTCCCTGCTCCCACAAGGCTTACCCACATTACCTACAGTCCAACTGTTTTGAAGAACGCAGTGGTCATGGCATGTCATTGTGCCTGAGAAAGTCTGGTTCTAGCCCACTGAAAGTTTTGAAAATTAAGGCTATCAACCTAGGGGATGACTGTTAGTAGTCTGCTCTCCTCACAAGCAGCCTTAGTTCCACCAAATTCCCATAGGCTGTCTTTGGTGGACACTCCAGTCTGTTTTCGTCTTCAACTAGAAATCTCCTTGCAGAGTCCCCAAACGGCTGTCAGTTTCCCCCCGCATGTAGGCTGCTAGATCTGTAGTTGATATCCAAGCACTGAACACTCTTGCTTACAAGAGATGAACCTCATTTCAGACTTATAAAGAAGTCTGTGAGCTCTGGTTAACTTGAATTTAAACAGACTCATGCTAAGTTTTGGCTATGATGAATGAGAAGGTGTTTTTACTTGTGTCTTTGTTTTTATAGGACCGGACTGTGATTTTTGTATTTACAATTCTACACCTAGAAATAGTTGCAAATGCTACAACTATAGGGACATTAGGTGTCAAAGTGCTGTTGAAATGGGCCTGCAGTTATTTGTGCCGGAAAAATAGGAGACTGAAGTGAGACACTTTTAAAAAAGCAGGATCATTCTGTTTAAGAGAAACTATTCCTTATACTTCTATTTTTTGGGAGGGCAGGGAGAGATGGACTTTAAAAAAAAAAAGGGTGGAGGAAGAAACGCTGAGAAATGTATTTGAAAAATGTCATAATGTATAAATACAACCGCTAAGTGTGCACCAAAGCTTTCCTGAATGGCTGCACTTCAGAGCCAATAAACTGACAGTTGAAAGCTAGCTGTCACAGAGACCTTATTAACTTAAGCATGTATCTCAGAGTAATCTTACAGGGTTTGTCTACACAGCAGTGTAAGCCCAGGTCTGAGTCTGGACACAAGGCAACCCCCTCTTGCATCCACACTGCAATTGCGCTAACCTAGGGCTTGGACTTAGGATCCCAGGACCCCGTAGGGCTATAGGGTCTGAGCCTGAGTTAAACCTGGACCTGGAGTCCAAGCCCTATTGCTATCCTGTGTGCACATGGTCCCATTTTGACTTGGGGTCCCAAGAATCTTCCAGATGTATCCTACAGTTCCTGGCGGCAGAGTAGCAGCACTGCAGGCAGCCAGCACAGTGGTCCGGAAGTGCCACTACTGCTGGCCGAGCCTGCTCCCCATTCCTGCATCCTCCTGTGGTGGCTCTGGCTCCTGCGCCTCCTTGCTGTCATGTGGAGCTTGCCCAGAGCAGGGAGAAAATTTGCCAGTTGGGACGTGGCTCTTGGCTGTTGGGGATCATTACCCCCCTGGCCGTGGTGAGCCAGGAGCTCTCCCACTCCCTCTCTCTGCGGGGTGGTGCTCTGATCTTGCCCTTGCTCCTGGGCTCCCACTGCCCTCCCTGGGGCTGCGTGTGCAGGGACGCCCTGTCTGTGTGCACTGTCAGGATAGTGAGTGGGAGCTGGTCCCCAAACTTCCCTGCAGCCTCCTGGCATGCAGCGGGGGCAGCGATAAGGGATCCCCGGGGATGCACCCAAGCCTGGGCATGCACTTCACCAGTCCGCAGCTAGCAGCAGCCAGGCTGGGGTGTGTGTGTGTTTTAAGAGATGGGATCTTTGGGAGGACAGCAGCGATCCACCACCTGGGTCATGCAGGCGAGGGCCACACACCCTGGGTGGAATGGAGCAGGAAAGGAAGCAGCTAGTTCTGGATCCCCTGGGGGGACTGCCAAGAGCTGAAGAACTTGATTATTAGGCAGATAAGTGGGTCACCAAGTTGGCTGCTTCTTGAGACTTGTTAGTAAAAAGTGGGAGTAAGAAAGTGCCAGTGGTTGAACATTGGAGGCTGCTTCTGCACCAGTCTTCAGCTGGGCCAGGGTTAGAAGACTTTAGACAGGGGTGGTGACTCTGATGCAGTGTATGATCCACTCGGGGTGTTCCTTCTGCAGGGTGAGTGATCTGCAGTTTGCACAAGCACATTATCAGCCACAAACAAATTTATTTTTCATCATGTCATTTTGACTTGCATTGCATGGCAATCGAGACCACTCCCTCCCAAACACTGCCCCCTCACCAAAAATGAGCCCGTTTCCCCCTCCCCTCGAAGCACATTCCTATAGGTACTATTTCCCCTCTGCCATTGGGCCATGCAAGTCCATAACGTGAGCACACAAAGTATCCCTTACTTCCGCTGCTCGGGTGCAATCAGCTCCCCGCCACGCTAGCTTCACTTCTGGCTGAGCGTACCAATCCACTGTCTCCTCGCTGTCATACGTCCTTTTAGAGGGAAATGGCTCACCTCTGGCTTCACAAAAGTTATGAAGAGCACAGCAAGCCACAGTAACGCAGACAACAGTAATTACACTGGCATCTAAATGGGTTTGTAAACACCTCCAACAGGATATTAATCTGCCAAAAGTACATTCAACAATCATTCTACACCTGCTTAGAGTGTAATTAAACTTTTTTTTTTGCCTGAGCCTCTGAAATAAGAGTATGATTTCATAAGCCAAGGCAAAAGAGGGTACGTGGGTTCCCCGATAACAACAATGGGGACAGTAACACTATTTAGATCTATGCCATTTGGTGGAAATAGTGTCCCAGCCTGTCCATGAATGTAGATTCCAGAGCAGCAAAAAACTCTGGCATCATTAACTTTTCCTGTATAGCTCACACTGACATTCATAAATCTGCCTATGTGGTCCACTACTGCCTGCATAACAATGGAGTAATACCCTTTGCGGTTTACATACTCATGTGCTCCTTGAGGAGGGCCAACTATAGGCACAAGTCCCATCGACAGCACCACCACCGTTAGGAAACAGAGTGGGCAGTAGAGTTTTCCCACAGTACACCATGTTCCTAGGGCTAGAATGTTGACATTCGTGGGGGGCACTAGGCACTCTGGAATATGGTTACTTTTGACTTGGGTTAGTGCACTGCAGTGTGGATGTCAAAGCCCTAGGTTTGAGCACGGGTCAGAAAATTCTTAACCTAGGGTTAAAAGGCAATATAGATGCTCAAGCCCAGGTTTCCCTGACATGGGTCAGCTGACTCAAGTCCCAGTTACCCTAGGTTACATTGCTGTGTAAACATAGCCACAGAAACTGCTTACATCTCTATTTATATCTTGGGTTGGTCAACAACAGGATAATAACACAATGCAATAAAGAATATTTAGAAGTTAAATAAATAATCTGGAATGCATTTTCTTTTATTAACCTCTTAGTGTAGTTGGTGCAAGGTTCCTGAATATAAATAGTAACACCTTTAATAAAAACAATACACTTGAGTCTTTTGGTAAAGCTTGAAAGGGCATTAGCACCTTGTAACAGGTTTAAAGAGCAGAACACAATGTCTTAACAACTAAAACTTTCAATGGCAGATTTCCTTGCTTCCTTTGTGCTAAATCCTGGTCCTCCTGAACTCACTGGGAAAACCCTCATTGATTTCATGAGATAAGGGATTGACCCTTGGGAGCAAATCAGTACCCAGTGAAGTCAATGAAAAAACTCTTATTGACTTGTATGGGGAGATTAATGCTTACAAAAAGTATTTCACTAAAATGTGTTTGTGATTTATGCAGCTTGTTTACTGTACCTTGGCTTCACTTTCATTTGACAGAATTTCCAGAGCTTCAAGATGGGACAAACCCTGGAACTCATCAAAAAGCAGCCCATAATGCGCTGTCCTTTCAACTGTAACTTGCTGGGCCAATCTCTGCTTCTCTTTCTCTTTCGCTTCTCGCAACAGCTGCAAAAATATACATCATTCCTGTTGATTTATTGACTGCACTGCAGATTTGGCAGTTTTTATTACTCTCAGCCTCATCTCTTCTAGGCAGTAATAATAAAATTTGGTACTATATCACACCTGCAGAGCTGAAATTTTAGTCAGCCTCAGATATGCCTCATAATTTTTTTTTTTGATTAACCTCTCTAATAAAATATTTAAGCAGTGTTCTATATGTGTTTTTCCCTATGGTAATTATTAACTGTCTTTAAAAACCAACCAACAACAAATAACATTGCTCATATCCTCAAATGCAGTGTTGGCTACAGGTAATACCTCATAAATTTAGCCACCGTTTGCAAGGGAAGAAAAATTAAAAAGTCTTTACTTCATCCAGTGCCCCATACAGGTCCTACAGTATGTATACATAGAGCACAATCTCTGCAGAATGCTGTTTCCAGGGTTCCTACCCACATGAAGTATATATATAGTGAATATATAGTGAAACCTGTCGTAAATGACCTTTGGACCCACAAAAATCATTTGCTTAATGAAGGTAGGGTTTTGTAGGAAAAATGCATCAGAACTGTACTCCATACATTTGGGGATATTATGGAGTGCTCTCTTAATACAGAAGGTTGCCTAAGAAGAAATGGCCTCTTGTACACATTTTCCACTGTATTTATGGGTTAAATTTCACCCTATCCAAAGCCTATGAACCACTTAAGCCTATTTTGACATTTTATGCTTACGTGGCACTTTGGCCTTCTCCTGTCCCTCTGCACAAGGATGAAATATCTAGCTCTACCATTTTCAATACTGCATACACAATTCTTCATATCTAAATTTTGCATGCACAAATTAGATTAAAAGAAAGCAATGGACTGGGACTCAGGAGAACTGGGTTCAGTTATTGTACCACAGACTTTCTGTGTGAACTTAGGCAATCACTTTACCTTTCTCTGCCTCATTTCCCCATCTCTTATTACCTCCATTTAACACTTCCTTTCTCCCATCCTTTATTTCCCTTGCCTATTTAGGCCCCTACTTACGCACATGTTTAACTTTAAGTATCTGCTTAAGTGCAGTCCGGAATAGGATGGGACATGCCAACACTTAACTCAGGGGTCGGCAACGTTTGGCACGCGGCTCGCCAGGGTAAGCACCCTAGCAGGCCGGGCCAGTTTATTTACCTGCTGATGCGGCAGGTTCAGCCGATCGCGGCCCCCACTCGCCGCGGTTTGCCGTCCCGGGCCAATGGGGGCGTTGGGAAGCGGCGCGGGATGTGCTGGCCACGGCTTCCCGCCGCCCCCATTGGTCCGGGACAGCGAACCGCGGCCAGTGGGGGCCGCAATTGGCCGAACCTGCCGCGTCAGGAGGTAAATAAATTGGCCCGGCCCGCTAGGGTGCTTACCCTGGCGAGCCGCGTGCCAAACGTTGCCGACCCCTGACTTAACTGAATGTATTAACATATACCTGCCCATGCAATTAGCTGGTTTCATGTAGATGTGTATTTTTGCAGACACAGCTGTAGTCCAGTGTTTGAAAAATTGGTTCTTACCATCTAGATGACTTTCTTCAGATCATAAATTTTCAGTCAGATCATATTTTGAGTCTACACTACTTGAGAGAGTCCCCTTTATTGCCAGAGTTGCAATATTACATTGTGAAGTGCCTTGGAATGCTTTACAAGAAACACATTACCCCAAACTAAGCCCTGATCTTGCAATCAGATCCATGTAGAAACTTCAACTGCAGTACTGGGGCCGTAGTATTTTATGTCTATACATATTTCTTTTTTAACAGTAATGGCCATTTGGAGCATTGCTCAAGTAGATATAGGTAAAGTGTATAATTATGTAATTTGCTTAGCATGGATTAGTTTGCTTTTGATCTGTTCTAACAGTATCATTCTGTTTCTGCTTACAGTGGTAGATGTTAAAAATGAAACATCTTATTGAGAGAAAAATATCTCACTGCAATATTACATTCTACAAACAGGAAAATATTGTGGTAATATAAAGGCTTCCTTTTAATGTCTACTGCTATAGGATTTCCCTTAACCTTACTACATATAGGTTTTATGCTACCTAGGTCTATCTGTGTTTATTAACACACACACACACACACACACACACACACACTTTATTGATGAAATTCTATTGCAGTTAGCAAAAGTAGTAAGCAGTTACTGAACATCTGTACCTGGAGAGCTAAAGTAACTGGTACTGGCAATGATTATATTCAGATTATACTGTTACAAGGTCTCTGAATCTTTGAAGACACAAATCATAACTTGACTCATATGGTAAGGGCATGGTGCATTGCTGTTGAGTATGCGGTTTCCCTAGATGATAGCATTAATTTAAAAGGATATAAGTAATAATTTTTTACTGCTTTAATTTTTTCCCCAATAAAATAAATGCTATATTCCACTATTACTCATTCCCCAGGAAAGCACTACAACTATGTATGTATTGGTGTGAATACAGATTTATAACTATTAAGAAAACATTAAGGGTTTGAGCACTTCTCCAGAGTACGTTTATCACCTGACACAGTATCTTATGAAAATCGGTAATTGCACATCCTTGCTTATATGCAAGTTCTGATTTTACAAAATATATTAATTTGCAGTCCTGCAGAGAACAAAGTGAAGCTGACACAATGCATAATTTTTATTTTGATAGGTCTAACTATACTAAATTAACCCTACTACTGATGCGAATGAAATTCTTGTTCAGTAATTTGCAACTGCACTAACAAAGAGGGTTTGAAGCAATCCAACCTGAGATAAGGAAACTGTTCTTTCCATCAGTATTTTGGTTCTCTTAAATCCAGGATCACTTTCTGCCAGGACATTCATGGTTTTCTTGCCGATAAATTCCAAAGCATCTAGACCACCTGTCAAAACACTTTTCCCCTGCACATAAAACAATACAGTGTGGTTATTTTCTTTACACTTTATGTTAATAAGAAATTGTAAAAAAACACTGGTTCTGCTGACGCTGACTTTGAATTTTTAACTCCCTAAAGTTTCTCCACCCTTACTAATAATAGGATTTATGACTTCATCAATCATCTCACTTTGCTTTGAATCCATTTTCCAGGAGAAAAAGTACTATACAAAGGTTTTATAATTAACTTATTTTGAATGATATTTAATAGCTTGATGTCAATAAGAAATATGCCCAATAGCAATTCTCTTAATAAATTAAATAATAATAATCAGAGAATAAAGCCATATTTACTTTGTATACATGGATGGTTCATCTTTTCCTTTAAATGGCATGCAGTGGGTCAGTGCAAATTTTAGGTACAAAAGGTTCCTTTGAAGTTAAGGACCCTTATGAAAGGATCTCACCTCACTCGTGTAACTGAGTTTTTTTTTCATTTGACAGCTGCAATGAACTGCTACATGGGAGATTCACTCACATGAAGCCATTGATTCTATGTCCTCTCACGAGCTTTATTCATCTCTCTCATTGGTTCAGCTACATGGCAGAAGAACCTACACTGGCTAACTGTTCTGTCTGTAGCCTAGACTCTATGTCTGGCAGCTTCTCAAATGAGGAGCTGAACATGGAAAACTTTACAGAGGTCTCAGCAGTCAAGACTGTCTCTGTTCTCAGTATTAGAACATTGAAGGAAACTTTTTTCAACAAGAGGCAGGAGTCACTACATTACCATGAGGAACCTGAACTGTCCTGTTTCTTCTTGATACCATTTGTTACCTTGATATGATGGCCTTCACCACCCACATGGACAGCTCTAACTTTCCAGCTCTCCCTCCTAATTCTCCCACTTGCAGACTGGCTTCCCCATGGAGCTCAGGCAGTCTCACCCAAACCCACCACCAGCAAATCGTAGGTAGCTACAACCTCACTGACTCTGTGACCCTCACTGCAGCCCTTGGGGAGTGGTCAATGGAAATCTTCCCATGTTCCCAGAATCTTTGACATTAAAGCGAAGCTATTCATGGCATACTTCGAATGGGCTGGACAATCATTGAAAGGGAACATCACCCTCACCAGTTTTGCACAAAGGAAACCCTGCCATCTATGCTTCCTGGATGCTGCCTGCAATTTTCTGCAATCCTATGCTAGAGCACCACGCAAAAGAGTTCAAAGGAAAATGACTGTAGAGGTAGCATTTTATACACACTGAAAGGAACAAGGCAAGATGTGGATGGATATTGGAGAGGTAAAATGGAGGAAGCAACAGGATTAGGCAAAAGCTAGGATATAGGGGAGGAGAGGGAAGAAGAGAATGAAATGTAATGTTTAGGTTTTGAGCCTGGATCACAAGGAATATGGAAAGGACAATGGTAATAATGGATAAGGGAGGAAAGATGAATAGTTAGTTCAAATTTTGCCATGTTGAGTTTGAGATGGCACCAAGATATCCAGAGAGCAGTGTCAAAGAGACAGTTTGAGCTGTGAGACTAGGCAAGGAGGGAGAGGCTGGGGCTAGAGAAGAAAAGGAATCATTTAGTAAAAGTCTTGAAGCAAGCAAATGTAGGATTGTCTTGTTTTATCTGCCAGCAAAAATATCAGAAACCCTCCTCTCAAAGTTAATCACAAAGGACTTGATTTTAATAAAATCACGAGAGCACCACACCTTCATATGACTCCCAAGAATTTGCATAGACATACACAGTGCACCAGCCAGAATTTTTTTTAAACTAAGTCTAGTCCCAAATGTTCACTCAAAGGCCACGTCTACACTTTGAGCTAGCGATGTGATTCCCAGCTCACATACACATACTCGCGCTAGCTCAATGAGAGCCAGCGCAAGTATAAACAATAGCGGAGCCATGGTAGCATGGGCAGCAGATGCAGTGGCATGGTTCAAAACCAGGCTGAATACAAACTCACCTGAACCTCGTGGGTAGGTCTCAGCATTGCTAAGCTGTGCCTCTGCTGCCACTGCCCGTGCTACTGCAGCTACGCTACTGTTTATAGGTGGACTAGCTCTCATCGAGCTAGCCTGAATATGTGTACTTAAGCTGGGAATCGCACCCCTAGCTCGCAGTGTAGGTGTAGCCTAAATTGGTTACTTTCTTTGATATACTTGAAACTTTATATTGAGCTAGTTATTTTTGTGTAAAAGTGTCATTGTAGATCTGTGGTTCAAAAACTGTTTTTCAAACAGTCACACAACTCCCAAACCCCCGTCTTCAAATGTGACTTGCAATTAGAGGGCACGAAGGAGAACTTCAGAAGACAAGACACATTGGAGTTACTCACTGTGTTCTGTACAGCATTAGTGATTGTTGACAGCATCCCACGAGATCCAGATGAAGGCGAAGAGGGTGAAACCCCAATGGAGCTCTGGTCTGGGGCATCGTTGGAATCTAATAAAATGAAAAAGAGCCAGGCACAACGTATCTTCAACACTGTGTTATTTTCAACAAATCACAATGAACTGGATTCTGTCACCAAAATCTTTGAATTTCCTAAATTGTATACATTTGATAATTTGTCAAAATGTTTTGTTCAACTTGGACTAATAAGCTACTTACTGATCCCTGGTATTTTGCTCTCAGTTGTGGCAGGTTGTGCGCCTTCTGAAGAAGTTGAACTCGCATTATGAATTCTTAGAGTGGCTCCTGCTTTTTCCTTTACTGCAGTTAATCCATGACCTGTAATGGTACAAATATATTTTAGATGCAATTATGCATGTGTCTGTGATTTGGAAACACTCTTATTACTAGTAACAAGGCATAATATTTAATGCTTAGTAAATACATCAATTAAAAATTAGGTGAAACTCACAAAATATGAAGCCTACTACATCTGCTTAATTTATTTTCTAGGTCAGAAAAGCCAGCTAGACCTTCATTTACTCACTAGTTATATTAACACAATTCAAACTCGTGTCCTGTATGTTAATTGAGCAGAAATGATGAAACTGAAATAGAATACAAATGATACAGGATATAGACCATTGTAAATCTTGTTACTGTGACAGAGAGGGGTAAATTTAGTGCTCAATCTTTCAAAGTACTGAGTGCCTTCAGCACTGATTAACTAAAATGGGAATTGAGGGTGCTCTGTGCCTCCCAGGGCTGGGGCTTAAGTGGAATTCAGATGTTTCATAAGAATGGATGGCCATATTGGATCAGATCAATGGTCCATCTAGCCCAATATCCTGTCTTCCGACAGTGGCCAGTGCCAGATTCTTCAGAGGGAATGAACAGAACAGAACAGAACAGTTATTGAGTGATATATCCGCTGTCATCCAGTCCCAGTTTCTGGCTGTCCGAGGTTTAGGGACACCTGGTGCATAGGGTTGTATCTCTGACCATCTTGGCTAATACCCATTGATAGACCCATCCTCCAGGAACTTATGCAGTTCTTTTTTGAACTCTGTTAATAGTCTTGGCCTTTACTATATCCCCTGGCAATGAGTTCCACAGATTGACTGTGCGTTATGTGAAGAAGTACTTCCTTGTGTTTGTTTTAAACTTGCTGCCTATTAATTTCATTGGTTGACCCCTGGTTCTTGAGTTATGTGAATGGGTAAATAACACTTAATTATTCACTTTCTCCACACCAGTCATGATTTTATAGACCTCTCTCATATCCCCCCTTAGTCATCTCTTTTCTGTCTTTTTAATCTCTCCTCATATGGAGGCTGTTCCATACCCCAATCATTTTTGTTGCCCTTTTCTGAACCTTTTCCAATTCTAATATATCTTTTTGAGATGAGGTGACCAAAACTGCATGCAGTATTCAAGGTGTGGGCATATCAAAGATTTACATAGTGGCATTATGATATTTTCTGTCTTATTATCTATCCTGTTCTTAATGGTTCCTAACATTGTTAGCTTTTTTGACTGCTGCTGCACTCTGGGCAGATGTTTTCATCGAACTATCCACAATGACTCCAAGATCTCCTTCTTGAGTGAAAATACCTAATTTAGACCCCATCATTTTGTATGTATCATTGGGATTATTTTTCCAGTGGGCATTACTTTGCACTTATCAAGATTGAATTTTATCTGCCATTTTGTTGCCCAGTCACCCACTTTTGGGAGAGTCCTCTGTAACTCTTCGCAGTCAATTTTGGACTTAACCATCTTGAGCAACTTAGTATCATCTGTAAACTTTGCCACCTGTTTATCCCCTTTTCCAGATCATTAATGAATATGTTGAATGGCACAGGTGCCAGTACAGATCCTTGGGGGACCCTGCTATTTACCTCTCTCCATTGGGAAAACTGACCATTTATTCTACCCTTTGTTTCCTATCTTTTAACCATATACTGGACCTTTCCTCTTATCCCTTGATTGATTACTTTGCTTAAGAGCCTTTGGTGTAGGACCTTGTCAAAGGCTTTCTGAAAGTCCAAGTACACTATATCCACTGGGTCTCCCTCCCTTGCCCACTTGCCTTCTGACACCCTCAAAGAATACAATTCATGCAATTCATCTTTTCTCCCAACATTTTTGGGGCTATCGGATTTGTTCTCAAGTGTGTTACTTGGATTGGCATTTTAGGAACACTTTCCCTAAAAGTCCTGAGAGGTGATACAAAGGAGAGTTGAGGATGCTCAGGACCTTACAGGACTAGGCTCTGAACACAGATGCAGGGCTTTCCCTTATGAATCTTTGCTCTCTAAACAATCAATCATCCCACTCTCCTGGGTTATCTTGTTGCTCTAATTTTAACCTTCAAATCATCTTCCCCCAATAATACTAACCAGCTTTCATTGTGTATGTTACCTGGGCATTTGACCTTTGGACAGGAGGAGCTCTGGTTGGATCAGGTGGCAGAAAAACAAGCATTGCACCCTCATTTAGGAAGGTATTTGGTAGGTGGTCCCATTGAAGTCAATGGGACTATTCACAACCTTAAAGGCAGGCTTAGGTAAAGGTTGTTCTTTCAAAAGCATACAGTGTTTGCCAAACACTGCTCCTACTGGAGTCTACAGGACCAGGGTTAGGACAATGCTGAGAGCTTCTGAAAATCCTCTTGCATATACCTTGCCGATTTGGGGCCTAAGTATGCACAAGGAGGTGTTAATGATACTTCCGCACACTTATGCTTCTCTGCCATCAGCTAAGTTGTCATGAGTTAAAAAGCGGTGATGTGAAAAATCAATCTAGAAAACAAATCAAAGACATTTCTAGAAATCTAAAACAAACAAAATTGTAGGTGTTTATTAAATATTGTCCGTATTCCCTAAGATTGGGAACTGCATGCATTTTATAAATTAAAAAATGAGTTTTCCCAGAGTTATTTTGATTGCTGCAAAACAGTTCATCAGTAGCTAGAGTACAGTACAGTATTTATATGCATCTGGGGTATCCAATTAGAGAGAGATGCAACAAACCATTGTGATTGAGGGTGGAGTGGAGGGAAGATTTGCTGCATGATTCTGTGATCGCCAGATGGATTACTCATGAGATGCTCTATGAATTCAATAAGTATCGTCTGGGGACTATAAAATTACATAAAATAACTCCACATTGTGAAGCAGCACATTTGAGAGATCACGTGCAAGAACAGCAGAGTATCTGGGGGAAAACACAAAGTTCCAAAGTACAGAAATCTCTTACAGAACAGACCTGAAGATTGTGCTGACTATGTGAAATAACTGATTTACTATTTTATAGTTTAGTCTACGTGGGACTCTTGCATTTTACATTGAAACAATGAGACTTGGCAGCTTAGAATTTTGATTTGTCACAACAAGATGGTTGAAATGATCTTTGCCTCTTTTTTCCTGTCTCACAAACTGTAGTTGTATGTCAAACTGTGCATGGTTAGTTAGGCTACCAGCAATGAAACTGTGAGTCAGAGTTATTGCAGAGTGGAGTTCTACTTTATCTTTCCCTAGCCTGCTGTGCATTTTAATTGGTTCAATGGAAATATTATTAGCATTAGTAAATTCATGATTCATTATTTTTATTGACCAACTTTCTGGGACTGTTTAAGTAATTGTTAATTTGTGCTTGTAAACTAATATAGCTAGATACTCTATGTTGCATTCGTTAGCATTTCTATTATTTATATTTTTACAAAAGGGGAATCCAAAAGAAATTTCAATTACTTTTTTTTCTACTGAGTCATAAAATTGTATTCACCTTCTTTTGAGATTATGACAAAATATTGCAGACAAATCAATATATAATTAAAAAAAATATTAACTGCACATAGGAAGGGTGTGCAGGGGTTTTTTTAGGTTGATTTTCCAGTTTCCTTACATAAAAATGATGTTTTGTTTTTTCTTACATTCTGAAATGCTGGCCTGAAAAATATGCTTATGGCTTTTCAGCTATGCTTACACCTTCAAGAAAATGAGCATGCATATTTTGGTGGTGTATTGATATTTACATTATGAGAATTCAGCATTTGCAGAACTGTACCTCTAGCTTTCATGCACCGCAGAACTGTGAGCCAATAATTCAGGGAAACTGGATGAGGTTTTGCTGAACTAAGCTCTGAGCTAAGCACCTCTGACTATAACACAAGAAGCCGATTAGCTCAGAGTAGCGCAGCTGGGGCATGTCATCATTGTTGAGGATGTACATGAATGAGGAAAAGCACAAACATCGTGAAAATACAAATTGTTTTAGAATGTGAGCGTGACAGACATTCAAATGAAAAATTATTTGTTACTTTAACAACATGGAAACGGGAGGGCTCTCGATGGTTCTGTGTTTTAGAGATGAAGACTTACTGATTTTGTTTTACAAAGTGGTGTCATATTTACGGAGATATTACAAATACAGTATCTTCTGACAAAATTAGTGACTCTTTTCTGTCCACCCTCTCTCCATCTGTTTCCTAATTAAATTTGTGGCTTTGTCTCCACTTCCTTCATCTAACTGTCTCAAAGACAGAGGAGCGTCTCTTGGGTGAGAGGAGCATCTTTCAGTATTCCTGTCATTTTGGAGAAAAACTCTGCTTGGGGTAGTTTTTCTTGTTTTGTTTTTTGGTTGGTTGATTTGTTTGTTACAAAGTTAGAGGGTTTTGATTAGCAGGGGAAGGTGTTTGTGTAGAATGTTGTCACTGTCATTCTTGCTACGGTGGAAAGGCTTTTTCAAAGAGGAAGGTTTTGCAACATATCCTAAAGACGGTCAGCTCTGCATTTGACTGATCACCTCTGGAAATTTGTACCAAAGTCAGATCCCCTAGATCAAGAACACTTTGTCCCCAGCTCTGACACTTCATCCCAGGCTTTGTGATCTTCATGGTCCCAGAGGCATAGTGCTTAATTTGTGCCAGGGCTTGCCAGAGCTGAGCTCCGACACCTCTGGACTTGGCAGTTCAGAACTCGGGCACCTCTGGGCATGCTGCATCAATTATGAATATAAAAAAATTGCTTGAGCCCCAGCACCTCTTTCATTACAAATTAAGCATTGCAGAGGAGTGCAACTGTTGCAGACATTCATATGTTGAATTTTGAACTTTACAACAGCTGGAGCATGATCCATTTAATATGTCAAAGATTAGGCCCAAGGCCTAAAATTGGCATCTGAAACTGGCTGGGAGCCAGCAGAGGGAATTGAGCATGGTCTGATGTGCTCACAGCAACCTCAACCATAGAAGAAGACAGTATATGCAGAACAGTGCTGCCCCCTGGTTCATATCTAGAAATACATGGCATCACAGCATGCTCAGCCTCAACAATGCTACTGGTTCCTCATGGATTTTATGGTCCAGGTCAAAACTGCCCTCTGTGTTTTTAAAACTCTTCAAGGACACACTCCCGGGCTCAATTCTGATCACAGTTACACCATTATGTAAATCAGGAGTAAGTCCATTTAAAACAGGAAGTGAGATCAGATTCAGGCCCCATGTATGTCCTTATTCCAAAAGATATTTATATGTATATGTTTTTATAAAACAGCAACAAAATGGCAGATGAAATTCAATGTTGATAAATGCAAAGTAATGCACATTGGAAAACATAATGCCAACTATACATGTAAAATGATGGGGTCTAAATTAGCTGTTACCACTCAAGAAAGAGATCTTGGAGTCATTGTGGATAGTTCTCTGAAAACACCCACTCAAAGTGCAGCGGCAGTCAAAAAAAGCTAACAGAATGCTGAGAATCATTAGGAAAGGGATAGATAATAAAACAGAAAATATCATATTGCCTCTATGGTACGCCCACATCTTGAATACTGTGTGCAGATCTGGTCATCCCATCTCAAAAAAGACACACTGAAATTGGAAAAGGTAAAGAAAAGGGCAACAAAAATTACTGAGGTCTGGAACAGCTTCCATATGAGGAGAGATTAATAAGACTGGGACTTTTCAGCTTAGAAAAGAGAAGACTAAGAGGGGATATGAAAGAGCTCTATAAAATCATGAATGGTGTGAAGAAAGTAAATAAGGGAGTGTTGTTTCCTCCTTCTCATAACACAAGAACAACAGGTCACCAAATGAAATTAATAGGCAGCAGGTTTAAAACAAACAAAAGGAAGTATTTCTTCACACAACGCACAGTCAGCCTGTGGAACTCTTTGCTAGAGGATGTTGTGAAAGCCAAGCCTATTACAGGGTTAAGAAAAGAACTGGATAAGTTCATGGAGGATAGGTCCATCAGTGGCTATTAGCAAAACCAAGCTCTAAAGTGTCCCTAGCCAGTAGCGTAGCTGGGGGGGGAGCGGTGGAGCGGCCGCTCCCTCACCGAGCACAAGTGGCGCCTTTTTAATTTTACTCACCCGGGAGCGGAAAAAAAAAAAAAAAGGTGCCACCCGCTGCAGCGCTTTTACTGACGGGGCGGCGCTCCGGGTCTTCGGCGGCACCTCGGCGGCGGGCCCTTCACTCGCTCCGGGTGTCTTCGGCGGCACTGAAGCTTCATCGCTCCCCCTCTTCCCTCTACCTGGCTACGCCACTGTTCCTAGCCTCTGCTTGCCAGAAGTTGGGAATGGGTGACAGGGGATGGATCACTTGATGATTACCTGTTCTGTTCATTCCCTCTGAAGCACCTGGCATTGGCCACACTGTCGGAAGACAGGATATTGGGCTAGATGGACCATTAGTCTGACTCAGTAAGGCTGTTCTTATGTTCTTAATTGACATGAAGGGCTGTAAACTGTATCAGTGATTCTCAACCTTTTCTATACCACAACTCCATGTTACAAGAGAAAAAATATTTCATGCTCCATGTAGCCACAAAGAAAGGGAAGATGGCTGCAACCCCCTGAAATCTGTTCAGGATTACCAGGTTGCGAAGCATGAACTTTATTAAATGTCCTTATAATGTAAGAACTGTAAAAAATGTGTTATTTTTACAGCAGCTAAATCATCTGTGTGTTATTTCCAAAGCAGTTTTTAACATCCATGTTATTTCAATCTTAAACACATCATGCCTAATCAGCTCTAATTTATGTAATGAAAAAGATATTTTCTGAAGAGATTAAGTTGTCTTTTTTATGACCACACAAGGTATGAGCATAACATCCAGCCTTCACAGCGGATGTTATTCCTTATTCTGCAACAAGGGAATAATGTATTTAGGGAAAGGAACAGCTTTTCACAGCATCTCAATGTTTCAGTTTCACATAATTTCAGGCATTTCCACTTCTGTTCAACACATAATGAAATTTACGCTATGTAACACTGATTACTACACATACCTATGAACCACTCATGCATACAGTGATATCAGCAAGCTACATTTCATTTTGTCATACCAAATGACAGAAAGACATCAGGCAGCACAAAGAAAAGGTTTATGGTGGTTGATATTTTGTGTACTGTTATGCAGGATTAAGAACTGGAAGAGGAATACACACATACACAAAATAATCAAGATAGCAGAATACGGAATATGAGTATGTGTAAAGAGACACATTATGCAGCTCTCTAATATCAATTAATTGATAATTCAAGTTAAACAGTGGCAGAATAGAAACCCAAATATTTTTTCACTGTATTATGGCATATTAATGGATGTGCAAGTTTAAACATGGGCATCTGATTTTTACAATTTATGTAGTGTGTTGTGCACATATGCCACAAATTAGGGAATTGGCTTTGGTAGGATATGAAGCCAGTCCAACATCATAAGTGAAGCAAATATGTAACTTATGTAATGCACTAATATAAGCAATAAAACATTTGGATGCACTATTGTTGATTCATTAAAAACATGACCGTTTTAGAGAGGGAGGGGGAAAGGGCAAAGAAAATGGATATATTTGTGACACCATGCAATGTTATGCTGTTCACGCCATAGTGGGACTGATTCTCTTCTCAGTGACTTCAATAGAGCTACTCTTGATTTATGCTGTTGCCAGCAAGGAGAGACTCAGACCCAGCATGCTTTTAAACAAAAATCTTCTTACCTCATTAAATGGCAACCTATTTCATTCTTTCTCCCATAGCCTCAAACATTTAATTAGTGTGACATCTAGTGTCAAATACTGACCATGGTTCAGGCTGTAAGTGTTACCAATCAAAAGGCATTATGAAAGCTTTTTGTTTAGCACCGTGTCACCGACATCAATACCAGTGGGGATGCTGAGAAGAGGGGGAGCCCAACAAGACCAGATAAATGTCAAGGTTACTTTGGAGATGAAAGACATTTTCTTAAAAAAAAACAATTGTTTGTATATGTTGAAATAATTAAGTAGAGAAAGAAGATTGAATCCACACAGAAACTGCTGCTAGAAACCAACAACAATACTAAGCAAATTACTGCCATACTGTAAAAATGCTAATCTGTTTGGAAGTGCTAAATCAGGGCTTGAAGGATAATGAAACCGACAGGGATGAACATCCATTTCAGTCATCCTTGAGAAGAGCTGTTAGCCCCTTAAAATGTTAACTGGTCAATCACAACTGTGCAACCATTTCAGCTACTTTTACAAAGAGCAATTTATAACAAATAAAGCAAAGGACAGTAAACATTTGTCATGCTTGACTGGGAACAAGCAAGTCTGTTACAGAAATGAGATTACTAAGAAATAGCAAAGTCCAAATCTAAGATGTTGCTGCTAGTTTTAGTATGAGAAAAGTGGCTCTGTTTGTAGCACTTGCTACATTAAGGGAATGAGCAACATTCAAGTGGATTGCATCATGTGATGTCTGTTTTCTGTTATATTGGAACGGATGGAAGAGGAAATGTGGGATGAATTACTCAGCTACTCAGAATATTTTTAAGGAGAATAATAAATATTCAATAAAAAGAAGATACATTGCAAAGATTCCCCACTGATAGTATAAAAAGCTTTGCACCATTTCCTCTCTATATAGGAATTAGAATACTGCTCAGATCTGTGGTCCATCTAGTCCAATATCCTGTCTCTGACAGTGGACAGCAATAAATACTTTAGAGTTGGGAGCAAAAATTCCTATAATGGATAATTAAGAAATAGCCTGTTTGTAGGGGGAATTTCTTCCTAACCCCAAGTAAGCAGAGTCTGACTTACGCCTGGAAGCATGGGGGCTTATATCTCATATAACAAGGTTTCAATTTTATTTAGGTAACTTTGAGTATTCATCCATAAAAATGTCTAATCCTTTTCTAAACCCTTGGATAGGAAGCTCTTGGCCCCAATTATATCTGGTGGCAGGGAGTTCGACAGGTCAATTATGTGTTTAAAAAAAGTATTTCCTTTTACTAGTTTTAAATGCGCTTACTTTCAATTTCATTGACTGTCCCCTTGTTCTTCTACTACGAGAAAAGGTAACTATGAGGGTAAGTATAAAATCATAGGGTTAGAAGGGAGTGCAAGGGACATATAGACTTACCCCCTAATCTAATCATCTAATGGTATGATATTTTCTATACCATTAATTATTTTATATACTTCTACCACATCCCTCATACTCATCTTCTCTCTAAACAATGCCATTCTTTTTAATGTCTCTTCATACCATACATCATGTCTCTTTTTTAGTACATTTTACCATCAGATAAAGGTGTCTCTCTTAATTACCTTAATGAGAAATGTGCATGTGCAACTGAGGACAGCATTCTGTTTTGCAAGTTAAATGCTGCTCTCAGTTACATGCCTGCAACCTTAGTTATTTCCAATATATAACTAAGGATTGGATTTGGCCCTACTTAGATAATTTCAGCATACAATTCAGAGACAGCAGTACATAACAAGAACATCAGAAAGGCTAGAAGTCATCAAGTCCCAGTTGCCTTTCATATACAAAGAGGGAGACATTTCTAATTAGATATATTTATCACACACACACACACACAAAATCCTATGTTACAAGAACATTATTAAAGTTGCAAAGACAAGCACACTTACATTAGGAAATACCAGAATACAGGTTGCCTGTGTAGCCTTATTTCAGCACCCTAGGAAACTGGATTATGATACTGTCTTCATTACATGCTATTTTTTCCACAGGATCCCTGCCTCATTCAGTGCGTGGGATGGATGGTGCTCTCTTTAATGATCAGTTATCCAATATTTTGTTTTCTCCTCATTCTTCAAAGTGTGGCCCCATGTCTTACTTACTGTACACTATTCATACCTTGATCTAAAGACATATTTATTAATTTCCTAATGGGTTTTTCTGTAGTTCTCTTCACTATAGTATCTGAGTACTTTATTAATATTATTAATTAATTTATTTTCACAACACCCTGTAAGGTTAGGGCATGGTATTATCCCCACTTTATAGATGGGGAACTGTGGCACAGAGAGATTAAAGTCAAAAATATCTACTAGTTTTGGGTATCCAATCTGAGATGCCCAACACTTGATTTTTTCAGAATACAGAGCACTGTATTCCACTTTATATATTCAAAGCACAGTTCCCAATTCTTCAGCTGCAGTGGTGAGTGCTCAGCACTTCTGCAAATCAGACCCCAGGGTCTCAAGTCAAGCACCCAGAAAATTAGGAAATACAATTAGTGATCACCTGTGAATTGTTTGGTTTAACATTACACAGGAACTGGGGCAGAGGCAGGATTAGAATCCGATTCTCCAGGGCAGCATTCAACTGCCTTAAGCATGAGACTATTCTTTCTCTTCTTGCAATCCCCTGCCTCATTCACTACACACATTCAACTTCAGAAACAAATGAAGCAGGAATCCTACAGACAATAGCCTCCTTCACTAACAACCCTGATTCATCCCTAGAGTAGGTCCATCCTGTGCACTGAAAGAGGCAGGGATCCTGTGGAAAAAATAGTATGTGATCTTGTAATTAAAGATGGTATCATAATGCATACCCACAAGGGAGATGAACTGAGTTGCAGTAGTGATAAGATTTATATCCAGTGTAGGAGAACCATTAGACAATAACTTGATCACATAGTGGAGTAAATACAGTAACTCCTCACTTAACATGCTAGTTATGTTCTTGAAAAATGCAACTTTAAGCTAAATGATTTTAAGCTAATCCAATTTTCCCATAAGAATTAATATAAATAGGGGGGGGTTAAGTTCCAGGGAAATTTTTTCTGCCAGACAAAAGATATTATATACCTAAACAGTATAAGTTTTAAATAATTTTAAACAAACAATTTAACACTGTTCTCACCAATGATGATTGTGAAGCTTGGTTGAGGCAGGGGCGTAGCGGGGTCGGGGCGCGGGGGCTTGCCCTGCTCCGCTCGCCGGGCATTCCAGCTGGGGAGCAGGGTCAGGGCGTGGGGCTTGCCCCATTCCACCTGCCTGGGGCTCCTGCCGGGGAGTGGGGTAGGGATGCAGGGGCTTGCTCCATTCTGCCCGCCTAGGGCTCCTGCCGGGGACCAGGGTCGAGGCGCAGGGGCTTGCCCCGTTCCGCCCACCCGGGGCTACTGCCGGGGAGCGGGCAGGGGCTTGTCCTGTTCTGCCCGCCCAGGGCTTTTGCTGGGGAGCAGTGTGGAGGCGTGGGGGCTTGCCTGCTCCCCAGCTAGAATGCCAGACAGGCGGAGCAGGACAAGCCCCCGCGCCCCATCCCCGCTCCTGGGCAGGAGCACTGTGTGGGCGAAGCGGGGGGAGCCAAACAACGTTATAAGGGAACATTGCAGGACTTTATGTTCTCTAATAGGTCAGCAACTGAATAGCGAAAACACGTTAACCAGGAAGATGTTAAGTGAGGAATTACTGTATTTCATTTAGTAAAAAGACAGGATACAGATGCATGCTAGCCATTATATCATCAAATACAGAAACTTTCTGAGCACTGTGAAAATACAGATATAATAATAGTAAGCAAGTTGGGTAACTGAAATAAGAAGACTATTGCATGACACATCTCACTTGCTTGGAAGAATGTTTTGTATTTCAGTACCCACAGGTCTCCTGGATATTCCTTAGTTATATTAAGAAATTCATAGATTCCAAAACAGAAGGGATCATTGTGAACATCTAGTCTGACCTCCTGTTTAACACAGGCCATAGAACTTCCCCCAAAGTAATTCCTAGAGCAGATCCTTTAAAAAAACATCCAATCTTTATTTAAAAATAGTCAGTGATGGAGTACCATGACGCTTGAAAAATTGTTCCAATGCTTCATTACTCTCACTGTCAAAAATGTATACCTTATTTCCTGTCTGAATTTGTCTAGCTGCAACTTCCAGCAGTGGGATCATTTTATACCTTTCTCTGTTAGATTGAAGAGTTGATTAGTACATATTTGTTTCCCCATGCAAGAAACTACCTATTAGGGGATTACAGTCATAGGTCAGCAGTACTTATATGAAAGACTTTGCACGTGTTATTTGTAACAGCAATGCTATTATATGTACTGTATATAAAGTATAAACATGGGAATACTGTGTTTCCTTTCTGTTCAAAGCATATACATTTTTGTTTTAATCTAACATGACTAAACTCACTGCATGCATTTCTTAAATTCCTTGAAATGCCTATTAGTTATAATCTAAATAATCATAACATACACAAAGTCCCTGCTCGTGCCATGAGCTTGCTATTACATAGAAAATTCTCAATGTTTAATGCCTATTACTTTACATAGCTTATATTTCATTCACTTTATCAAACCTACATTAATTCAAGGAATGATAGTACATTTGGGTGTTAGTAGAGCCCACTCCCAAAAATCCAGGATTTAAATGGTGATTTGTGTGAATATAATCAAATGAAAATACTGTGATTTCTCAACTATGACTCTATGGTCAGCATGGGTAAAAGGTGACTTTTTAACCCTTCACTGTTTGTGAAAGATGCCGGCCAGACAGCCCAAAGAGAATGAAGAATATGAATGGGCAACAGCAGTGAAAGCTTCTCCAACACTGTCCTCTCAATTTGCCTCAACCCTGATACCATCTTGAAGGCCTGCTCTACACTGCGGGGAGGGGGGAGGGTCGATCTAAGATACGCAACTTCAGCTACGAGAATAGCGTAGCTGAAGTCGACGTATCTTAGATCGACTTAGAATCACTTACTTCGCGTCCTCGCGGCGCGGGATTGACGGCCGCTGCTCCCCCGTTGACTTTGCTTCTGCCTCTCGCCGAGCTGGAGTTCAGCAGTCGACGGGAGAGCAATCGGGGATCGATTTATCGCGTCTACACTACACGCGATAAATCGATCCCTGATAGATCGATCGCTACCCACCGATCCGGCGGGTAGTGTAGATGTACCCGAAGAGTGGGAAGGTTAATTCAGTCTTCAAACCACTCAGTTCTTAGCCTCTCTTTTAAGACTTCCAGTAAGGATGAAAATTAGACTGGGGTCTTTGTAATATGGCTACCTGAAACCACAAACTCATGTCACATAAGAAATTGATAATGTAACATATTTTGGTCACTAGTAATTTAGGTTGGATTTGAAGTTAGAAGAGATATTAGAAGTTAAAAGAGGCTTACAATTAAAAAAAAAGATTCAGGATCTACTTATGCTCTCTGAAACCGAATGGATAGTTTATTGGACCTTGGACTTTCCGTGAAAGCCAAAATGATTTACAAGAAGAAAATCCATCTTTCTTCCACATTACAAAGGTCATGATAGCCCAGTAATTTTGTCATTCAAATCAGGATAAGCTTGCTTATAAATCTTACAAGTGTAAGCAACCACTTTGACATTAATTGTTGCCTTTAAGAGCACTTAACCATGCCAACCTGCATTAAAACTCTGATTTAAAAGTACTTTCCAGTGATGCCACAACCTTCAATGGTCGAACACTTACCAACTGTGGCAGAGGCTGTTGACAGCAGAGATTTGCCCCACGATCCCCAAGCTCCCCATCCACTTCCTTTAGGAGAGGAGTCCAAATCCTACAGAAGAAAATATTAAGTCCACTGTCAGAAATGAATGTTACCCAAAGACAGGAGGAAAAACAACCAACACTAGAAAACAGAATCCAGCATGTAATAAATGATGACAGCAGGCAGAAAATATAATATAATTACGTTTGTGATTCAACACTAATGCCATCAGGGAATCTGTGGAAAGATAAACCCAAGAGAAGATATTGGCTTATATGCAATGGTGATGTTGCAGTGTTGCATTATTTTGCATTATTTAGTTGGCCAGGAAAACAGATTCATTAGAAAAGGTACATGTCTTATGTACTTGAACCTCTTCACCCATTTTCAAAGGGGCAGAGTAAATAATCTCTTTCCTCCAGTCCTTGGCCTACAATTCCTTGTTTGTAATTGATCAGACATCCTTTTAGTTTGCAATATAACATGAAGAAGCTGCAGAGTGTGTCCTGATTGGACATGGATTCTATTCTGCTGACATGAAAAAATAAAGTAAACAACTTTTGCTTTTACAGGTGTAGCAAACATTATATCCACAAGGAATAGCAATATTGCTACTAAAGTAAGCAGTTCTGTGCACTCAGCTGAAGTAGAAAAGAACCCTCAACAGCCAGGGATACTTTAATTTCAGATGTCTCACTGTTTTATTATGGCTAATTAACTAGAATTTTCAAAGTAGTGGGTAATAATAATATAAATAAATCAATAGTAATAATAACTGAAACATTTCAAGATTTTGTAAATGAGCTCTATGGAACATACAATAGAAATGCCATCTGATAATGGTTAAACAGATGGTGAATTGTGGCTATGACTACCAATTAGCTAAGAATAGCAAATACAGCTAGTTTAGGAAAACATCCTCTTGCTTTTGAGCTCGTGTTTGTCCATCTGTTGTGTCTCATCTTTAAAGGGCCCTATTCAGCAAAGCTTTTAAAATGTGCTTAAGTCTCACTGAACTCAATGGGATTAAGCACATACCTAAATGCTTTGCTGCATAGGGTTAGACTGGCCTTAGACTGCCATCTCTTTGGGGAAGGGACTGTCATTATTATATGTTTGTACAATTCTATAATGTGGCCCAAATCTGATTAAGGCCTCCAGGTGCTATCGCAATGTAAATTTGAAAACAAACAAACACATTCCTAGGACATTGTATAGGATGCAAAGTCAAGAACTCAGAAATAAGGAAGCACCAATTTATAACTGCATATGTGACCCAATTATGCCCACTTTTTGATCCCTCCTGTGCACTGAATGAACCGGGGTGTGGGGGAAATTAAAGACTATCATAGTGCATACGCACAAGCGGGTCAAATTAATGTTACATGGGCAAATCGGACTTTTCCTAACTTTGGAGTGCTTCACTGCAACCTAAACAGTATTATTTTAACACAGATTTTTTTGTATGATTTCCTAGGTTTTTGTAAAAAATTGCCCACGATTATTTCATAGCAAGATGCTAGTGCAATGAATATATTATTTTTACAGCATCCTGTCCTTCGCACAAAGTGGGGAAACATGCTCATGATTCTGTCGTACAGAAAGCTAATTACCATCAAGGAAAGATGTTTTGGAAGAAAGAGGCAAGATTACTTACTGGACTGCTTTGTTCATTCGGTGTCACTTCTGATCCAGGTTCAGGATCAAGGCTCACAGACTCACTGCAGTCAGTAGGTATGTTTTCAGTCACCTCTCCACTGGAAGGCTGATTTGCAATTACTTCTGCAGTCAAAGGATTTTCACTGATAACCATGTCCCCTTCTTGTCCATTACTAGTATTATGAGAAACTTGGCTCTGTTCATCTTGGAAAGACCCATGCAAGATCCCAGCTGTTTCACTGTGTTCTGCTGCATCATTAGCCAACACATCACTGCTAAGCATTGCCATTACTTCAGGTTTTCCTTCAGCGGATATTGCATCACTTGTGTCAGACATTTTTATTTCTGTTTAAAAAAAGCAAAGAAATTAGTATATTTATATTAGCTAATCAAAGTAATTTCAAGTCCCATGAACTCTTAAATGCCACAAAGGCACTGAAATAGATAGCCTTCCTTGCCATCCAATTGCAGATACACAGCATGCTAATAATGACATAGAAGACTACAGAAGTCTGTGTTGTAAATTTGCAGTGTTTCATCTATAGAAATCATCAGGGTTCATTTGTGAAGGCTAGTTATAGCCCTTGATCTTGGAGGAACTCCCATTGATGTCAATGAGAGACGCAGGCAGAGATCAAGGAGAGGACATATAGTCCATGTAATGAATACTGATTGCTTCATATAAAGAAATCTTGCAGATTTAAAACCCTATATAGCCTTGTCCCAGCCTTTTTCTTTTCTTCACATTATAGACTACTAGACTCTAAGGCCAGATGGACCATCATGATCATCTAGTTTGACCTCTTGCACATTGCCAGCCACAAAACCTCACCCACACACTCCTGTAGTAGGCCCATAGCCTTTGGCTGAGTTACTGAAATTCTGTTTGCTTGTTTAGCATTGGCTTCCGCTAGGTCCCTCCCATTATCTCACCAATGCAAGTACAAGAAGAGCGGCCTCACTGTAACCCTTACCACCTGGAACAATGTTTCTAGTATCCGTCCTACATGCCATCCATATTCTAATCTCATGTGAAAACTGAATTTTTCTTTTCTACAGTCATTTTTTAAACTTTGAACCAGAACTATATTACTTAACTCTGTAAAGCATTTTCAAGTCCTTTTTGTATGAAAGCTGCTATAAAACATGCATTTTAATGTATAAAATTGTGCTGTTCAATAGCTGTGGGGGTGCACGCAGTCCATTCTTAAAAGTGTATTTTGTGACTCTTGCAGCTCTTGCAAATCCCACTTACAGTGGGTCTGATTCTGATTTCATTTGTACTGATGAAAACTAGGAGTAACTCTATTGAAGTCAATGGATTGATTCCAGCTCTTGTGCCCCCTTTACACTGTATGGTGTAAAGGGGCTATGCAGAGGGCCCTGGGGGGAATTTCTCTGAAATTCCTTTAGTATTTGCAACCCTAAAGCCCCCCACAGGAGCATACTGCGGGCAGACCTGGGACAGAGACTGCCCAGACAGGTCTGATTGTCTAGCCTGGGTAATGCTAGGTAAAAGCAGGCACTGGGGCTGCTCTAACTTATACTGGGGACTACTCTGGTTTCCAAAGCAGCCTGGAATCCAAAAGACAAAAAGATGGTATACAGCCATCTTCGCGTGATATTCCTCCTGGACTGCACCTTCTCTGCTGCACCTTCTGAGAGGCTCAATGAGATGGGATCGGAATCAGGGATAGTGAGCGTAAGCATGGAAAGCTTGAGGGAAAAGCATTTAAAGAAAAACGGAAAAACTATTAAGAATTTAGAGCAGGATATATATGCAGATGGGAAATATAGATGCATCTATTCAAACTCAGCTCTTTACTAATTACCTAGAGCCACAGGTGACATGACTTGACAATTGAGAAGTCTGTTTTACCTGCAAAGTTGCTGAGAACACAACCATATAAAGCACAACAGGGGAGAGAGCACTGGAATATAATTAATAGATTTTAAGGACAGACAGGAATACTCTGATCATCCAGTCTGACTGTATGTATAACTCAGTCCAGAGAACTTCACCCAGTAATTTTGGTAGTGAAGGGAACTGTTCTTCCTTACTACATAAGTGAACACTATTGAAATTTAGCAGCTTGTAATATCATCAGCTGCTGCAGAGAAATTATCTGAATGTAGGTCTTGAAAGACAAATGAAGGAGAACTGCTTTTCAGATATATTGGGCTTGAGTCTTCTCTCATACCAGTTTTACACAAATGTATGATCTTTAACTCCCATGGAGTTACTTCAGATTTACAATGACAGTGAGTTTTCAAATATGAATAGATACCTGTCAAGTGTACAGTTTTAGTAGACAAAGTCCTCATTTTAGGCCCAAATGTACTTCTGTCCCACACAAATCTGGTGCTCTCTCATGTTTTTAATGTTTTTTTTTCCTTTGACATTTCTAATACCAGTAATTAAAGTGACAGAAAATTTTACATGCAATAAATAAGTGAACCCCACATTCAAGCTTTTTCTGGTATATGAAGTTGGTTATATCACTTAGAAATATAATTCATTTTAACTGTTGGTAACTCGCACTTTGGGTTTTGGCTACTTGAGTTCTATGTAGACATATTTGTAATGACAGAATATACAAAGAATCTGATTGATATGATTGAAGCAGAACTGGCTGGATTCTGATCTTGCTTACACTGATGTAAATTAGGAGTAGCTTAACTGAAGAGTTAAACTGGTAGAAAACCAGAGAGGAGAGTTAATCCCTATATATCTGAAATTAAAACTTTTTCCTTCACTTTTCAGTTAATTTTTGTTAACATTAGCTCATTTTCAGTCCTTTATAGTCTCATAGGAAATAGCAACATTTTAAGTTAAAATCATTTGATGATTGTAAGTTAATGAAATTGCATGTATGCAGAAAAATATATAGGTAGATTGGAGTCTGATCCTGTGAGACGAGTGAGATATGAGGGCTCTAAGCAGTTTGAAAGATCACATCCTAAGAAGTACAGAGGACATCACTCAAGTGGTTCCATTCTTTTCTCTCCAAAAGGCCCCAGAGAGTGTTTTGGGGGAATTGTTCATTTGTCCTGAAGGATCTCTTGTCAGAACTGCCATAGAGATTTATTTTCATCTCCTTTCCTGTTAAGAGGTGAATGTAAGGCCATTGGGGAGAGAGATGATTTGGGCTCCAGTGCCATTGGCATGCAGAGGACATGCAGGCTCTAGGTTTCATTTTCATCAGTCCCACGTGATAGTTTCCAAACCCCTGATTAAGAATTGGAAGAGAGGGTGCTGTCAGAAGCTTAATATGAATGAAATAGTGGTCATGTTAGTGCATTGGGTTGGGGAGAGAACTTGCAGGCAGGTCAGGGCATGGTTTCAGCAGCCATTAGTTTTTCAGCAGGCATTCATTACTGAGATGGCTTCTCCACGATTTGTTCAAGATGTTTGCTATTTGGATGGTGTTTTGGGACTCTGTGTCCCTAGAATTTCAAGTGGTTTCAGTAGCTCTCTATTCTGGAACTCACATCTACAGATGGTTGGGCAGAGCCCAGGTTTGTTGGTTTTTATTGAGGGTGCAGTATGCTTGTTTGGGGCAGGGTTGTCATTTTTTGTTTGTTATACATTTAAAGAGTATTTATTTTTCCCACTTCCCCTTCACTTCACTGAATTACTTTCCTCCTCCAATTGTGCTCATGCTGAAAAAGACAACAAACAACGGGTACAGTTGTTTTCAGTAGCACTTTACCTGCTGTGTAATGCAGCTTTTAACTTGCACTTCTTACTTAAATTAGTAACATGGGAGACAATTAACATTTCTGACTCTCAAGTATCAGAGGGGTAGCCGTGTTAGTCTGAATCTGTAAAAAGCAACAGAGGGTCCTGTGGCACCTTTAAGACTAACAGAAGTATTGGGAGCATAAGCTTTCGTGGGTAAGAACCTCACTTCTTCAGATGCAAGTAATGGAAATCTCCAGAGGCAGGTATAAATCAGTATGGAGATAACGAGGTTAGTTCAGTCAGGGAGGGTGAGGTACTCTGCTAGCAGTTGAGGTGTGAACACCAAGGGAGGAGAAACTGCTTCTGTAGTTGGATAGCCATTCACAGTCTTTGTTTAATCCTGATCTGATGGTGTCAAATTTGCAAATGAACTGGAGCTCAGCAGTTTCTCTTTGGAGTCTGGTCCTGAAGTTTTTTTGCTGTAAGATGGCTACCTTTACATCTGCTATTGTGTGTCCAGGGAGGTTGAAGTGTTCTCCTACAGGTTTTTGTATATTGCCATTCCTGATATCTGACTTGTGTCCATTTATCCTCTTGCGTAGTGACTGTCCAGTTTGGCCAATGTACATAGCAGAGGGGCATTGCTGGCACATGATGGCATATATAACATTGGTGGACGTGCAGGTGAATGAGCCGGTGATGTTGTAGCTGATCTGGTTAGGTCCTGTAATGGTGTTGTTGGTATAGATATGTGGGCAGAGTTGGCATCGAGGTTTGTTGCATGGGTTGGTTCCTGAGTTTGAGTTGTTATGGTGCGGTGCGTGGTTGCTGGTGAGAATATGCTTAAGGTTGGCGGGTTGTCTGTGGGCGAGGACTGGCCTGCCTCCCAAGGTCTGTGAAAGTGAGGGATCATTGTCCAGGATGGGTTGTAGATCACTGATGATGCGTTGGAGAGGTTTAAGCTGAGGACTGTAGGTGATGGCCAGTGGAGTTCTGTTGGTTTCTTTTTTGGGCCTGTCTTGTAGCAGGAGGCTTCTGGGTACACGTCTGGCTCTGTTGATTTGTTTCTTTATTTCCTTGTGTGGGTATCGTAGTTTTGAGAATGCTTGGTGAAGATCTTGTAGGTGTTGGTCTCTGTCTGAGGGGTTGGAGCAGATGCGATTGTACCTCAGTGCTTGGCTGAAGACGATGGATCGTGTGGTGTGTCCGGGGTGGAAGCTGGAGGCATGAAGGTAGGCGTAGCGGTCGGTGGGTTTTCGGTATAGGGTGGTGTTAACGTGGCCATCGCTTATTTGTACGGTGGTGTCTAGGATGTGGACCTCCCATGTAGATTGGTCCAGGCTGAGGTTGATGGTGGGGTGGAAGCTGCTGAAATCATGGTGGAATTCTTCCAGGGTCTCCTTCCCATGGGTCCAGATGATGAAGATGTCATCAATGTAGCGTAGGTAGAGAAGGGGCGTGAGTGGACGAGAGCTGAGGAAGCGTTGTTCCAGGTCAGCCATAAAAATGTTGGCATATTGTGGGGCCATGCGGGTGCCCATAGCGGTGCCACTGGTCTGGAGGTATATATGGTCACCAAATTTGAAATAATTGTGTGTGAGGATAAAGTCACAGAGCTCAGCAATAAGTTGTGCTGTGTCATCATCAGGGATACTGTTCCTGACAGCTTGTATTCCATCTGTGTGTGGGATGTTTGTGTAGAGAGCCTCTACATCCATGGTGGCTAGGATGGTGTTTTCTGGGAGGTCACCAATGCACTGTAGTTTTCTCAGGAAATCTGTGGTGTCACGGAGATAGCTGGGAGTGCTGGTGGCGTAGGGTCTGAGTAGGGAGTCCACATATCCAGACAGTCCTTCAGTGAAAGTGCCAATGCCCGAGATGATGGGGCGTCCAGGATTTCCAGGTCTGTGGATCTTGGGTAGTAGATAGAATAACCCCGGTCGGGGCTCTAAGGGTATGTTGATTTGTTCCTGTGTTAGTGTAGGGAGTGTCCTGAGTAGATGGTGCAGTTTCTTAGTGTATTCCTCAGTGGGATCTGACAAAAGTGGCCTGTAGAATTTGGTATTGGAGAGTTGTCTGGCAGCCTCCTTCTGGTAGTCAGACCTGTTCATGATGACAACAGCACCTCCTTTATCAGCCTCTTTGATGATAATGTCAGGGTGGTTTCTGAGGCTGTGGATGGCATTGCGTTCTGCACGACTTAGGTTATGAGGCAAGCTATGTTGTTTTTCCACACTTTCTGCCTGTGCACGTCAGCGGAAGCATTCTATGTATAGGTCCAGACTGTCATTTCGACCCTCAGGCGAAGTCCATGTGGAGTTCTTCTTCCTGTGTTGTTGGTGGGAGGGTATCTGTGTATCAGTGCGATGTTCAGTGTTATCTTGAAAGTATTCTTTGAGTCGGAGGCGGCGAAAGTAGGCTTCCAGATCACCGCAGAACTGTATCATGTTCGTGGGGATGCTGGGGCAAAAACTGGAGCTCAGCAGATGTAAAGGTAGCCATCTTACAGCAAAAAAACTTCAGGACCAGACTCCAAAGAGAAACTGCTGAGCTCCAGTTCATTTGCAAATTTGACACCATCAGATCAGGATTAAACAAAGACTGTGAATGGCAATCCAACTACAGAAGCAGTTTCTCCTCCCTTGGTGTTCACACCTCAGCTGCTAGCAGAGCACCTCACCCTCCCTGACTGAACTAACCTCGTTATCTCCATACTGATTTATACCTGCCTCTGGAGATTTCCATTACTTGCATCTGAAGAAGTGAGGTTCTTACCCACGAAAGCTTATGCTCCCAATACTTCTGTTAGTCTTAAAGGTGCCACAGGACCCTCTGTTGCTTATTTCTGACTCTGGTTCTTTGTAACCAGAGAAAGTTATTAATTCCTTAATCTGGTCTCTCTGACTGATCCAGAAAAAAATACAGCTTTGTATACATTAGACCAGGGATTGGCAACCTTTGGCACGCGGCCCGTCAGGGTAAGCACCCTGGCGGGCCGGGCCGGTTTGTTTACCTGCCGCGTCTGTAGGTTCGGCCAATCGCGGCTCCCACTGGCAGGAAGCGGCGCGGGCCAGTGGGAGCTGCGATCGGCCGAACCTGCGGACGCGGCAGGTAAAAACCTGGCCCAGCCCGCCAGGGGGCTTACTCTGGTGGGCCACGTGCCAAAGGTTGCCAATCCCTGCATTAGACCTCTTTTCTTAAAATTTCACATTATTGCTTCCACTTGTGGAGCAATAGAGAGTGCTGGGGCAGAGTGACTAGCAGCATTTTAATAGCCATGTCATCTACTCCTGATCTGAACAGGAACTACACAGGAGTTAGGGATGGAAATTAAAAAAAAAACAACCATCCAGTGTAGAGAAGTTTTGTGAACGCTGTGCAGATTGTATAATGAACATCTATGAGGGGAAAGGAGTGAATATTCAGCAGTTACTGCACCTGAGAAAGGAGTGGCAATGGCAGAGTCCAAAGGGTGTACTGTACAGGGATCATAGTTATCTATTGGTTGAGCACCAACAGTATGCCTGGCACTGCACACACAAGACATGATTCCTGTTCCCAGGAGCTTTTAGTCTTCACCTTGAATGGTCGCTTAGGGTATGTCTATACTACAGTTAAACACCCGTGGCTGGTCTGTGTCAGCTGATTCGGGCTCGCAGGACTCAGGCTAAGGGGCTGTTTAATTGAGATATACACATTCTGGGGGACATTCCCCCATTGCAAGGTCTCTGATCCTGAATGTCTACACTGCAATTAAACAGCCCTGTGAGCCAATGCCCCATGAATCCAAGTTAGCTGACACAGAACAGCCATTAGTTTTTAATTGCAGTATAGACATACCCTTAGAATGTGCATTAATTATTTACGCTAAACAATCTGTTCCACCTTATATTCAGCTGTGACACTCTGAGAACCTTTTCCAGACTTGAGGAAGAGCTCTTTTGTCACTTTCACCAACAGAACTTGGTCCAGTAAAAGATATTACCTCACCCACCTTGTTTCTCAAAAAAGATGTGGTTTATTAAAGTTTGTATTCAAAGCTGCAGTTACAGCAATACTGGAGGTGATAATTCAAATCCTGTTCAGTGAATTTAGGAGTCTGAACTGTATTGTTTATCCAATTTTCAATGTTGCATCCTTGGGGCAGGGACTGAGTCTTCCTCTGTGTCTGTACAGTTCCATGAATACCATTGACAGTCAATGAACAATAAAAGTCACAGATAAACAACAAGCACTTGGTGACATTTTAATTATTTGTTTATATTGTTATTTACTTATCTTCGGAAAAATGCATTTACAACTCACACTGGTTACATTTATCACAGTGTTAGCAATGTTTGCCATTATGAGTATAGCAAATACCACAAATGCTGAAGTACGGATACATTCTCTCTAGGTTTTAATGGTGTTCGCTGGCTGATGATTCTGGTGGCATTACATGATGAGAAAAAGTTTGTTTCTAGTTAAAGGACAAATTCTATCAAGAGATATTTGCACGCAACTTCCATTGAATTCAGTGGAATTATGTGCATGTACATGATGGCATAATTTAGCACTAATAGCTTAATTATGGGCCTAATCCAGCAAAGATTTATATACACTTATAAATTTGAGTGATATGTACATACATAAGACTTTACAGGATTGGATCCTATATTTGGAAACTCACCCAAGTTCATCAGAAGTGAGTGCAATTGGTCAGTTAAACCCCTTCCCCAATGAGCTAGGTAGCTATACAGCATTCTACTAGACAGGGGCTAAAAACAGTTTGCAGAATGAAAGGAAACAGAAACAGCAATGAAAATCCCTGTTTCAACCTAGTATAATGTGTAATTCAGGTGGTCATGCATATGATCCTACAAAAAAGTACCCTACATTCACATTAAAAAGTAATTGAATCAGTTAACTCCTCTGTATCTAAACTAAGTACATGGAACTATTCTTCTGTAGGTTTCAAGAAGGAAGATTCAGGGCCATGTTCACACATGCTGTAAGTGGACACATCTCTGTTGATGTTAGTGGAGCTGCATACACTTATACCAGTTTGAAGTTTACAATCCTGTGTAAAGTTAGGAAAAGCTACACGAAGCTGTAAGAAAACAAAGATAGCTCCATAGTTGAGTGCATCCCAAATACCATCTCTCCTGTTTCCTTGCAGCTGCTGCTACCCTAAAAGCCACACCAAACTTTAAAAAGAACACTTTCAGTAGCAAGTAGTTTAGTAGTTCATCTCTGGGATTAGCGTGCCCCCTGCTGGATTCCAGTTTTACATGCATAGTTCAGAGTTCCTCAAAAGCAAAGATGAAAACACAACTGCAGAGAGGCATTTCAAAATAAATCTCAGTGTGCATTGACGCAGGGTATTTTGTAAATGGTCAGGTATGGGCATGTTTTTAAGCAGCAGCTGTTTCCCCTTTTGTTAGGTTCCTTAATTAATTGTACACTTGACCTTGATGGGATTCTAAAGAACCCCGTGGAAATATCAACTGCAGGGGAGAAGTGGTGGAATGATATTTGGGGGCGACGGGGCGGCTCCTATTTCAGTGAAAAGTGCCACGAAGCCTGGAAAGCAACCCGCTGGAAGGATTTGCTATTATTAACCCAGCTCTAGCCTGTGTCCCGCTCTCAGGGCATGAAGCAGGAGCGGCAAGAACTCTGGTCCGCTGAAAGCCAGTGGGGTCGAGTTTCCCCCGGGACAGGAAAGTTCCTTTGAAAGCTCTCTAGACAGTCTCAGAAGTGAGGGAAGAAGGGAAAATCGTTTAGTTCCTTACCGCTTCGCAGCTGAGTTGTGCCTGGGCCGACGCGCCCCCGGCTCCTTCCTCGTCCCCGCCCCGCCACGTCGGCAGGCACTGGGACAGGGAGGAGGAGGAAGCCGGGCAGCTGCTGGCCGGCAGAGGGAGGGCTCTGGCTCTGCCTTCCAGTCACGCTGGAGCTGCTGCCTAATGCAAAGGGGTTGCTCGAGCTTTCCAAGCCTCGCTCAAATCAGCACAGCCTCGTGGGCTGGACCTGGACTGGACGGCGCGGTTTGCAGCGGCTGAAGAACGCGCGGAAGTAGGGGCTGGTCGAGCCCAGGGCCCGCAGCCTCGGGCCTCGCGCACAGTGACTCCCCTGGCCTGGGGGTGCTGCGGGATCTCCCGGACTTTAAGCTTCTCCGAGCTGAAATCAGTCATTTGTATTGGAACAGCCCTTAAAATAAACTAGCCACGCCCCTCTGTTTGTTTGGCCCTGATACTTTTTGTGCAATTGCCTCAGTGATTCACCCCCCCTTCCGTCTTTCTTCTGTGCCTCTAACGCTGACCGACAGACTGAGGGAGATTATTAAATGATGAACGACGAGATTTTCCAAGCCGCTCCTTGTAATGGGAATTGGGCACCCAAATCCTGGAGGCAGCTTTGAAAATCTTAGCCTGAATCGATCGCTGCCCGCCGATTCGGCGGATAGTGTAGACAAGCCCACAGTTGCGACTTAAATTAGGGTTACCATATGTCCGTTTTTTCCCGGACATGTCCGGCTTTTTGGTAATCAAACCGCCATGGGGGGAATTGCCAAAAAGCCGAACATGTCCGGGAAAATACCAGCTGGGCACTTCCCCTCCTGCAGCTGCTCTGCTCCTCCCCTGACTCTTCGGCTCTGTTTGAGAGCCAAGCTGCCCGAGCGCTACCGGCTTTGGGCAGCCCCCTTGCCTCCGGACCCCGAGCCGCCGGCCGGGCACTTCCCCTCCCGGGCTCCAGCTGCTCTGCTCCGGCGGCTGGGGTCCGGAGGCATGGGGGCTGCCCGAAGCCGGTAGCGCTCGGGCAGCTTGGCTCTCAAACAGAGCCGAAGAGTCAGGGGAGGAGCACAGCAGCCGGAGCCCGGGAGGGGAAGTGCCCGGCCGGGGGCGCAGGGTCCGGAGGCATGGGGGCTGCCCGAAGCCCGAGCGCTACCGGCTTCACGGTTTGCAGGGCAGCCTCCAGCCCCTGCGCCCCCGGCTGGGCGCTTCCCCTCCCGGGCTCCAGCTGCGCTGGGGAAGCGCTGGCCAGGGGCGCAGGGTCTGGGGGCTGCCCGGCAAACCGTGAAGCCGGTAGCGCTTGGGCAGCCCTTTTCGCGTGGCTGGGAGGGAGGAGGGGGAGTTAGGGCGGGGACTTTGGGGAAGGGGCGGGGAAGGGGCGGGGCCGGGGTGGGAAAGGGGCGGGGCCAGGGGCCGTGGAGTGTCCTCTTTTTTTATTTTTTAAATATGGTAACCCTACTTAAAAACACCAACGTTGGAGGAGCTATTGCCCTGCTATCCCAATGCATTACAACTACTGTGATCTAATTTGATCACTTTCACGATTTACCAGCTCTCTTTTTTGTAAGGTTTAGTTATATAACTTTAGGCACCTAAAAAACAAAACAGAACCACCAAGTCTCATTCCTTTCAGGAGGAGAGGACTGTCCCCTTTGGGGGAGGGGGGAAAGTCATTTCAAAGTGATTAGCCTCTGTGCCGCTGAGGAGGAAGGATATTGCAGTGAGTGTTTTTATCTAAAAGGAAGGAGTCACAACCTGAACTCTGCACATAAGGGTAGTGTAGCAGCAGGCAAGAAGACAAAATGGAGAGAAAGGTGAAGGCGGGCGGGGAGTTTAGCTAGGGTTCATTGGCAGAAGTGATCTAAGGGAGAGTGGTGAGAATTGTGAGCAGAAATGCAGGCATAGGTAGAATGATAATTTATGTCAGGGTTTTGTTACATAACAATATAAAATGTAAGACCCAAAGATCTTCCGTCAGATATGTGCATTCAGCTTCTATTGATATTAACTTGTGGAAAAAGCAAAGGCTTGAACCAGAGGAAAAAGCAAAGGCTTGAACTGAGGGGGAATCAGGCTAACACAGTTCTCCTTGTTAAAACAAATGGATTTATCACAGTGCATATTTCTGGTACTTTGAGACTAACTGTACCAAAATGTAAAAATAAATAGCCATGTTAACAAGCTGTTTTTCATAGCTGTCATTACGTTTTAATGTTTATGCTGGCACGATGTTACATGACAGGACTGTGTAGGTCATGATATGCCACCAAAATATAATGTGTATCGATGCCCCCCTCCAACCGTGCCAAATGTATACTTGACAATATTTTCAATTATTATATTGTTATAGATATATTATATCTATAGATTTGTTTGTGGTAGCACCTCTAAGCTAGAGTTAATTATTAAATTCCTTGTAGAAAATTGCATTTAAAGTGAGAAGGAGAAACGTGTGGAAGCCTTGTGGAGCAGGGGACACAATGGAGTTATGACAAAGTAAGAGCTGGGAAATAGCTTCTGTCAGACTGATTAATTCTCATAGTTTATTGAGGCAGTGATGACACCCTCATACAGTATCAGCTGTATACCTCTGGAAAATTGCACAATAGTAGCTTGTGACAGGGTCGTAGCTCACCGCTGCGGCGCCTCCTCCTGGTCGTCTCGGGGAATTAGTTCGAACCAGTAGAGAGCCCTCTTCGGGTGGCGTCCCGCCTGTCGTCTCGCCTTTGCTAGGTGCGCGAACTTGCGTTGCCCCCAACGTACGGCGTCCTCTTCAGGAACACTGCCCTCCGACAGTGTCCCTTTGTCCACTCACACCCCCTTCCGGGGGGGGGGGTGTCGTGGATGACCCACAGTCTCACACCTTCAAGCCCAATTCCCTCGGTCAAGGATCTGGTGTAGTTCCGGCCGGCCGTTCCCTGCGGCCTATGGCTGAGGGTATGGCCCAATAGAACAAAAAGGGGGGAAGGGGGGGGCTCAGGCCCGCCCACTACTCTGAGTCCCGGTCCAGAGGCCCTCTGGCGACAGTCTTGCTGTCCTCCATTTCCTTCCTCCTCTGACTACTCCTCTGGACCACTTCCCCAACGGCCCTTCTCGGTGCTAGGCCTTCTCCTTCCAGATCTGCCGCCTGGCAGGCTACGGAGTAGGGCCTTCTCCTATTCTCTAAAGCTGGCCTGCACTGCGCTGTCCGTGGTGCTGGCCTCCCAGCTCTGAAGACAGACCTTCCCCTCTGAAGGCCTGGGACAGACTGACTGCTCTCGCTCTGAGCAGTCTTTTATATGGCTGAGCTGGGCCCTGGTTGGCTGGCCCCAATCTGTCCTCTGATTGGCTCCCAGTAAGCCCTTCTCGGATTGGCTGCGCGTCTACGCAGGCGCCCCGGCCTGCCGCAGCCGACCCTCTTCGGGCGTGGGGCAGCCGCCCCACCACATAGCTAAATGCATCATCTTTCTGTATCAAAGAAAATTGGTAGATTGCAATTTCTTGCTTTTTATTTCTGATCCTTCAGTGAAATAACTGTGACTACCTATGTGCATAAAGTTAAGTATGTTGAGTACGTGCAGGAGTATTTGCAGTATAATACATGAGTATTTGCAAGGCCAGGAGCCCTAGTTACTTTTTTCAATCTCTGCATTGAGTGAATCAGGAAGTTAAAAAAAATTCAGAATTGTTCATACTAATTTCCAGTAAGTTACTGTTCACTTTGGGTACCAACAATGTTGTGAAACAAGTTCTGCATCATCTTTTGACTAAGAGAACGTTGATTGCAGGCTCTTGCCAAACAACTTGTGGTTCTTGTCTCCTTATTCCTCCACTTCCTTCCTCACTTTATTGTAAGGCAGGACTCATCAGTTTCATTCTATGGAAAGTCAGTGTGTAGATTCATCATAGCTTTTTGTCACGAGTGTTCTTCCTCTGCTGGAGAAAAAGAAAAATAGTTACTCTTGTGTAGTGTTGCTTTAGGAGCATAAGGATATATGTTATGATTTATTAAGGAATTTCACTAACAGAAAAGAATCTCAGTACTCCTAAATAAGTTGTGGTGCTCATAGAAGCATCATTAAAACCAGACAACTTTTCAATAAATTTATCAAGGAAAGCACTCTGCAGTTCCCATTTTAAGGTAGGTGAGACCAGAATAAATATTGAGTAAATATATTTCCAGGGCATTTTAATAAGGATAAAAATCAGTGCAGACCAATGATTATTACCAATATATTTTATATGATTTTATTGATTTTTGACATATAGTATATATTGACAATTAAATCTTGAAAAACACAGAGGCTTGTCCTCTGCTTTGTAGTGGAATTGTAAAAAAAACACACACACACACACAAAAACAAACAAAAAAAACAGCCCACTCTTTTGACTTGAGCTGAAGGGGATAAGGGAAGCTCAGTAACTGGAGATCTATTTTACTCTTGATGGATGGTGGAGTTTTGTACCGACAAGGAAGCTGGTCTTAGAGTGTCAGTTTTACAAACTCTGTAGAAGCCTGTGCATGGATCAGAAACGTACAAACATATAGCATAAACATATAAAGTAATATAAAGTTTTTAGCTAGGATGAATGTGTATTGGAAATGAATAAGCCTATGATACATGTCCTGCTGTTAAGTGTAATGATGAACGATGTTCTTAAGCATAGAGATTTCTTTAACTGAATTTATTTTTCTGTAGTTATGGTTTTAAATTTTGTTTTTGCATTTATCTCACTTTGGCTGATAAAAATACAGTAGTTAATTCCACTTATTGTTTCTCATGAATTAGTACAATGCTGAAATGTCTGGGTTGCAAACACTGGATAGGAATATTTAGTTCTTTCAAAAACAGTTCACACAGAAAATTAACTGTAAACAGAAAGTCATGGAAACATTTCTTTTGGTCTCAGGTTTAATAAAAGTTTGTTCTATATCTAAATTTGGGGCCAGATTTGACCTGAGTGTCTCTTTAAATGTGCACTTTATGGTTTCTAGGAATGGTACTTGCTCTTTAAGAAATGAATGAATTCAGTGCTGCAACATTTTTTTAAAAATGTTGAGACGGTACTAGGTGCAAGAGGTGCATTAGTCCTGCCCCTGCCCTCAGTGGGACATAACAAGGTAGTTCTGATTTGGGAGGACATACACCCCATACTCATGCTCCAGAAGATGGTTGCACCTATGATTGAGCATGGTGAAGTATGATGGTTAACAGTGCATTAGCACTAATGAGAATGTGCTTGTTTTGCTTTTCTAATTCATACTTTTATTTTTAATATGTTAATCAGATAATATATAGGCATGAGTACAGAAGTCAAACAGTGTCAATGGCCAGCCAGTTTGGCCGTATAATCAAAGGCTACCCCACCATAACCACTCTCTGATATATGACAGTCCCCTTCAGATTAAACAAAGTGTATTATGCACCATGTTCACTAGGGCAATAGGCATTTTATAGCCAGACTGTTGGACTTTGCCCACCTCCTGAAGTTTATCAGAGAGCACAGTCTTTACAGCTGACCATAATTGCCATGACAGAGGATAGATGATGAAGTGGTTTGGATATAGCTGGTTCCTGGGCCATTAAGAGTTGTGCAGATACACAACACTGTATGTTTGTTTGTTTTTTGAAGCATTAAGTGAACATTTTTGCTTATTTCATTTTTGTATATTTTGACTGCACAGCTTTTTGAAGTACATTGGCACAACAGTGGAGGGCAGGGAGTTATCACAGTGCTCATCCATATTATGTTGTGTTTTCACCTGTATTATTTTTCTCCTCCTTTTCCTGACACCAGGTGTCAAGGCTGATTCCCTACTCTGGCACTTCGAGGGCAGAAGGTGGGGGCCCGCAAGGATTAAAAAAATTAATACTTGCCACTTCAGGCTTGTATTAAACCCCCAAGGTTACAGCTTTTCTCTGACCTTCGCTTGGTAAACACTGCCATCACCCAAGGGAAAAACTGCCTCTTGCAAATCCTGGAAAAACTCACTTGGGAAGTTTTCCCTAAGACACCTCGGCTTTTCCACCCCTCCCTCAGGGAAGCCGAGAAAGGAAACAAACAAAAGGGAAACCCAGCTGTTGCCACCAGCTACTTCTCTACCTCGATATAACGCTGTCCTCAGGAGCCAAAAAATATTACTGTGTTATAGGTGAAACTGGGTTATATTGAACTTGCTTTGATCCACCGAAGTGCGCAGCCCTGCCCCCCTGGAGCACTGCTTTACCGCGTTATATCCGAATTCATGTTATATCGGGTCGCGTTATATCGAGGTAGCGGTGTAATTGAAAAACATATGCACAGACCTTTTAAGATACAAAACCAATCAGGTTCTTAAAAAAAGTAAATTTTATTAAAACAAACAAATCTGGAATTTAGGCTTTTGCTAGATTTTGAAAGAACAATTCCAAAAATTAAGCACCCAAAATAGCTTTTTTGGGGGTTCAGTTTAAAGGTTACAAGCAAACAAAAGCATCTGGGGTTAGCACAGAGGAGTCCAAAAGCCTAACAGAAAATAAAAGAAATAAACCTAATCACATCTATCTAAACATTCCCTGTCCCAATGAATCCGTCTAGGTATGGATGATGAATTTTCATACCTGGTCCAAACTTTACATAGCTTTCCAGCTGCCCCGTCTCTTCAGCCTAGAGAGAACAACAGAGAGACAAAGGGAAAGCTTTTTTCCCATTTAAAAAAGTTCTAGCCTTCCCATTGGCTCTTTTGGTCAGGTGCCCACTCCCTTTTCTTTACCTGAGGGACTTTTTAACCCTTCACAGGTAAATCAAGCAGCCACCAAGAGGGACTTTATAGCTAACTGGCTGGCTGGGTGTCCATAAAAGGAAGCCTTCCCCCCTTTATTTATCAGACCAGGCTTGACTTAAATTTCAGAAATAAAACATGACATGACTAATGATGTTTAAGACAAAACCAGTCACTTTTAAGGTTGTTTCTTTGGCTTCCTGGGCTATACCAGTGTAGGGTGACCAGATGTCCCAACTTTACAGAGACAGTCCCGATATTTGGGGCTTTTTTCTTACATAGGTTCCTATTACCCTCCACCCCTTGTCCCGATTTTTACACTTACTATCTGGTCACCCTATACCAATGTTGCATCATGAGTCATTATGTCATTTCATTGTGTTGTGGCACCCTAAACTAGAAGGATGTGGAAAAAGCCCATTGATTTCAGTGGGATGACTTGCTAAGTAAGTGCTAGTCTATATGAGTTAGGGTGGTAGAACTAGTCTCTGAATTAGATCTCAAGGAAAGTAAAGTTCTCAGGGACTGTTTTTATGGTGTTATGGAATTTTTAAAATTAAGATATTGTTATCACAAATCATCAAGTGGCACTGTCTTACAAGTCATAGTCTTACAGGTTTTTGTTGTTGGTGGTTTTAGCATGCAAGAAGTGTATAATCTTTGAAGAAAAGCTGTGTTATTATGTAACCCATGCCTGCTGGGAATGGTGCTCTGTCCCCCTCTAGTGACACCTAGACCACTTAGTGATTAATGAGTCTGCTACATTCTTAATTAAAAGACAGGTGGCTTTTACCTCACACAGTAAAGGCTCATGCATTTACCTCCAGAGATCCCAGGTTCAATCCTGCTTGCTGACAGACCCTGGTTGTCAGAGTTACAATTAGTTTTGTCATATAGGTTCTTGATGGGAGCTGTGAAAAACAGCATGAGAGTTTGTTCTTTGCCTTAATTTCTCCAACAGAGTCACTTTCTTGTTTAGAGTTGCTTTGTTGGAACTGGGCATGTGAGCGTGTGCTTAGATTTCAGAAAAATGGGTTTTCCTGTATGCTGTTTGTGACCACCTCTGTTCACGGACTGTTGTGTATCATGTAAATAAACTAGTTATACTTAAAATCTACACAGACTCCATGTCATTGATTATTCCTCCAATAGGAAGCTGACTTGCAGGGCCTCAGCATCTGCTACCACTTGACAGAGGGGTGACAATATAATAATAGACCTATTTTTATCTTGACTTCAATGTAGCTAGCACTGTGATGCCTTTAAAGTAAAAGATGTATCATTCTCCCTTTCAGACCAAAATGCAATTTAAATGGGACATAGTTACAAAAAGTACTTTTAGAAACCATTTTATGACGGGAACTTACAACTAAACTATTTCAACTAAAATGACAAAATGCTCAAAACCAGAATCAGAATCATGCTTTTTGACTTTTATTATTATTTAGTTCCAGGAGAAGATATTTGGGTGTCAATGTAAAACTTGTTCAACAGAAGATATATTTAATTTATTTTAAAACAAATTCAGTAGAAAGGGAAAGCAATTGATGGATCGGCTGAAATGAGAATTAAGGAATTTATCCTACTTAGGCTATCGCAAAGCATGAAAACATGCAGTTCAATAATATAATTAAATGAGCAAAAGTTATATCAATAATGTCTAGAAAAACATCAATTTGTGGAAAATACATGTGTAATTTCATAAGAAGTCATTAGATGGCACAAGCAACTTTTGGAAGGTTTGAGTGTTGTTAAATGTCATTATTCAAATGGGCAGTGTTACAGGAAGTTTGCTTTTTGTCTTTTCCTGTATAATTTTTCAGCTTATTTGCGCAGCAAGACTTCCTGGTAAGAAAGAACTATTAATGTATGTTTGTTTTAAATAGACCTCTGATTAACTTAAAGTGTTGTGTACTCTGCATCTTATTCAGAAAATGAGACATGTTTTGTAAATCGTTTATGAACTAAAGTTTATTATTTGCTTTCTAATCTGTGTGTGAGTGACTAGCGTAGCCTCATTTGAGTTCAGTAAATTAACTGAAACAAATTATAGCCATATAAACACCTTTATACTGTCAAGTATCAGAGGGGTAGCCGTGTTAGTCTGGATCTGTAAAAAGCACCTTATAGACTAACAGACGTATTGGAGCATAAGCTTATGCTCCAATAAGCTTATGCTCCAATACGTCTGTTAGTCTATAAGGTGCCACAGGACTCTGTCACCTTTATACTGGTATCAATGTGTCTACATTAGAGAGTTCCACCAATTCAGCTAAATCTATTTTTGTGCACGTGTGTGTTTTCAGGATTGGAGACAAAGCAACAATATATTTTACCTGTATCAATTATATATTTTTACATCAGGTTTGTGTCTTATAATGGTATCTTACAAAATACATGGTCATGCTTATATGACTTTTCAATATATTCCATATATTTTGTGTATTAATATAGAGTTCTAATCTTAAATATTTAAAATGTTTTTCAATTATGACAAGAATCCATGATATCAGGAGTGCCTGGAGTTCATGTGTGGAGAAAACAGTTTGCAGTGTTGTTGTTATGCCCGTGTTGGTCCCAGGATATGAGCAAGACAAGTATCAGAGGAGTAGCCGTGTTAGTCTGTATCCACAAAAACAATGAGGAGTCCGGTCGCACCTTAAGGACTAACAGATTTATTTGGGCATAAGTTTTCGTGGGTAAAAAACCCCCCCAAAACCAAAAAAACAACAACCCCCCCCCCAAAAACACCACTTCTTCAGCTGCATGGAGAAGAAGTGGTTACCCACAAAAGCTTATGCCCAAATAAATTTGTTAGTCTTTAAGGTGCCACCGGACTCCTCGTTGTTTTTGAGCAAGACAAGGTGGATGAGGTAATATCTTTTTTTGGACCAACTTCTGTTGGTGAAAGAGACAAGCTTTTGAGCTGAAGAAGAGCTCTGTGGTTTGGAGCTCGAAAGCTTGTCTCTTTCAGAAAACAGTAGCAAAGTTTGCTTTTAGTCTCTCTCTGACTGCATTCCTCTGGGTTTAGCTAGCTGTCGGCTATGTCAGTCACCAGTTTTCCTCGCTGTGCAGTTCTGTTAGCCTGTCAATCATATTGCTCTGATCCACTCACCTGCTGTGCCAGGTTTATACCTGTTTTAGAGTCTGGTCCTGGGAGGGGCTGATCAGGTGCTGCCTAAGCTCAGAGTGAGAAATGAACACATGACAAGAAGTGAGCTCCCAACATCTGTTTTGATCTTAGTAGCTCAGATTTTGACCCTTTGTCAAATGAACATTTATTTCATACTAAATGCAACAATTTTGGATTAAATAATAGTTGGAAATTTTGCTTAAGAATAAAAATTGAATAAAATTGAATTTATTCTGATTTTAAACACCACACTCTCCCTAACCAAAATACTATACAAAGCCAAGAACTGGTAAGCTTTATTGGCCTCACAGGCTCAGTCTGGAAGTACTCTCCCAAAACCTCTGTCTCATGTCTCTGGTGGGCGGTGGGGGAAGGGCTTTTCTTTGCCACCACACTTGGGTAGTTCCTTGCTGCATTTACACCAGTAATATATATCTATCTATCTATATATATATAGATAAAGATATGGCTAGCGCAGTGGTTCCCAAACTTTAACAACCTGTGAACCCCTTTCACTAAAATGTCAAGTCTCGCGAACCCCCTCATAAAAATGAATATTTCCAGGGATTTTCTCCTTTACCTGAGTATAAATTATAAAAGCAGTGATCTTGGAAATATAAAATTTGTTTTTATGACATGCTTATTACATACTATTTGTTATTAATTATTAGTTATCATTACAGTATTTTTATTACATTATGAAAACGGCAACACTCTTCCAAGATCTCACTTTCGTTGCTTGTATCACTTTGAATAAGCCTGTTATAAGACAAGGCTCCTATGTTTCATCCAGGAGTATCAGATGTGAAACAGCATGAAGGCATTTAAGAAGCCAACTCAAAGAGTTCCTCCTACACAAGCATTCAGGTCTTGAGCAGTCCAGGCAAACAATGCACGTTACAACAAAGCTTAAAATTGTTCATAATAATTTTAAAAACAATACTAGCTGCCTATTTAAAAACAGCAAAAAAATATCCACCTCCCTTTCCATTTCTTATAAGGAGTCTTGAAGTTTAAATCTCCTCAGTGTGATAGCTATGTTTGCTTTGATCTGCTTAGCTCTTGGAAGTCCAGGGGCTCCGGGCTGCTGGCCCCATGCTGCCCAGGATCCCTAGGGATGGCTCTGACCGCCATTAGAGAATTTTTTCCCCCCCTGAGAACCCCCTGTAACATTTTGCGAACCCCCAGGGGTTCACGAACCCCAGTTTGGGAACCACTGGGCTAGCGTGACTGCCTGTGAGGGCATTGACTCCAATTCCATTCAGCCATTGTAGAAGACTTCAACCACAATAATCTGTAGTTAACATTGGGTTTTATTCAATTTATTTTGGGTGGGTGGTAAATGGTCTTTTGGATGAGACCTTAAAAATCAAGTTTTTGTCTGTTCTCCGTGTTGTGGCAAAGTACCTTCTTCTCCTCAGCAGGCTCAGTCCTTTTTAGCCTTGGAGACACAGGCTTGGGCAAGGCAAATCCTTGCAGGTAGCACAGGGTTTGGCTATTCCTTTTCTCAGTCAGCCCCTTGTGCTTGTTTATCTTCCCTTCTGGGGACAGAGTGCAGCCTTCCTTGCAGGAAGGGTTCAGGGCCTTGCTGCTCCTAACTTACTGGCAGCTTCCTTGGTTCTCTCACTCTCTCTCCCCCCCCTTCCACGCCGGGGAGGGTTTAAAAAGGTCCCAGCAGTTGGAGCCAGCTGAACCTAATTAGTTCCCTAGTAACCCCTTGCCCAGCTGAACCTTATTTCCCCATGGTTCTCTCTCTTCAGTGGCTTGGGAGAGACCTTTTTAACCCCCTGGGACTGATTACTACCGCCTTTGTAGCTGTTTGTCCTGGGTTTGCCACATATCCCCCCCCCTGCTCAACACTACGGGGTTGGGCTACTTGGGTTGGAAAGCAGTGCACTCTCAACAGGCCATCCGCATTGCCATGTCGGGTCCCAGACCTATGTCGTACTGTGAAGTGGAAGGGTTGAAGCAACAGGAACCATCTTGTTACTCTCGCGTTTTTGTCCTTGTTTTGGTGCATCCACTGCAAAGGGGCATGGTCCGTGACAAGGGTAAATCTCCGTCCAAGTAGATAGTAGCGGAGGCTCTCTATGGCCCATTTCACGGCCAGGCATTCCTTCTCCACCACGGCGTATTTCCGTTCCCTAGGTAGGAGCTTCCTACTGAGGAAGAGGACGGGGTGTTCATCATCTCCGACCATTTGGGAAAGCACGGCTCCCAGCCCTACTTCAGAGGCGTCGGTTTGTAGGATAAACTCCTTCCCCCAGTCTGGGACTACTAGTACGGGGTCTGTGCAGAGGGCCGTCCTCAGATCCGCAAAAGCGCCCTCGGCCGCAGCAGACCATTTTACTATGTCAGGGCCCCGAGCTTTTGTTAGGTCCGTTAATGGGCATGCCCTGGTGGCGAAGTGGGGAATGAACCGCCTATAGTACCCCACTAATCCCAGGAATGCTCTGACCTGTTTCTTCCGGAGTGGTCGGGGCCACTTCTGTATAGCTTCTAACTTGTTGAGCTGGGGCTTCACCACGCCCCTCCCCACTATATACCCAAGGTACTTAGCCTCAGCTAACCCGATCGAACATTTGGAGGGATTGGCAGTCAGCCCTGCCTTCCTCAGGGTGTCCAGGACTGCTTCCACCTTCTCCACATGAGTCTCCCAGTCGGGGCTATATATGATGACGTCATCGAGATAGGCTGCCGCGTACTTTCCATGGGGTCGCAACAGTTTGTCCATTAGCCGTTGGAAAGTAGCGGGGGCCCCATGCAACCCAAAGGGGAGAACAGTGTACTGATATAGACCTTCTGGCGTTGCAAAGGCTGTCTTCTCCTTGTCGGCCTTGGCCAGGGGGATCTGCCAATAGCCCTTGGTAAGGTCAAGGGTAGAAATAAACCGTGCCTTTCCCAATCTGTCAATCAGCTCATCTATCCTGGGTATAGGGTAGGTATCAAATTGGGACACCTCATTGAGTTTGCGGAAGTCATTGCAGAACCTCATACTGCCGTCCGGCTTAGGCACTAAAACCACGGGACTGGACCATTGGCTATGAGATTCTTCAATGACTCCTAAGGCCAGCATTTTCCTGACCTCTGTCCTAATCTCTTCTCTCTTGGCCTCTGGGATCCGGTATGGCTTAACGTTCACCTTCACTCCAGGCTCCGTGAGGATGTGATGGTGAACCTCCGTAGTCCTGCCCGGCTTTTCGGAGAACACATCCTGGTTGCGTTTGATCAGGCTGATCACTTCTGATCGTTGTTCCGGAGTCAACTCCGGGGATATCCCCACCAGGTCGGGCTGGTTGCTTTTAGGGGATGGCGCCCCCAGCGCAGCCACCGGAGCTTCTCTATCGTGCCAAGGTTTCAGCAGATTTATATGGTAGATCTGCTCTAGCTTCCGGCGGCCCGGCTGTCGGACCTTATAGTCGACTTCTCCTATCGCTTCTATTACCTCGTACGGCCCCTGCCACCTGACCAGGAGCTTGCTCTCGGCCTTGGGTATGAGCACCATCACCCGGTCCCCCACCTGGAACTTCCGGGACATTGCTCGGCGATCGTAGTTTGTCCGTTGTGCCCCTTGGGCCTTCTCCATGTGTTCGCGCACAAGGGGGGTGACTTGGGCTATTCTGTCTTTCATCTGCAACACATGTTCAACAACGTTTCTCCCAGGGTTCGGCTGTTCTTCCCAGTCTTCTTTAGCCAGGTCCAGTATGCCCCTGGGGTGGCAACCGTATAACAGCTCGAAGGGGGAGAATCCAGTGGAAGCCTGAGGTACCTCCCGTACGGCAAACAGCAAGTAAGGCAGCAGGGCGTCCCAGTCTTTCCCGTCACGACTAATCACTTTCCGTAACAGGTTCTTCAATGTCCTATTAAAGCGTTCGACCAGGCCATCGGTCTGGGGATGGTAGACCAATGTTCTAAGAGTCCGAATGTGGAGCATTGTACACAGGTCCTTCATCAGCTTAGACACAAAGGGGGTCCCTTGGTCCATCAGGATCTCCTTAGGTATTCCTACTCTGGAAAAAATCTGGACTAATTCTTTGGCTATGGTCTTGGACGTGGTATTCCGTAGGGGTACGGCCTCGGGGTATCGGGTGGCATAATCTAGTACTACCAGAATGTATTGATGGCCCCGGGCTGACTTTTCCAATGGCCCTACTATGTCCATAGCTATACGCTCAAATGGGACCTCGATAATTGGCAGAGGTACCAGAGGGGCCCTTAAGTGGGGTCGGGGCCCATGTATCTGGCATTCTGGACAGGATGTGCAATATCGCCGGACCGCTGCATAAACGCCAGGCCAAAAAAACCTCTGTAGAATCCGATCCAGGGTCTTATCTACCCCTAGATGGCCCCCGAACAGATGGCTGTGGGCCAGCTCCATTACGGCTCTTTGATGCTTCCGTGGGACCAAGAGTTGTTGTATGACTTGCTCTTGGACCCGGACTACTCTGTATAGCAGGTCATTCTTAATCATATAATATGGCCCCGCGCCCTTAACTCTCCCCTCCACGGGTACCCCATTTACCTCGACTACTTCTTTGAGAATATTGTGGTATATGGGATCATTGGCCTGATCCTGACCAAAATTCCCGCGTGCGGTCCCCATTTGTCTAAACTCGGGGAGGTCTACCTCCGTCTCCCCCTCGGGGAAAGCCCCTGGGGTACCAGGTCCGGCGATAGGGTTGTTTATCGCCGACCCAGTCCCACTGTCAGTCGAGCCCCTTCTTTCCCCTACAAGCGTAGACTTCTGGCACTGGGTCAGGACCCTCGTCCCCCTCCTTTTATCTGCCCTCCGTTCCCTCCTAGTCTTCCTGGACTTCCCCGGCGGGGAGAACAAATCCTGGCTAAATTCATGGAAGGCCGGGGGAGGGTTAACGATCTGGGCCACGCCCTGGGTCCCAGGGTCATTATTTTCTTCTACCTCCTCCCCGGGGAGTAGGCTATCAAACCCCGGGAAGTCTCGTCCGATAAGGACAGGGTAGGGGAGTTTTGGAACTACTCCCACCGTCAACCTAGTGGGGCTTCCGAGAACTTCTATTTTTACGGGGATGGTTGGATAATAGTTGACATCCCCATGCACACAGGATATTCCCGAGTGTTTGGCCCGGGATAGTTGGTCTTGCCCGACCAGCTTCCCCGAGACTAACGTGATTGCACTTCCCGAGTCTACTAAGGCTGTGGTCTTTATACCATTCATCTTAACTGGCCTAGTGTATCTATGAGGGACCATCGCAACCCCGACTAGACTTATTAGATCACATGGTCCCCCTATATCTCCCAGTTCGCATTGCATAGGCTCTCCTAGATTCGGGCATTGGGCAGCGATATGCCCCATTTTGCCACAGGCATAACATCGGTACCCCGCTCGGGGCAGCCCCCTATTTTTCGGGCTGTCGGGCTTTATCTCTCGAGTCTTTCTCCCCCAGTCCTCAAGTCTCTCCGGGACCGCGGGCTGCTCTTCTGCCTCCTTCCTCCCCTCTATTGTCCGGCCTGGCGCTAGGGCAAACCGGGGCCTCGGTGCAGAGACTGGTCTCCGATTCTGGCGCCTTCCTTCCCCGGGGGTCCGAGAAAGTTCTTGGGCTGCTAAGTGTCTCTCTACGAGGGCAACTAGCTCATCATACGAGGAGGGATCATTTTGGCGGACCCACCCTCGTACGCCCGGCGGCAACCCCTTCATGTACCTGTCCAACACCAGGATTTCCACCACCTTCTCCGGCCCATGGGTCTCAGGGCGGAGCCACTTCCGGGCGAGGTGGATCAAGTCAAATAGCTGGGACCTCGGCGCTTTGTCGTCCCGGTACTTCCACTCGTGGAAGCGCTGGGCCCTTATGGCCGGCGTCACCCCTGACCTCGCCAGGATTTCCGCCTTCAGCTGGGGGTAATCCATAGCTGCTTCTATGGTCATATCGAAATAGGCCTTCTGAGCCTCCCCACACAGAAATGGAGCCAGGAGGCCTGCCCACTGATCTTGGGGCCAAGCCTCCCGCAGTGCCGTCCTCTCGAATGCAAGGAGATACGCCTCTATATCATCATCCGTTGTCATCTTCTGTAAATAGTTGCTTGCGCGTAGCGGCCGGGTCCCCTGGGGCCCATGCGTCAGCGCGGTCAGGGCTTTCAACTGGTTCACTACATCATTCAGGGTGGCTCGATCTTGGGCCGCCTGGTTCATCAGCAGTTGGTTTGTCTCCTGTTGGACACGTACTGACTCTTGCTGGGCTGTCATCTGTACTCTGGTAGCCTCTTGTTGGGCCGCAGTGGCCTGAATCAACGCCTTCACTACGTCCTCCATTTTTTTAAATTTTTTTTATTTTGTGTGTGTGTGTGTGTGCGATTTACCTTGCCCAGAGATGGCTTGCCACAACGCCTCACTCCATCCCACTTCTGACACCACGTGTGGCAAAGTACCTTCTTCTCCTCAGCAGGCTCAGTCCTTTTTAGCCTTGGAGACACAGGCTTGGGCAAGGCAAATCCTTGCAGGTAGCACAGGGTTTGGCTATTCCTTTTCTCAGTCAGCCCCTTGTGCTTGTTTATCTTCCCTTCTGGGGACAGAGTGCAGCCTTCCTTGCAGGAAGGGTTCAGAGCCTTGCTGCTCCTAACTTACTGGCAGCTTCCCTGGTTCTCTCACTCTCTCTCCCCCCTCCTTCCACGCTGGGGAGGGTTTAAAAAGGTCCCAAGCAGTTGGAGCCAGCTGAACCTAATTAGTTCCCTAGTAACCCCTTGCCCAGCTGAACCTTATTTCCCCATGGTTCTCTCTCTTCAGTGGCTTGGGAGAGGCCTTTTTAACCCCCTGGGACTGATTACTACCCCCTTTGTAGCTGTTTGTCCTGGGTTTGCCACAGTGTATATAAAGTTCCATAGGATCCTTATAACACAGTAGGGATTTGCCCCTGTGAACTTGGCTTAAATTCCTCACCACTACCACACATATGGGTTGCCTATCTGGCTGCAGCCTACCAGGTAGGAGGTGATTGCATTTTACTGATGCTCTGCTTATCAAGTTTAAGTGCTTTGGGATCATTCAGAATGAAAAGAGCCATGACCACGTCTCTGTCAAATGTTAGTTCTCAATTAATTATAGACCCTAAAGATCACAGATGTGTTTTAACTCTTATCAATTTCATTGTACTACAGAGCATTCTGACTCAAAAAGAAACTCTGGGCATGAGAAAGTGGACAAAGAATGTACGAATGTATATTTAAATACTTTGACTCTAATGATCAACATTCAGGAATAAAGAAGAGGATTTATTTTAATAAAGCAGCTGGAAAATGTATAGCCTCCTTTCAGCTGGTCCTTACCTATAAAACATGGCTGAAATTATGTCTTCGCAATAAGGGCAGGGAAAGAAAGATGGCATTTCAGGGCCTTATTTAGCTGTGCTGTAGCATCACTTATGTGAAGGGGGGGGGGCATTTCACTTAAGGTTTGACCCTGCACAGCACAGAAGGAGTGTTGTCCATACAAACACAAAGTAAGAAAGTTAGGGCAGTGAATGCTGCTTTGCCCAGTCCTGTTGAGCTGTAGTACAGAGCAGCCAAGGTACTCATGCCTAGTAGCAGGAGTAAGTCCTAATATGGAAACATATAGCTAAGTGTCTCATGCCATGCTGAGGATTGCATTTATACTGCCATTCTTTACCCATGCCCAGGTATCCACTGGGGACTACCATGATAAAAGCAAACTAAATTTAACTTGACATCTAAGTTAAACCTGAACCTAGGTCTCTGGAGGTGAAAATGCTGCACCTCTTAGCCCCAAGATTTCTAATTTGTTTCTCATTCTGGCTCAACATATTTTTTTAAAAAGGTGTAAGTCAATAAGTTGATCCTTCGTTACTTAGTGACCTACTAAAAGTTGTTAACATAAGTAAAGGTTTGGCAAGGAATGTCAGTATGTTACATCTAATAAAGCAGTGGTTCTCCACCCGGCGTCCGGGGCCCCCTGGGGGGCTGCAAGTAGGCTTCAGGGGGTCCGCCAAGCAGGGCCAGCATTAGACTTGCTGGGGTCTGGGGCGACAAGCCCCGCTACCTGGGACTGAAGCCGAAATCTGAGCAATTTAGCTTCTCTGGTCCTGCTGTGGCATGGGGCCCCGGGCAATTGCCCTGCTTGCTGCCCCCTAATGCTGGCACAGTTGTTGTGGCACAGATGGGCCATGGAGTTTTTATAGCATGTGGGGGGTGGGGCTCAGAAAGAAAGAGGTTGAGAACCCCTGTTTGAGGGTTTACGCCCCTCGTTACAGAGCAGCACGGCCTAGAGGCCAAAGTCCATAGAATTGCCCCTGGTTACAGGGCAGCACGACCTAGCAGCCAGAGTCCATAGAATAAGCCCTCGCTGCAGGGCAGCACGGCCTAGCGGCCAGAGTCCATAGAATAAGCCCTACCTGCAGGGCAGCACGGCCTAGCGGCCAGAGTCCATAGAAGTAGCCCTCGCTGCAGGGCAGTAGGACCTTACTACTGGCTCAGCAGGGGGGTTCTACCGAAACACGCTGAGGCTCACTGGGGGCAAGGCACCAGTCCGTCACACCCTCCCCCCCCCCCAGGTAGCTTCTCTACTGGCTTGGGAGTTGGGGTCTCCCACGAATCCCAAGGTTCTCCGTAGGTCTCCGGGTCCGTCGCCTCCCCTGGTTCCTCCTGCAGTAGGGATTCGTGCCGGCCTGTAGAAGCCTCCGTTCCCAGCAGCTTCAAGAGTGTTGGCTGGTCCTCCGCAGGAGCTTCCCAGTTAGGTCCTTCCCCTGTGGCCGCCAGCTCAGACTGAGCTGAGTTCCCTCCTTTTATACTCCCAGAGCACTTGGAGCATGCCCAGTACGAATGGGGCGGGACTTCCTCCGTCAGAGCTACTGGTCTGACGCCGCTGGGACTAGTGCGGGGCGGGACTGCCCCGTCACACCCTGTAATAAAGTATAATTTCGAGGAGGGTTTGTGGGACTGGGAATGGGATAGAGCCTATTCTCCTTTGAGACGTTTTCCCTCCAGCTAGCCTTTTACCTCCAGCCTAGGGTGGCAGACAAGTATTGCTTTCTGATAGATCTTTGATAGGTTATGTGAAATGACTTAGTTGTTGGTCTCAATCCAGTTCCTACTGGACAGAGGTTTATGTGACAAAACCTCCATCTACTGAGATTAATTGATGTCCTTGTTGGCAGCCTCAGCAAAGAACCCAAGGACTGGATGACCACGGAAACTCTTATTCCTAGGGTTGATCCCTTCAGTTCAAAAGCGAGGTGCATTTTGTAATTTTGAGGAAGCTTGCATTGTCCCTGCTCATGCATAAACAGCAGATTTCAGTCTCCTGAACTGTCAGACACATTTTACAATTATATTAATGTTTTAAAAAGTAAGAGTTTAAAAAGTAGTAATTGTGTTTTTTCCCCCTTAAACAGACAGTAAATGAATGAACATCAATGTGTGTTGCCTCTCCTGAATGGCAGAGTGCCCTCCCTTGCTCTTAAAATCAGAAGGACACTCAGCACCTTCCAGAATTAGACACTAACACTTATATTGGACACTCACTTAGTCATTACTATAGTGATTTAATGTGAATTCTTTTATAGGATTAGAACCAATATGGAGAAATGCTGAAGAAGGGCAACAAGCATCTATAAAGAATAACAAAACAACATGGCAGAAAACAGAAGACCCCTCACAAACTTTTTCTTTTGTAGTTGTGTCTTCACATTAACTCTTTGGAACAATATCAAGCCATCTGATGAAAATGAATTTATTGCAAACTATTCCAGCAACTTACTAGAAGACCATTCTGATTATGAAACCAAGAGCCTGCCACTCTCACACACAAAGAGGCTTCAGTTTGCATCAGCAGATAACAAAATAAACCATCCCAGTTGGGATGTGGAACACAATACTTCAGACAGTTTAGTACTGTCAAATATCCCAGAGAATGGAATCAGTGATTTAATACAATTATTGTCCAAATTCAACAAATCCTCAGGATTAAAAAATCTTGCTCTGAACAATATTACAACATCCTGGGAAAACTTTATTAAAATTCTTCAGATTGTGTGGCATACATCCACTGAATATTTCAATATCTTCAAGGTGAAACTGATGTCAAATATTAACAAGCAATCCTTCAACTATGATGGTACCTCACTGAAAGCAGTGATAATATCGAATGTTTCCATTCAAATATTCTATTTTTCACAGGATGACCTATACTGCATATTTTCAGAGATGAACATTATAGCCTTGACAATATCTGATTCAAAGATAATACATATGCTTTGCCCTTCCAAACGAAGTCAATTTCGCTTTTTAAACTTTTCAAACAATGATTTGACAGACATGGTTTTTCAAGGCTGTAATAACTTAGATCTCCTGGAAACACTTATTCTACAGAGGAATCAATTAAAAAAACTTTCCAAGGTGAGCTCAATGACGAATAAAATGAAATTACTGAAACACTTGGACATAAGTAGGAATATGCTGTATTATGATGAGAATGAGAACCACTGCCACTGGGTTGAAACTCTGGCTAAACTGAATTTGTCCTCAAACAAATTGACAGACTCAGTTTTTGGATGTTTGCCAATCAACGCTCAAATACTTGATCTACAAAATAACCAAATCACAACTGTCCCCAAAGACATTACTGAACTGAAAGCTTTGAAAGAGCTAAATATTGCATTTAACAGGTTAACTGAGCTGCCTGGATGTAGTCATTATAGGGGTCTGGAATTACTGAATATAGAAGAGAATTCAATTCTCACCCCATCATCTGACTTCTTCCATAGTTGTCAAAATATCAGAGAGCTCAGAGGAGGACACAATCCATTCCAATGTTCTTGTGAATTACGAGACTTTGTTAATTTTGAAAAAAAATCAGGCGGAAGGTTGGTTGGCTGGCCAGAATCTTATGTGTGCGAATATCCAGACGGCTTAAAGGGAACCCAGCTAAAGGACTTTCAGTTGTCTGAACTATCTTGCAATACAACTCTCTTGCTTGTTATAGCTCTAGTTGTTACAGTGGTGGTAGTGGCTGTGACATCCTTTCTGTGTATCTATTTTGACGTAATGTGGTATTTGAAGATGATGTGGCAGTGGACACAAACAAAACGTAGGGTTCGGAAGAGTCACCCTGAAGATCTGCAAAGCATTTTACAGTTTCATGCTTTTATTTCATACAGCGAACGGGATTCCCTCTGGGTGAAGAATCATCTGATCCCAAACCTGGAGAAGGAAGATGGGTCTGTACAGATCTGTCTGCATGAGAGGAACTTCATTCCTGGCAAAAGCATAGTTGAGAACATTATAAACTGCATTGAGAAAAGCCACAAATCAATCTTTGTTTTGTCTCCCAATTTTATCCAGAGTGAATGGTGCCACTATGAGCTTTCCTTTGCCCATCACAAATTATTTAGTGAAAGTTGCAATAGCTTAATCCTCATTTTACTGGAACCAATCCCGCAGTATCTCATTCCTGCCAGATATCACAAGCTGAAAGCTCTCATGGCAAAGAGAACATACTTGGAGTGGCCAAAGGAGAAAAGCAAACATGGCCTTTTCTGGGCTAACCTTAAGGTGGCTATTAACACTAACCTGCCAATATCTGCCAAAGTGGTGTAGAAACAGACTAAGAATTATTGTTATTTAAATTGTCTTTTTATTCTGAGAAAATAATAAACATTGGATTATAATGATTAAGTGTCAGAGAGTTTCCTTTATTATGGTAGAGGCCATTTAAAAAACACTGCCAGTCAGTTTCCGTGTAGTTATCAAAGCTGCCCCCTAACTTATAGGAAAAAATTGTCATCTTAGAAACTGGGAAAGCCGTATAGATGAAGAATACCTAAGGATGTTAGTAGCCAGTGAATTAGATATGTGTTTGGAATGTGATATTACTGCAATAAAAGCCAGTCCAATTCTGGATAACCTACTGTATTCAGAGGCATGCAACAGAGCATGAGGTAAGCATCATGCCTACATGGCTTTAATGTGACCACCCCTGGAATATTGTGTCCCGTTCCAGCCACCACCTTACCTGGAAGACATTGACCAATTGGAAGAATTTCTGAGCAATAGAAGTGGTCAGCATGCTGGAGGAATTGATTTATGAAGAAACATTAAAAGAGCTAAATATATAGAGAGTAGCCAAATGATTACTTTTCCTCCTGATCAGGTCTTGAATCACCTCATCAGGTATATCTCCATATAGACAGATCAAAAGAATATCATTATGTAGCAACATATTGGTCTGTAGATTCATCCACGGTTCATGCACATAACATTTGTATATAGTAACATGTTCACTCTGAAAGTTCTTTCAAGTTGCAATAACATTTTGTTTAGTGGGAAAGGGAAGTCTATGCCGACCTCCAGCACCCAGACAGTGTATCAGCAAAGCTTGATTCCTGGTATCTGGGAAGTCCCCTCCATTAGGAGGGAAAAAAACCCTAATCTTAAATTGTCAAAAGTAGCTAGTAATTTGAAGTGTTTCTGTGTTCAGAGCCTGGGTGTTTAGTACTTTTTTAAGGTTTCTGAAGTTGGGCACCCAAAAACAAGCTCCAAGAATCACTAATCATTTTTGAAAATGTAGGTCATAGGTTTTGAAACATTCAAAACCAATGTATAAGCAGTAGTACAGATCCACAAACACAAGCCAGAAATTCATCAGAAGGTTTAAATCAAAGAGTAACCAATTCTATCATTAAACCTCCCCAAACCTCGCACTGCCGGGGCAGTGGCGGATTTGGGGCCCCCTGAAAAATCTCCCCCTGCCATGGCCCTGGAGCTGGAGGAGCTCTTGTTCCCCACCATGGCCCCAGGGCCTGGCCAGGGCAGAGAGCTTTTCCGGTCTCGGGGCTGCAGTGGGGGTGGAGCAAGCGGGGGGTGGAGTCGTGGGAAGAGGTGGAGTGGGAGTGGAATGGGGGCAGGGCCGTTGGGGAGGGGGTGGAACAGGGATGGGGCTGTGGATGGAATGGGGGTAGGGTTGCGGGGGAAGAGGCAGAATGGGGTGGCACCATGGGCAGGGCTGCGGGCTGAAGGGGCGGAACGAGGGAGGGGCTCCAGGCTGGGAGCTCCACTGCAGTCCCAGCCGAGGCTGAGAGCTCGACTCCTGCCAGGGCTGAGCTCCCAGCCCCGCTGTGGCCCTGACCGAGCTCTCAGCCCCTCTCGCCCCAGCCGGAGCCATGGGAGAGAAGGACCGAACTTGGGGAGGGCCTGAGAGCAGTGAGCTGGGGCTGGGGTTCGGGCGGAAGAGGCGGGGCCTTAGCCAGAAGAGGCAGGGCAGGGGGCTAGCCACCCATCACTAAAATGTTATATGGTTTAGCACTGATGTTTCAAACTGAAAGTTTGTAACATGTTATTCAAGTCACCATTATTCACTGTCTGTCTACCAGAGGACCTTGCGGGGGATAACCATCTGGGCTTGAGGGATTGCCTCTGGAACCTGGTCCAGAATACTCCTTTCTCTGGTGAGAAAGAAATCCTTAATGCTGCTACAAAACAGAGCCTGAGGCTGCAACTCTCAGTTAGCCAGAGCACTGTAGAGTAACTCCTCACTTAAAGTTGTCCTGGTTAACGTTGTCACGTTGCTGATCAATTAGGGAACATGCTCATTTAAAGTTGTGCAATGCTCCACTATTATGTTGTTTGGCTGCCTGCTTTCTCCACAGCTGGCAGCCTCCCTACACCCCCCCTCCTCACAGCGCCTCCCGCCCGCCGGCAGACCCCGTGGATCAGCACCTTCCCCCTGCCTCCTGCCCGCGGCAATCAGTTGGCTTGCGGTGTTTAAGAGGCAGGAGGGAGGGGGCAGGAGTGAGGACTTGGCACGCAGGCTCCCCCTCCCTCCCCTGCCTCCTGGACACCGCAAACCAGCTGATTGCCCCGGGCAGCTGGCTTGTGGCATTCAGAAGGGAGGGGAGGGAGAGGGAAGGAGTGAGGATGCAGCGTGCGAAGTAAAGGGGAGGAGGTGGGGGAGGGAGAAGAGTCGGGTCAAGGGGTGGAGTGGATGGGCCGAGAGTTGAGCCCCCTGTCCCCGGCAAAGTCAGTGCCTGTGCTTGCAAGAACAGCAAGAGGAGCAGACAGACAATCCATCCTCTTCCACTCTCTGACTCCACCACCTCAACCAAGCTTCATACTCAGCAGTGATGATTGTAGTATTAAATTGTTTCTTTAAAATTGTTTAAAACTTATACCTGTATTAAATTGCTTGTTTAAAATGTATATAATGCCTTTTGTCTGGCAAAAATTTTTTTTCCCCCCTGGAACCTAACCCCCCCCATTTACATTAATTCTTATGGGGAAATTGGATTAGCTTAACATCGTTTCACTTAAAGTTGCATTTTTCAGGAACATATCTACAATGTTAAGTGAGGAGTTACTGTATATGTGACAGGATCTGGCTCACAACAGATACAATAATAAAACTTTAACACCTTCTGACCTCCTTTACTGCCTGAAGCATCATCACCCAACAAGTGGTAGTGTTCACTGAAGCAGATGCCAGGTGTTAAATGCTGGCCCCATTGAAGTCAATGGCAAAACTCCCACTGATTTCAATGGGGCCAGAATTTCACTCCAGACCACCAGGCTCCAGATTTTATACACGGTAAGTAAAAGCCTCATTCCAAACTTATTCCTTATTTCCTTAATTCCACATACTATCAGATACCAAGAAATGCTTGTCCTTTGCACAGACGCCAGTGCAAGCAATCAGTACCTTTATGCTAATAAACCAGATTTACATTATGAAGTGTCCAGTCTGTTCTAGAGATTTTACTTCCTGTTTTTTATATAACTACAGAGTGAAATCTGTAACTCTCCAGGATGTCTGTAATGAATTCCACGGGCTGAATTATTAGGAAATAAACAACACTTACAAATCCCGCAAATCTTGTTAAAGAAACATTTCTAACATTGTTTATTTAAAAAATTAAATAAAATAAAAGTGTTTGGCTTGTTTAAATGGTTACTTTTGAGTTAAGTCCATAATCAGAAGCATCAGTAGTTACAATTGTGGGCAATGCGGGACTGAATAGTGCAAGTACTGGACTATGTGCAAGGGAGGCTGCCAGCTGTGGAGAAAGCAGTTTCGAAACTAGCTTGTGCATCCATTGTCCACACTAAGGTTGAACTTCTCTGTAGTAATTCTCGTAATGGTTCAATGACAGAAGCATAATTGGTAATGAATTTTGCATACCAGGAGGTAAGACCCAAGCAGGAACGTAAGGTTTGCAAATCTGTTGGAGGAGGAGCATTTGAAATTGCCAGGATATGATCTGGATCAGGTTTTAGTCCAGCCTGTGAAACTGTATGCCCCAAAAAGGAGAGTTCAGTTTGTCTAAATTTGCATTTGGACCTTTTGAGCTTGAGGCCTGCTTTGCTGATGCAGTTTAGTATAGACTGCAGGTTATTGTCATGCTCCTCAGTAGTATTTCCAAACATGATTATATCATCCAAATAGCACTGAACTCCATGTTGATTCTTCAGAATCAATGACATCATTTTTTGGAAGGCACTTGGGGCTGATGCGAGACCGTATGGAACACGTTTAAAACAAAGGGGGAGAGATAGCTCAGTGGTTTGAGCATTGGCCTGCTAAACCCAAGGTTGTGAGTTCAGTCCTTGAGGGGGGCCACTTAGGGATCTGGGGCAAAATCAGTACTTGGTCCTGCTAGTAAAGGCAGAGGGCTGGACTCAATGACCTTTCAGGGTCCCTTCCAGTGCTAGGAGATGGGATGGGAAAAAGTCCCTCGTGTGTAATAAATGCTGTGAGGTCTCTGCTATCTTCATGCAACATAACCTGGTGGTATGCGCTCTGCAAATCAAGAGTAGAAAACATCTTTGCTCCTTGGAGTTCTGCAAATACTTCTTCTATGTGAGGAAGAGGATGGCTGTCAATCACAATAGCTTTATTTGGCTCCCTTAAGTCCACACAAAGGCGAATGCCTCCACCTTTCTTCTGCGTCACTTCTATAGGTGAAACCCATTCCGAGGAGTTAATCTCTTCAGTAATGTCATTTTGAACAAGTTTTCTAAGTTCCTCTGAAACAGCTTCCCTGACTGAAAATGGTAAGCGCTGTAATTTCTGTCGTACAGGCATCACATTATTCCGCATTTTAACTTTATGTAGAAACCCATAAGCACAGCCGAGTTTCTCCTAAACCTGGTGTTGGGTCCCAGCTGAAAGTGGTGTGTGTACCGCAAGAGTGCTTTACTGAGGAAGATCAATTCGTCCATTAACTACCCTGAGATTTAAAGCAGCCAATAAATCTCTGCCAAGGATAGGAGTGCCTTTGTGGACAATGTAGAACTCTGCAGTTACACAGCAATCACCAAAAGTAACTATTGCTGGCAAGTATCAGAGGGGTAGCCGTGTCAGTCTGAATCTGTAAAAAGCAACAGAGGGTCCTGTGGCACCTTTAAGACTAACAGAAGTATTGGAGCATAAGCTTTCATGGGTGAATGCCCACTTCATCAGACGCAAGACTGATGAAGTGGGCATTCACCCACGAAAGCTTATGCTCCAATACTTCTGTTAGTCTTAAAGGTGCCACAGGACCCTCTGTTGCTATTGCTGGCAGGCAGCCATGTACTGGAATATGTTTTTTCAAATAGCACACCAACTGAAGTTTGGGTTCAGTAAGAGGCACATCTTTAAAGTAATGCAAATAAATGGAATCAGGTAATATAGATACCGCTGAGCCAGTGTCCAACAATAGCTGAATAGAGTGTGATTTGCCTAAGGGTATGGCGGAAATGTTTACAGTGCACTTTATCTGTTCTGGAATATGTGCAGTAGTGATTTTGTCCACACTCAGCACAGTAACATCTGGTATTGTAACTGCATGCACCTGTTGATTGAACTGGCTACTGCGACATACTTTAGCAAAATGCCCAAACTTTTTGCAATGATTGCACTGTGCTACTTTTGCTGGATATCCTGTGTAGCTTGCAAGATGTTGTGAGGATCCACAGCGAAAGCATGCTTTTACTGTATTTTGAATTTGCTGATTCAGTGGCTTTTCATTAGTTTTCCTCTTGCAATTGTTTGTCTGCAGAGATAGTGAACTTTTCTGCAAAGGAGTCACAGCCTGGACTGTGCCTTCTGTATCTCTGCTCATTATTTTGGCTTCAGCTGTAGCTGACTCAATCTGAGTAGCAATGGTTATTGCTTTTTCTAGTGTAAATTGTGGTTCTAGAAGTAAGCGTTCTCTTACACGAAGCATGGTTGTTTTCTCAATGAGCTGGTCACTAATCATCTCATCTGCCATATTCCCAAAGTCACAAGTTACAATCAGACTCCTCAGGGAAGCAATATACTGCATTATAGTCTCCCCTGGTTTCTGCTCATGTTGGCGAAATCTGTAGGGATTAGCTACTACATTCACTTTTGGCACAAAAAAGTTCTTTAATGCAGTGAGCGCAGTCTCATATTTATCATCTGCAAGGGGAAAAGTGTAAAATATACGCTGCCCTTCTGCTCCAAGGCAATGAATTAGCAGAGCACGCTTTCTTACTTCAGAAATCTCTGTAGCACTGATTGCAAGCAGATAAGTCTCAAACATATGGCTCCAGACAGTAAGAGCAATTGGAGGCTCACCTGGGCTTTGCAGAAAGGGTGCAGGTGGGTTCAGAGGCAGAAGAGCCATCCTCGTTGCCAAAATGTTGTATCAACCAGGCAAGGTACTAACAACTTCAACAGGACTTTATTTTACAGTGGAAACCTCTTTACCAAACTGCTGCTGCACCCTCTGTAACTCTCACTCAGCCTCCTTAACTCCTCCCCCCTCCTTCCTGTTTCCTGTCCTTTCAGACTCCCAACAGCCAGTGCTCCCAGTTCTAATAATTACAGCAGCATCTAAACACCACACCTTGTCAAAGGCTTTCTGAAAATCTAAGTACACTATATCCACTGGATCCCCTTTGTCCACATGCTTGCTGACCCCTTCAAAGACTTCTAATAGATTGATGAGGCACGATTTCCCTTTACAAAAACCGTGTTGATTCTTCCCAACAAATTATGTTCATGTATGTGTCTGATAATTTTGTTCTTTACTATAGTTTGAACCAGTTTGCCTGGTACTGAAGTCAGGCTTACTGGCCTGTAATTGCTGGGATCACCTCTGGAGCCCTTTTAAAAATTGGCATCACATTAGCTATCCTTCAGTCATTTGGTACAGAAGCTGATTTAAATAATAGGTTACAGACTACAGTTAGTAGTTCTGCAATTTTACATTTGAGTTCCTTCAGAACTCTTGGGTGAATACCATCTGGTCCTGGTGACTTATTACTGTTTAGTTTATCAATTTGTTTCAAAACTTCCTCTAATGACAGCTCAATCTGGGACAGTTCCTCAGATTTGTCACCTAAAAAGAATGGCTCAGGTTTGGGAATCTCCCTCACATCCTCAGCCGCAAAGACCGATGCAAATAATTCATTCAGTTTCTCCGCAATGGCCTCATCGTCCCTGAATGCTCCTTTAGCATCTCGATTGTCCAGTGGCCCCACTGGTTGTTTATTAGGCTTCCTACTTCTGTTGTACTTAAAAAAAATTTTGCTATTACTTTTTGAGGCTTTGGCTAGCTGTTTTTCAAATTCTTTTTTGGCCTTCCTAATTATATTTTTACATTTCATTTGCCAGAGTTTATGCTCCTTTCTATTTTCCTTACTAGGATTTAACTTCCACTTTTTAAAGGATGCTTTTTGCCTCTGTAGCACCCCTCTCCACCTGGTTACCTCCTTTAAGGCAATCCGCTTACAGGTTTTGATGGACAGGTCTGGGTTCTTTTGGATCCCGCCACCCACTCAACAGGGTGAATCTTTTTTCTATGAAATTATTTGGCGGTGCCTCCACCCCCCTCGCTCCTTCCTGGCAGGGTCACCAGGGCAGCTTGGGCGGAAAATTCTAACTACAGAGTAATCCCCACTTACTTGCCAGATAGTTGGAGACTTCCAAGAAATAACACAACACATAAAAATATATTCAACACAATAATTATATTAAACAGGCAACAAATACAACATAACAGGGTGAAACACTATTTTTAGGGTCACCGGTGCCCACACTGAAAATACCCGTGACTTGATGTAACAAGTGTAAAATTAGTGTCCTTTGGTACGCATACTTTGCTGGGGCCCTTGATGACCTATAAAATTCTCTGCAGTGGTTTAGCAGTGTGGCTGACTGTGTTTAGTACAGCCCAAAGGACCCACAAGTGGGAGAAGGTGGTGAATCCCTCCACAGGTATAATAAGCAGCAGGTTATAAAATCTTCAAACCCTTACTCCCTGGCTTGAGGACACAGTTCAGGGAGTAGGGGGTCCCCAAAACAAATTCCCTGACTAACTAACTAAAAGACGGTGCACTCACGAACTCCATGAATGATCTTCAGGTTTGAAGATGACGCTGGACTCTTCAGTCACTGTAGAGGGGCTGCTGTCTGCTGTCAGGGATCCTCCTCAAGCAGGAATCAGGCTGCGTTGGTCCCAGGATTTCCCCTCACAACAAAGGGGTGCAGGGCTCAAGGTGTAGATTACACAACTACCCTAACATCCAAACTGTAGCCTCCTAGCCCAGCCTCCAGGCACACACTCAGCAGGCAGCTTCCCTGGACTAGCAGAGCTGACCATGTGGTGACTAGTCTCACCTAGGGAGCTGGAGGTGAACCCAGCCTGGCTGGGGAAATTTCTCAGCAAACGCTACCAATTGGGACTCATCCCTGGGGAAAGAAAACCCAGGTGAGGGATCGGCTGTCAGGTCCCTAGAGGCCAATTCTCAGGGAGAACCCTGCTTGCAGGCCTGGGACTCACCAGCTCCCCACACAACCAGTCCTGCCCTTGCCCTGGCTGGTTCCAGCCTCTCCAAAATGGCTTCTCCCCTCTCCTGAACTCCTTGGGAGGGGCATCTCACTCCCTATTGGTTGCTGGGCCAACTCTGAGTTTGCCTTGGCTCCTCCTCCCTGAGCTGCCAGAGCTCCAGGAATCTATGTAATCTCCTTGGGGGTTACACCTCTCACTGCTTCTTTTACTTTGTTGTTTAGCCATGGTGGCACGTTTTTGATTCTCTTACTGTGTTTTTTAATTTGGGGTATACATTTAAGTTGAGCCTCTACTATGGTGTCTTTAAAAAGTTTCCATGCAGCTTGCAGGGATTTCACTTTCGGCACTGTACCTTTTAATTGCTGTTTAACTAACTTCCTCATTTTTGTGTAGTCCCCCTTTCTGAAATTAAATGCTACCGTGTTGGGCTGCTGTGGTGTTTTCCCCACCAGAGGGATGTTAAATTTAAGTATATTATAGTCACTATTACCAAGCAGTCCAGCTATATTCACCTCTTGGACCAGATCCTGTGCTCCACTTAGGACTAAATTAAGAATTGCCTCTGCTCTTGTGGGTTCCAGGACTAGCTGCTCCAAGAAGCAGTCATTTAAGGTGTCAAGAAACTTTATCTCTGCATCCTGTCCTGAGGTGACATGTATCCTGTCAATTGGGGATAGTTGAAATCCCCCATTATTATTGAGTTTTTTATTTTAATAGCCTCTCTAATCTCCCTGAGCATTTCACAGTCACTATCACCATCCTGGTCAGGTGGTTGGTAATATATCTCCTGCTATATTCTTATTATTAGAGCATGGAATTACTATCCATAGAGATTCTATGGTACAGTTTGGTTCATTTAAGATTTTTACATCGTTTGATTCTACGCCTTCTTTCACATATAGTGCCACTCCCTCACCAGGAGGACCTGTTCTGTCCTTCTGATATATTTTGTACCCCGGTATTACTGTGTCCCATTGATTATCCTCATTCCATCAAGTTTCTGTGATGCCTACTATATCAATATCCTAATTTAAAATGAGGCACTCTAGTTCACCCATCTTATTATTTAGCGTTGGTATATAAGCACTTTAAAAACTTGTCACTTTTTGGCTGTCTGCTATTACATGATGTAATTGAATGGGACTTTTTTTCATTTGACTGTTTCTCAGCAGATCCTACCTGTATTTTATAATCTTCCATCCTCTCCTCCTTACTAGGACATAGAGAATCGCCATTAATAGATCCTCCCCTAAAGGATGTCTCTGTCTGAACCTCGTGCTCCTCCGCACCTGTCAGCTTTCCTCCAGCCCTTAGTTTAAAAACTGCTCTACAACCTTTTTAATTTTAAGTGCCAGCAATCTGGTTCCATTTTGGTTTAGGTGGAGCCCATCCTTCCTGTATAGGCTCCCCCTTTCCCCAAAATTTCCCCAGTTCTTAATAAATCTAAACCCCTCCTTCCTACACTGTCATCTCATCCACTCATTGAGACCCTGCAGTTCTGCCTGTCTAACTGGCCCCTGCATGTGGAACTGGAAGCATTTCAGATAATACTACCATGGAGGTCCTGGACTTCAATCTCTTACCTAGCAGCCTAAATTTGGCCTCCAGGACCTCTCTCCTATCCTTCCCTATGTCATTGGTACCTACATGAACCACGACCACCGGCTCCTCCCCAGCATTACACATAAGTCTATCTAGATGTCTCGAGAGATCTGCAACCTTCGCACTAGGCAGGCAAATCACCATACGGTTGTCCTGGTCATCACAAACCCAGCTATCTATGTTTCTAATGATCAAATTTCCCATTACTATTACCTGTCTCTTCCTAATAACTGGCGTTTCCTCCCCCGGAGAGGTATCCCCAGTGTGAGAGGATTCCACAACATCATCTGGAAGGAGGGTCTCAACTATGGGATCATTTCCCTCTGCTCCAGTTGGATGTTCTCCTTCCCTGAGACTTTTATCCTCCTCAACAGCACAGATGCTGTCAGACTGGGGGTGGGACCATTCTACTGTGTCCCATAAAGTCTCACCTGTATACCTCTCTGTCTCCCTTAGCTCCTTCAGTTCAGCCACCCTGGTCTCCAAAGCCCGTACACGGTCTCTGAGGGCCAGGAGCTTTTTGCACCGAATGCACACATACGCCACCTGTCCACAGGGCAGTTAACCAGCTTTTAATCCATTTAATGTGTTCCATGTTAATTTTATATCATTCTAGTTTTTTAATCAAAATATTGTGTGGTATCACAACAAATGCCTTACATAAGTCTAAGTAGATTACATCAACTAAATTTGTAATCTCATCAAAAAAAGATATCAGGTTAGTTTGACAAGTTCTATTTTCCATAAACCCATCTTAATTGGCATTAATTATATTACCCTCCTTTAATTCTTTATTAATCGAGTCCCATATCAGCCGCTCCATTATCTTGCCTGGGCTCGATGTCAGACTGACAGCCCTATATTTACCCTGATCATCCCATTCAAAATAGTAGCACAACATTAGCTTTCTTCCAGTCTTCTGGAACTTCCCCAGTGTTCCAAGACCTACTGAAAATCAACATTCATGGTCCATCAAGCTCCTCAGCCAGCTCTTTTAAAACTCTTGGATGCACTCTCTGGGACTGCTGATTTAAAAATGTGTCACTTAGTAGCTTCTCCTCAACATGCTCCTGAGATACTAGTGGAATGGAAAGAATGTTATCATCATCATATGATGAAACTACATCTATTTTTTCCCAAATACAGGACAGAAATAGTTATTGGACACTTCTGCCTTTTCTGCATTATTATTGATAATTCTACCATTTCCATTTAGTAATGGACTAATACCATTGTTAGGATTCTTTTTTCTGCTAATATACTTAAAAACTTCTTCATATTGTCCTTAACGCTGCTGACCAATGATTTCACTTTATATCCCTTTGCTTCCCTTATCAATTTTCTACAATTCCTAGCTTCTGATATGTATTCATTACTATTGACTTCCCCTTTCTTCCATTTGTTATATATGATTTTTTAATTTTTATAGCTACCATCACTTGCCTTCCAAACTGGGTTGTTTTTTTAACCAATATGGCCTTCTTCAATGATTGTGGATTTTTGGGCATCTAGTAAAGTATTCTTAAACAATTCCTAGTGATTATTGAAATTTTTCTGATTAAATTCTTCCTGCCAACTGATTTGACTCACAATTGGTTTTAGCTTTGTGAAACTGGCCCTTTTAAAGCACTAAGTGTATATATTACTGGTCTACATTTATTCTGCATATTCTGTGAAGAAGTAATCCTGGTGAGTGCAATGAAGACTTGTGCTTTCTAAACCTTTAAAAAGATGTAGCTTGTGCTTTCCAGCATTTCTCTGCTAGTATGTAAAGTGGTCTCTTTGTATACCTAATTTAGGTATTTATACCATGCTTCAAGTGGTAATGCAGTATACTTGCTCTTGCCCCATTCAGCCCCGCACCCCTTTCTGAGCATGGTACTTCTGCTGTCCTTATCCCTGCTAGTGCCTGCTGCCAAATTGTGACTGCCTTCTGCATTCATGCAAAAAGAATGGCTTTCTGCACGTTTTCCCACTTGTGCATCAGTGTATGGCCAACTATAATTTAGCCCTTTAGCTTTTGGAGACTATCCCATTTAACTTAGTCTGTGTACTCCTCATTCAATGATTCTCCAGGAGGCAGTTGGCACTTCTTGTATGTTGGTTTGCTTGACAGTTGTATATGAAAATCCCATCGCTTTTTGTCTAGGTCCGCAATGTGCAAATAGTTTTTCAAAGCTCAGTTAAATGACCGGTGTGGTGTATGGAGCTTTAAGAATTCATCGTATTCTTTTCCCTGATTGGCCTGAGGATAAAGGCAGATAGTCGGTGGTTCATAATTCTCCCCAGGAATTCATTACATTCTATAGATGATATTGACTCTCTTGGTTTCTTTCAGGACTGAAAATTGTTAACAAAAGTTTACTTACCATTGTGGAAGTAACCTGGGAACAAAAAGCTAGTTCTGGGACTTTACTGAAGTGATCACTTGCAGTAATATCTAATGGCAGGTTACTAATACTGTTCAAAATCTTTGTGTGGCTGAGCATAGGAAGGGAATGCTTGTAAGTAAGAGTGGGGAGAAATTTAAATTTGTGCTTAGGGGTCCATTCAAATGTCATTATTCTCCTGCCTATACTATGTGCCAGAGGCATGACAAAAAAGCTAAAATATGTGCTGTGCTTTTGCATCCAATTTACTTCCCTGATTCCACATGGAAACTGTAGTCCTTTGAGCAATTATTTTAGCCTCTGTCACAGAAGACTCTGCTGGGGTAGCACTTATACAGCTTCTTGTAAAATTAATTTTGGTCCAAGGAGAAATTGCTCACTTACATGGGGCATGACTCTTTTCTCCATGGGAAGGCCGCTGATCATGTATTCCTGTAGTGGCACTTACCCACAAGTTCTGGGAAAGTAGAAACATATTGGTCAGCAGACTCACCCACTTTCTGTGCACACTGAGGAAGTCTGTATATATTACTGCATTGAAAGTGGTAACTACTGAAGCATGCCAGTTATCTAGGGTTACCATATTTCAGCAAGCAAAAAAGAGGACGGGAGGAGCCCCGCCCCCGTCCTGCCCTAGCCCCGCCCCCGTCCTGCCCTAGCCCCGCCCCTTCCACTCCCTCCCACTTCCCGCCCCCCTCAGAACCCCAACCCTCCCCCTGCTCCTTGTCCCCTGACTGCCCCCTCCTGGGACCCCTGCCCCTAACTGCCCCCCAGGACTCCACCCCTTACCTAAGCCTCCCTGCTCCTTGTTCCCTGACTGCCCCCTCCTGAGACCCTCCCCCCATCCTAACTTGCCCCCTAGGACCCTACCCCCTACCTGTACCCTGACTGCCCCAACCCTTATCCACACCCCCACCCCAGACAGAACCCCGGGACTCCCATGCCCCATCCAACCACTCCCCACCCCCTGATAGCCCCCCCCAGAACTCCCGACCCCATCTAAACCCCTCTGCTCCCTGTCCCCTGACTGCTCCAATCCCTCTCCCCACCCCTGCCCCCTGACAGCCTCCCCCCAGAACTCCCAAACACCCCCCCCCGTTCCTTGTCCCCTGACTACCCCTCCTGGGACCCCTGCTCCCAACTGCCCTCCAGAACCCTACCCCCTATTTATGTACAGGCGTGACTACCTGCCCTTTCCTGGTTATTATACGCGGCCAGTCCGCATCCACATCCAGTAATTAAAAAAAAAAAAAAACTAATAATTTAAATTGGAATTTCATCCATTAATAAGTATTTATTATATAATTAAAACCATTCTATTGAAGGACAGATATTAAATAACACTAAATAAATTAATGTTCAAAACAATATTAAAAATTTGAAAATTTAGAGCATGGAAACCAAAATAGCTAAAATTTAGTTTTGGCAAGATACACGGAATGAAAACTCCGGGATCTTTACCTGTCACTGAATATAGCCATCATACCAATAGTGGAATATAAAACAAGTCTACATATACTCTCCTTAAAATTTTTACTTCTGTCCATTCCCAATAATTGTAACAAATCATTATTACCTTCACTCCACTTGCCATGCGCCCCAAGCACAAAACCAAAGAAGTGAATATTTTTACCTCCCGTTAAGTTTTTAATTTCTTCCTCTAACTCAAGATAATAAGCCACCTTCTCACTGTGGGCTTGTTCCAAACTTCCGGCATTATCCTCCCATCGCACTGTAACATCAACCACCACTGCTGTATCTCCTTTTATAAATATAATATCCGGCTTTCTTAACTCACCCTTACTATTTCTCAAATGGGGCTCTATCATTGCCTTCCACCCTAATTTACCAACCTTATCTACAACTGCAGACACTACTCTATTATGCCTTTTTATCCTAGCATTCTTAGTCTTATAACATTGTCCTGAGATATGGGGAACAGTCTCCCGCACTTTACCGCACCATCTACAAAGAGCATTCACACCTCCTCTTCCTCTTGCTAATGTCTCCCTAGTAGGATAAATATTTGCCCTAAGCTGCAATGCTGCGATATACGCTGACGATTTAACTTTACTAGAGTTTCTAAAAATCGAATTACTAATTAAATCATTTAAAAAATATTTTATCCCTATTCCCTGACATCTCAGTTCCGACCATCTTAAAAATTCCTCTTCCCTCCATTTCTTGGGATGAGATGTTACTGCACTAAATGACAATATTTTATCCACAAGATTTTCTCCTGCATATAGATAAGATAGGTCCATCCAATCATCTCTCGAGACAATATGTCTCCTCCATTTACGAATTAACATATTTGGGATTTGCACACTAAACTTAGTGAGAGCTAAACCACCATCCCTACCTCTAGAATAAAATATCCCATCTGTGGTACACTGAGGTAAATGTAGGTTTCAGAGTAGCAGCCGTGTTAGTCTGTATCCGCAAAAATAACAGGAGTACTTGTGGCACCTTAGAGACTAACAAATTTATTAGAGCATAAGCTTTCGTGGGCTACAACCCACTTCTTCGGATGCATATAGAGTGAACCATATATTGAGGAGATATATATACACACACATACGGAGAGCATGAACAGGTGGGAGTTGTCTTACCAACTCTGAGAGGCCAATTAAGTAAGAGAAAAAAAAACGTTTGAAAAAACAGATTGACAGAGCCAGACGAGTACCCAGAAGTCACCTCCTACAAGACAGGGCCAACAAAGAAAATAACAGAACACCACTAGCTGTCACCTTCAGCCCCCAACTAAAACCTCTCCAGCGCATCATCAGAGATCTACAACCTATCCTGAAAGATGATCCTTTACTCTCACAGATCTTGGGAGACAGACCTGTCCTCGCTTACAGACAACCCCCCAACCTAAAGCAAATACTCACCAGCAACCACACATCACTGAACAAAAACACTGACCCAGGAACCTATCCTTGTAACAAAGCCCGATGCCAACTCTGTCCACATATCTATTCAAGTGACACCATCATAGGGCCTAATCACATCAGCCATACCATCGGTGGCTCGTTCACCTGCACATCTACCAATGTGATATATGCCATCATGTGCCAGCAATGCCCCTCTGCCATGTACATTGGCCAAACCGGACAGTCTCTACGCAAAAGAATTAATGGACACAAATCTGACATCAGGAATCATAATACTCAAAAACCAGTGGGAGAACACTTTAACCTGTCTGGCCATTCTTTGACAGACCTGCGGGTGGCTATCTTAAAACAGAAAAACTTCAAAAACAGACTCCAACGAGAGACTGCTGAGCTGGAATTGATATGCAAACTAGACACAATCAACTCAGGGCTAAATAGGGATTGGGAATGGCTGAGCCATTACAAACATTGAATCTATCTCCCCTTGTAAGTATTTTCACACTTGCTTCTTATCAAACTGTCTGTACTGAGCCATCTTGATTATCACTTCAAAAGTTTTTTTTCTCTTACTTAATTGGCCTCTCAGAGTTGGTAAGACAACTCCCACCTGTTCATGCTCTCCGTATGTGTGTGTATATATATCTCCTCAATATATGGTTCACTCTATATGCATCCGAAGAAGTGGGTTGTAGCCCACGAAAGCTTATGCTCTAATAAATTTGTTAGTCTCTAAGGTGCCACAAGTACTCCTGTTATTTTTGAGGTAAATGTAAAACCTCTTTAACTATTTTTCTAACTAACACATCAAGATCGTCTAAAAGATTAAAAGGGGGTTCTATTAAAAGAAGATTATAAAATAGCTTCGGTAAAATATATGTCTGTAAAATTAATATTTTTTGGGCCGGTTTTAATGGGGCCTTAATTAAATTCTCACTCCAATCTTTCAATTTTTCTTTAAGTACCGGTCCCCCTACACCTATCCAGGGATCTATTCTAGCTCCTAAATATTTTTCAAAATCCCCTGGTTGAACATATTCAATCTCCTCTGACCCTATCTGCCAATTATCCTTAGGATTAACTACATAGGTTTTATGTTTAGTTAAAATATGAAAGCCTTTCGTTTTCTTCACATTAACAGAGAGATTAGTATTTTTACAAAACTCCTCTAAGATACCCAGATTTTTAATCATTCCTTTATATGAGCTACTTAAAATTGCCACATCATCGGCAAAAGCCAATGACGTGACACCATTGCCCTTAACATAAAAACCACTTCCTTCTACTTCTAATCTAGTTAAAAGGGGATCCATAGCAATATTAAACAAAATTGGGGACAACGGGTCACCCTTCTTGACCCCCCTCCTAATTAAAATAGACTCAGTAACTTCATCACCCACCCATACCCTAGTTGTGCAATTATCATAAAGGTCCCTAATAATATCTATAAAATGTTCATCTATACCAAATCTTCTCAACCCGGCTATTATATGTCCGTGTCCCACAGAATCAAAAGCTTTAGCCAGATCTACGAACACTATTGCAATTTCATTCCCATTTCGTTTAGCCCCTTTAATCAAATTATCTAATATAGCAATATTTTCCTCACACCCAGGGGCGGATATAAACCCTTTTTGTCTACTACATATCTTAACTGTTTCCACCAGTCTTTTTGCTAATATTTTGGTATAGATTCTAATCCAAACTGACCCAATTGTCAATGGTCTCCAAGATGTTAATTTCTTCATTTTCTCCTCATCTTGTGTCTTTGGTATTAAAATCGTTCTATTTTTCTTAAATTCATCTGGTACCTGTCTATTTAGAAACCATATATTAAAAATTTTTGTAAGTATTAAGGAGTCTAAATTAAAAATATCCCACAAATTGCTCACTTTTACTTTATCTGGGCCAGGAGCACTATCTTTTCTTATTTCTCTTAAAGCTATTCTAATCTCATCCACAGAGATCGGACTCATTAATATATCATTATCCGCATTCTCTGTGGATGATGGCCACCCTATCATATTACCATGTCCAATTGTTCCCAAAATATTCACATAGTATTCCTCAATTTCTTTCATAGGGATAGCACACTTAGCCTTATCTGGCTCTCCCATTATAATGCGAGTCAATCTTCTTCTATCCTTATCAAATAATTGTTGATAGAATTTATACTTAGCTTTCTTTGTAGCATATCTCCTAATTGCATTAAATTGCTTCCTTCTCCCCTCCTTTCTCATCTTCCCTTTTCCTTTATTCCTCAACTCTATTTGACTTTCATTTCTAGGGTCCTTTCCCTCTACTAATGAATAACATAATTTTTCCAACATTGCCCATCCGAGAGCTTTTGTTAAATCCTCCTTTAATAATCCTTCAATTTCCCCTAAACTATTTATTATTTCTCTTCCCTCCCTACTTTGTTTTCCCCGTTTACATATTTTCTCCACTAAATCCACTTCTGGATGTCCTTTTAGTGGGAAAATCCTCTCTCTTGGGGGCAGAATTTCTAATATATTTACTCTAATGTCCTCTACCTCAGTCACTTCCTCCCTATCTCCTGTTACCACTAACTTCTTCTTTGCTAATTCTCGTCTTTTATCTGATATTTGCTTATTCGTTTTGGTCCTCATCTCGCTCTCAATACATTTATTTATATTCCTTTTCCCAATATATTTCCTTTCCAACTGTATAAGCTGCGCAACCTCATCTTTGGTCCATATACGAGATCTAGTCGATCCCTCTTTGATCTTACTTTTAGCAGCCATATCTTCTTTTCTTTGCTCATTCCTCACAGCAGGGTGTCTATGTCTACAGTGTTGGCTCAATCCAGATCTAGTATGAAAACCAAGCCCACAGACCGAGCACGTATGGCTCTTCATTGGGGTATCCGCCTTCTTGGGTATGCACTTGGGGTAGTGGCAAGCTATATTATGATATTGAGAAGATTTTCCACATTTACTACATACAACTCGTATGGCTTTACTTTTATGAACCACATTAATGTGTTTGGCCCATTTACCAAATGTTGGTAATATCTGGGGACATATTGGACAATTAAAACTATCAACGGGATACTCTAAATAAAAAACCCCATCCTTCCACGAACTACTTTCTAATATATTTATATTACTACCAGTACTGTTAAGATCCTTATTACGATCCCTATTAAAATCAGTACTTGGTCTAAAACTATTTAATAAACTAGACCCATTAACTAAATGAGCATTAAGATATCCCGATTCGCTAACATATGGATCATCAAATGTACTTAAATACTTAAAATCTGGATTAAAACTTTCCATAGTTAAATCATTAAAAGTGTCCCTTGTAAAAACCATCGGTAAGATAGATAAAATCTCCTCACCATGATCATCACAAACAGTCTCCTCTACCTCCTCTCCATGCTCCACTGGGAGGACTTGATTCTCACTCTCATGCTCATGAGACTTCATTATAGTCCACACCATTTTATCCATTGGTCCAGCGACCCTAATCACACCCCTAATATATTTAACACTGTCAGCCGGGGCATCAAAGCCAATAGCGGGGGCGTTATTAACCCGGTCCAGCGCCAATCCGGTATAAAAATATAAATTACTTTTTTCCATAGCTAAAAGATTTACCCTTCTCAGGGGGAAACTAACCCTTTCCAGGGGGAAACTAACCCGTACCTGGGGGAAACTTACCCTTTCCAGGGGGAAACTAACCCGTGCCTGGGGGAGACTACCCTTACCAGGGGGAATCTAACCCTTACCAGGGGGAGTCAACCCGTACCTGGGGGAGGCTACCCTTACCAGGGGGGCATCCATGTGGCACCATATGGGGCTGCCCAACCCCGTCCCACACCCCACTGAATGTGGGATGTGGGTTCGTCCTCTGCAATCTGCCTGGCTATCCAAGCCAGTTACCGACTCTCACCACGAGGAGGTAGCGGTTGGACTTGCAATCCAGAGGCTTTCCTCAAAGAGGGGTCCCAAACAGCATAATGTCGAGCTCTAACGGGCGTGTGAGAAAAGGCTCAGATCTTGGTAGGGGTTGCCCCTATTGACCGGGCTCACGCCCACCCCCACCTCACCGATAACCCATTCTCTCACTACCCTCAGGCAATGTTTCCGTCCAAGCCCGACAGCTGAGAGGGTCCAGAGGCGCATGGAGAGCCATTAAGAGAGCCACTTAAGCTTCCCTGTTCCTTGTCCCCTAACTGCCCCCTCCTGAGACCCCCCACCCTAACTGCCCCCTCCTGAGACCCTACCCCCACTTGTACCCTGACTGCCCAAAACCTTATCCACACCCCCAGAAAGCCCCCCCCGAACTCCCGACCCCCCCCGCTCCCTGTCTCTTGACTGCCCCCTCCAGAATCTCCCTGCCCCTTCTCCAACCCCCTGGCCCCCTTACTCTGCCGCTCAGACCAGCGTGCCGGGGAGGAGGAGCGGGGGAGGAGCTCCAGACTGCCGGTGCGAACTGCCGGCTGGTGATCTGCGAATGCAGGGAGGGAGGGAGGGAGTGATCTCTGCTGCAGGGGGAGGAGGGGCTCTCTCTGGCTGTCGGAGCCCCATGTAAGTGGCACCATCCGGCCGGCTGCCCTGTTAGCCGCGCATGCTCTGCATGGGGGGGGAAGTCCGGACATTTACAAATTCCCCCCGGACGCTATTTTTAGCTCTAAAATCCGGACATGTCTGGGGGAATCCGGACGAATGGTAACCCTACAGTTATCAGAAAGAGGAAGTTTATAAATATACACAGGCCTTCAGTAGCCAAACAGCATTATCAGCAGACTTGATTCCTGGTGTCTAAATGGTCATCTTCATCAGTAGCAATAATATAGTTTACAAACAAACAGAACCAGTGCATAAAGGCATTAAAGACTCACACAAATAGGAAAATATGCGTAAGGAGGAGGTTGCCATTCTGGTCATTAAAATATTATGCAGCGCAAGCCAGATTGTCTGAACTATGGCTGACTAAAGCTCTTGGTTTACCCTCAGGTTGCACTATGTGAAACTCAGCTCTTGCTTAGCTTCAGTGATATAGAACTCCCAAATGATGCAGAGATAAAGCTCAACTGCACAGCAGCAGAATCTGGGGACCCTACAAGAGTTTAGGCATTCTTCAGGGAGGAAATGTCAAGATCTTAGTAAAATTGGTGTTTTATTAATACTTTTTATGTGGAGAGCTGCATTTTCTTCACCCTCGGGTGAACTTTGAATAGAAGTTTTCCTGTAACACTCATCTGTATAAAATAATATGCCAAGAGGAAGTGGTGGTGGTGGTGGTTCAATACATGACACTTTCCCTTCAGAGTCAATGCCCTAGCACTGTGATTCTTGTGTAGACATTTAGCTCTGTGCAAGTTGGTGTAAAATTCTATTACATCAGAGTTCTCCACCTGCTTACATTCATGATGGCATTTTACACCCACTTTTCACACCTTACACAGGGGTCTAAATGATGGCAATCAGCAAGGCTATGGAGAAGTAAGCAAACACTCTCTTGCCTGAGACATACAACCCAATGCCCTAGCAACTTGCAATCACTAACAAATTGTATGGGCCTCTTCCAAAGTGTTTGGATGAGTCCCACTGCTAATGGTCAAGTTCCATCTTGGTTAATGTTCTGCAAACTGTGGCAAGGCACCTCCTTCACTTCCTGGGCTGCAGCATTTCTCACTTTGGCAGTGTGGGAGCCTGGAGTAAGTCAGTTCTACTCCGGAAGTTTTATATTCTTCACTCTGGTTAATTTTTCAATATTCAGAGTATTCAATATTCAATATTCAGGGAAGGCCTGAGTAGTTCTCCTAAGCGAAACAAAAAACCCATACTCACAACACAAAAGAAATACCTTTCCCTGCCCCCTCTCTGGGGCGTTCCCTCACTATGCTGCTTCTGGTTGCCAGTCCTTCCCCAAACAGCAGTTAACTTGGCTGTTTTCCCTATAGGGAGGCGAGCAGCCTTCCACCAGGAGAAGCCTTGTCTCCGTGCTTCTTCTAATTGTGCTGCAGCTTATTTCGCATGCCTCCCTCTTCTCTTGCACCAGAAGAGGGTTTTTTTTTAAGACCACAGGCAACCCATAATTGGACTTAGGTGTCTCTAGTTAACCTGAGGTTGCCTCTTTTCAGTCCATAGGGAAAAAGGCCTTTTCCATTCTGCAGCTGATATATCTGTCGTCCACCACTCTCTTACATCCATCAGGCTGACTTGGCACGCTGTGTAAACTTCCCCTCTGCAGTTTCAAATGGAGAAGTTATTCTTCACTCCTCCTACAAACTTGAGTAGTACTGCTGGTTCTGAATGGCTTCTACCTTCCAACCCAGAAGTGTCTGCATTTCACTGGGGGTGGCTGAGTAATCATGGTATGTAGAGGACTTTAGGCTGATTCCTGAGGAAAGGCGATATATATAAATGTAGGTGCTTATTATTAATAATAAATACAGATTTATTTAATAATACATCAGCTGCAAACAAGCAGCAAAATAAAGATCACAGACAGAACTAAGATATTTGCATGAACATAGACCTGGTCACTGTGGAAAGTATGTTTAGTCAGAATGCGTAGGATACATAAAGTGAAAAACTTCTACTTTTTGTATTTTTAATGAAATGATTCAATCAGTGAAACGTTCAGATAAAGCTTTGCTCAGGTAATTAATAGAAATAGCATCATGCAGTCTCTGTGAATGAAGAGTACAATGTTCAGAATAGGACTTTCATTTAAGGGATACTAATTAATTCCTCTTAACATTTGGTTACTATGGGCTTGTTTACACTTACAGCACTGCAGCAGGGCTGCTGTAGCACTTTGTGACTACAGATCCTGATCAGAAGGAGATTCCCCCAGTCAGCCAAGATCTCTTCAGCATGCCCAAGCCCAAAGCACAGACCCAGGCACTGGAGTTGCCCTCTGAAACCAAGGTGGAGAGCCACTCTGAAACTGCTGCAGAGGAAGCTCTACTAGTAAGTATTCAATGCTGTGTTATAATACAAATGTATAGGGTGATTTAAACTACTGCCTTTTGGGGCAGATGAGAAGTATAAGCCTCTTTCCACGTGCTCATATCACCCCCCTGTTCCCCTTAGCATGTTCAAAATGATATCTGTGCCAGAGACATTAAAGGCTTATTTCCCTGAGGTATCAAATCCCACAACTATCAGCCAAACATGCTGTACTACTTTTCCATTCTGCTTGATTCTTCCTTTCCCTCCCTCGACTGCTCTTCCTTCCCCTGCCCACGCAAGATGGTGGCACTGTGGGGGGTTAAAAATCAAATACATTGCATGGTAGACATGTTTATTGTAAAGGCAAAGACAGAAAGCAATAGAAAAAGTACTTTGGCTCACAGTTTGATCAGTGCCCTGAGCTTTTAGCTGCCTTTAACTTTTATGAGATATACACCTCTACCGCGATATAACGCTGTCCTCGGAAGCCAAAAAATCTTACCGCGTTATTGGTGAAACCGTGTTATATCGAACTTGCTTTGATCTGCTGGAGCACGCAGCCCCCCTTCCCCCCCCTGGAGCGCTGCTTTACCGCGTTATATCCGAATTCGTGTTATATCGGGTCACGTTATATCGGGGTAGAGGTGTATGAGTGACCATTCAGTCTCAGCTTCTAAATTCCAGGGAACTGGATGTTGCAGTGCTGCTGTTGGGCTATTCATAGAAAGTGCTGTGTATTGTACATTGATGAAAAGACTAATCCTCTATCAAAATACATTTTACATTATTATAGTCATAGGATCGTGAAAATAAACAAACAAAAAACAACAACAGAAGTTGGTCCAATCAAAGATTTTACCTCACTGACCTTGTTACTCTAATATCCTGGGACTGACATGGCTACAACAGCACTACATACAGAGATTATAAAGCTTTCATGGCTAATTTTAATCAGACCTTCAGTTTTGTTAATCCCTTGGGTTCAATCCAATTACTGCAAAAGTCTATTAATCTTGTAAATTTATTGAACTTTGTGCTGATATGCAGATGTTATAAAAGAGAATTTAAGTAAAAGAAAATGCTCTATTTTGACATGCACATTGCAAGGCAATGCAGCGTTCTCAGGGTCAGCCATACACTTGGTTTTTCCCTTCTATGCCTGCATCAGCTGGGGGAATACCGTGCTGGTAAATTGCAGCGCTGCTGTGTCTTCCCAGTTTGCCCATTGCCTTTTTGAACTAAACCCTTCTCTGCCTCTTGGGGATGTCTCTCAGGATAACATTCTCCAACATAAGGACAGCCTGCTGAGGTGCGCATGCATTTACTAACCTTCCCCCTGCTACTGCCTCACCCCACCGTCAGCCCACCAGCAACCCCACAGCCTACCACCCACCCAGCTTTACAGGGGTCCTAAAGAAAGGAAAAGTAAGGTGGAAAATATCTTACTATCTCCAAGTGCACCCCAGAATGGGAAGAGCAGATGGCAACAACATTCCAAAACTGAAATAAAAAGTTAACTTTTTATAATTGTAGGCATGGAGATTAGTATTGGGACAATAATTTCCTGTGCAGGGCCTCATCAGCTGCTGAATATTTGAAAAATCTCTGAAGGAAGCTCAAGAGGATGAGGAAGGAGATGCTGGCTGGAGTAATAAGTTGCAGAAGATCAAGCAATAAAAACCTCGCAACACTGAGTCTTAGATCCCAGGCCAATTGACTCAGGCTCATGGGGCTTGGGCTGTGGGGCTAAAAATGCAGTGTAGACTTTTGAGCTCAGGTTGGAGCCCAGCCTCAGATGCACACCCCTCAAGGGGTTTCAGGTCCCAGGCTCCAGCCCAAGACAGAATGTCTTCACTGCAGTTTTTAGCCCCACAGCCCAAGCCCCTTGAGTCCAAAACAGCAGACCCAGGCTAGTCGCAGCTGTGCCACAGGTCTTTTTTTTTTTTTTTTTTTTTAGTGTAGATATACTGCCAGAGGCTTTCAATGGAGCACCTGGACACAAGGGAGCATTTGGAGAATGATGAAAAGACATACAAGAAAGTCTGCAGGACATGATGCAGAAGCAAACAGCTTTGCTGGAGAACACTATGACACTATGTTCAAACCAGCATGCCAACCTAGCCATAGCCTGCAACCTGGGGAGAGCACACAATATTGGGAACCCTCTTTCAGTTCCCCACATGTCAGGCCCTTCCCATGTCACTCCACCCCGCAGGACAAGGGGAACAGTTTTGACCCCCTCACCCCACACATTTTTGTGAGCCCATCAACACAAACGTGAGCACTTAGCACTTGAGGCATGGTCTGAGACAAGCGTCATAGTGTTCTCCAGAGGTTTTAAGTTTGTGCTTGTTATGTTGAATCAAACATGGAAAGGAGGAGGAGTTTGGAAGAAGTGCCAGGAAGCCCTTCTGTGTACATATGGCTAGAAAGCCAGTCAGAGTTGTAGCACCACTGTAAACAGTTCTCTTAATAAAGAGCTTCTCATGTTCTTACATGAAACAGCACTCAGGATCTTGCATATTGAGCCCTGAAAAAGGTTTCAGTACAATGTGAAGTTGACAGTGAAGGTTTTGCTTCCTGTTTTTTGTACATATGACTGAGGAGAGACATGGTAAATCTCGACATCATCTGTGCTACTATCAGAAACACCCATTGTTACACCATGAAACTTGTCTCAGTATTATTTGAAGCAGTTTGACTTTGGTAAATACTCTACATAGCAGGCAGCTTTACTTCCAGATAAGCCATATGGTCATGTAAGTATCCCATATGTTAAGATGAGCATGTAGACAGTTGTTTGCTTGTACTGAACTCTAGTAGCAGTATCTTAATAAAATGCAGTGAGATTCTGTTTGTTAGAAGTATTGAGAATGAGTAAAAAATATTCCACTTTATTTATCTACTTTTTATCTGTGGTCATTATTGATTATAAAAGGAGTTTGCATTTGGAAAGAAATTCACCCCTATGCAGAGGACCAACATGAAGACTTGATATCACTTAAGTCCCTCCTTGAAGGGGTTATGTGGGACTTAAGTGTTGCATAGGCCTTTTGCTAGCCCTTTGCCCAGGAGTAAATTTCACTTGCTATTGACTTTGTAGGCTGTGTTATGTATATATCCTTCATATTTTGGTGTGTACATGAAGATGCTTTGAACTGGGAGACAAATGTCTTCAGAGAAAGGAGATAAAGAGTATTTAATGGTGAAATGGGCAATAGTGGTTCATGCTGTCTCTATTCACCCCACCACCAGACTCCAGGGGGCTGGTGTTTCCTCTAATGTTGACTAGAATTATTTGACTTTTGAAATTTCAGTGAAAATTTTCATCTGAAGGTTGAATTTCAACAAAAAAGGGACAAAAATATAGCAAATATCTTGGCAAATTTCCCCCTTTTCCAACCAGCGTAAAAGGGAACTGGAAGTATCACTGCTGCTGCCTCTTCATGTTACCATTCTGTGGTAGGCTGAGCTGCTTCAGTGTTTGACTTTAGCACCCAACAGTGTTATGCGTATGTGGTGCCTGTCTCAGATAACGCTTCACCATAGTTCATACCACAGCAGCATGCTAAATTCAAACACAAGGGACAACAGTGCACAGCTTGGGTCCCTCCACATCCTAGCTGAATCCTCACTTACTATGTCTCCTGACTCCATTTTCCCGCAGCAGTGGGATCACCTTCTTCATATAGATCTATGTTTTACTGGGATTTGGGATCCTCTGCCAACCATGACTCAGATCTGCAGATGAATGGGATCTGCCACTGTTTGGAGGGGGTGTGGGAGTCTCCCTGTCCTGGTGCTTCCTGGGAAATTTCAATATAGCCCTATAGACCAGTCTGAGCTTGATATAAAACCAGGTTCTGCCCTCAGATGCACTCATACAACTCCTATGGGGCAGAATCTGGCCCATATTTTTATAAAACATTGTTTTCCTCAGCAGTTACATTTCCACTTCATCCTGTTACTCTTCTGTTGTTGCTTTTATTAGCTTTATTTTACATGTATTTTTGCTTTCCTTGTCTCAAAGAAAAAAGGGAACTGAGAGATGAGGGGAAGAGATTTTTTATTAGTCTAATCAAATTAGCCTGGGTCTAATTAGGATTATACCATAGAATACTTGATTGTTATTTAAACAAAAATTACTTTAAGGGTGAACTGAAAAGCATTTTACCTGCCTAGAACCAAAGTGCAGGGTTTTATATTTCTCCTGCAACAGTTGATGAGTCACTAATACTTAAAGTCAGGTGTTCATTGCATTAATTACTTGCCTTAGGGTATGTCTATCATCATCACAGGAGGGGATTGCAGCTCAAGTGGATGCACTGGAGCTAGCTCAAGTACTGGAGCAGTGAAGCTGTGGCAAGCTTCAGCATGGGTTAGCCCTGTGAATAATTACCCAGGGTTCTGAGTGGGCTTTTGCAGCCCATACTGAAGTGTGCGCTGTGGATTTTCATTGCTCCAGGACCTGAGCTAGCTAGATTGAAGCTAGCTCGGGTATGTTTACTTGAGCTGCAATCACACCCTGTGAGTATAGTATGGACATACACTTAGATGATAGTAATGCCACCAACATTCTTGGCCTGTTGTTGGGCAAACACCTCTTCAAGACGCTTCATAATGCTGAAAAGTTTGGCCATAAGATCACCACATTGGGCCAGTTTCTATCTCCACAATATCTGTCCCCAGGGAGTTTTTAACCCACAGATCCTGCCTTATGGTGTTTTCCTCCTTGGCCTTTCTTAGAGGTTCTTGGTCTGTCCTGCTGCCACTGCAAGGCAATGCAGGGCTGAAACTAGCAGATGTGGGGGCCTTTGCAGTGCCATGAGGTTAGTACTAGCTTTGTGTGGAATACTGGATCATACAGATACACTGACTACACTATGGTTACACTGTAATCACATTGTTCTACACTTTTTGATGTATTGTAGTTGCTGTACTTAGGAGGAGGGACAATTCTTCCCCAAGCTCACTAGTGCACAGTGGGAATGAACACTCAGCACCATCTCTTTGGTGTAGCCTGCTCTCCCTCGCACAACTGGCTGGCTCCTTGAGCTGGTGTTGAGGGAGTGTAGGGCCATGATTCCACCAACTTTCCTGCCTCTAAACCAGGAGGAGAAACTCCTGTGCTCCTCTGAGTGTAAGGATTGTGCTTAGCTGACCTTTGGGCAGGGCTGCAAGACTTGTGGCAGCTTTGTCACCTACTGTGTCAGGACCAGGCCAATCTAGAACATCCTATGGAAGACTTTAGATCTGCAGATTCTGGGTCCCAGTAAGATATTCTTATTTACATGAGATTTTTCCTTTAATGCCTAAATACATCAATGCTGTTTCAGTTTGTTTCATTTTAAAGTTTGCTGAGAAGTTTGTATTTGCTCATACCTTTGCGGTTTCTACCTGTATTTTTTTTTAAAGGCATCAGTGTTTGTATCCATCCTACTGAAAAATACTAAATATTTAACAAAATAAAAGCATGAGTCTCTTTGTGCTACTTTACCTTTATACTTAACAGAGAAATTGTCCTTGAGAAATTACCGGAAATAAATAATATGAATTTGATACTAATTTAGAAAAATAATGTGCAGGATATCATTTTTATTATATAAACTATGTGGTGAAATTATACTCTACCATATACCCTCATCTCACTAAAAATACAACAATTTAATCATGCCATTTCTTTTTATAGGGTTGGAGTCAGCACTGAGAAATATTAGACAGAAAACACAATTATCAACATCTTCAAAGAGACAGCATAATACTGGAGGAAATCATGGGATCCCCGACAAATATCTTCCTTTTTGCTTGTATCTTTACATTCACATTGTGGAATAATATCCAGCTGTCTGTGGAAAATGAATTTACTGCACACTATTCAAGCAGCTTTCTAGCTTGTGTTCCAAAAAGCCAATCAAGACATACAACAGTGTTGGATTTATCACAGAAAAATATCTCTGAACTTCATATCTCAGATTTCAGTTCTCTGCCTGAACTGCAAGTATTAAATCTGTCTCATAATGTAATCAGAGAGCTTGACTTCAATGTTTTCAAATTCAATGAGAAATTAGAATGCTTAGATTTATCTCATAACAACTTGTGGAATATGTGCTGTCAGACTCTTGCTGGTCTTAGACATTTAGATCTTTCTTTCAATAAGTTTAAAACTTTGCCCATCTGTCAGGAATTTGGCAATATGTTGAACCTGGAATACCTGGGACTGAGTGCCACAATGATACGAAAGTCAGACTTCAGAGGTATTACACATTTGCAACTGCATACTGTCTTCCTAACCTTAGAAGACCTTTCTTGCTATGAATCCAAGAGTCTGACAGTCTTAAACACAAAGAACCTTCACATTGTTTTCCCAATAAACAAAAACTTTTCTTTTCCCCTTTTGTATGATGGAATGAACACTTCAGAGAAGTTAGAATTGTCAAATATTAGATATAACTCTACAGATTTCCCGTTCCCTCCTTTTGACCCTTTGAAATTCAAGACACTCAATCTGAGGTTCAACAATGTGGATTTGTCCTGGAGTATCCTTGCGCGAATTTTCATGATTGTTTGGTATACACCTGTAGAATATTTCACTGTGAAAAATTTGACCTTTTCGGAATCTATTCAGAGTATGACCAATACTGACTTTTCACTCTTAAACTATTCGGCACAATCTGTCTATTCAGGTAGTTCAATGAAAGCACTTATACTGGAGCATATTCGTACTAAGGTTTTTTATTTCTCTCAAGATATTCTGTACAAAGCATTTTCAGATATGAACATTGAAAATTTGACAATATCTGATGCGTATATGCCACACATGCTTTGCCCTTCTCACACTAGCCTATTTCAATATTTAGATTTTTCATACAATGCCCTGACAGATGAGGTATTTAAGAACTGTGACACTCTGACTCATTTGAAAATGCTTATCTTACAGAGAAATCAATTAGAGAATCTTTCCAAGGTGAGCTCCATGACGAGTAAAATGAAATCACTGAAACATTTGGACATAAGTAGGAATTTGCTGTATTATGATGAGAATGAGAACCACTGCCACTGGGTTGAAACTCTGGCTAAACTGAATTTGTCCTCAAACAAATTGACAGACTCAGTTTTTGGATGTTTGCCAATCAACGCTCAAATACTTGATCTACAAAATAACCAAATCACAACTGTCCCCAAAGACATTACTGAACTGAAAGCTTTGAAAGAGCTAAATATTGCATTTAACAGGTTAACTGAGCTGCCTGGATGTAGTCATTATAGGGGTCTGGAATTACTGAATATAGAAGAGAATTCAATTCTCACCCCATCATCTGACTTCTTCCATAGTTGTCAAAATATCAGAGAGCTCAGAGGAGGACACAATCCATTCCAATGTTCTTGTGAATTACGAGACTTTGTTAATTTTGAAAAAAAATCAGGCGGAAGGTTGGTTGGCTGGCCAGAATCTTATGTGTGCGAATATCCAGACGGCTTAAAGGGAACCCAGCTAAAGGACTTTCAGTTGTCTGAACTATCTTGCAATACAACTCTCTTGCTTGTTATAGCTCTAGTTGTTACAGTGGTGGTAGTGGCTGTGACATCCTTTCTGTGTATCTATTTTGATGTAATGTGGTATTTGAAGATGATGTGGCAGTGGACACAAACAAAACGTAGGGTTCGGAAGAGTCACCCTGAAGATCTGCAAAGCATTTTACAGTTTCATGCTTTTATTTCATACAGCGAACGGGATTCCCTCTGGGTGAAGAATCATCTGATCCCAAACCTGGAGAAGGAAGATGGGTCTGTACAGATCTGTCTGCATGAGAGGAACTTCATTCCTGGCAAAAGCATAGTTGAGAACATTATAAACTGCATTGAGAAAAGCCACAAATCAATCTTTGTTTTGTCTCCCAATTTTATCCAGAGTGAATGGTGCCACTATGAGCTTTCCTTTGCCCATCACAAATTATTTAGTGAAAGTTGCAATAGCTTAATCCTCATTTTACTGGAACCAATCCCGCAGTATCTCATTCCTGCCAGATATCACAAGCTGAAAGCTCTCATGGCAAAGAGAACATACTTGGAGTGGCCAAAGGAGAAAAGCAAACATGGCCTTTTCTGGGCTAACCTTAAGGTGGCTATTAATACTAACCTGCCAGTGTCCACTGAAATGATTGTGGTATAGAACACAAGATAATTTACCAATTCTTGGATTTTATCTGTGTTAATTTTGCTTATAATGCAACTAGATGTGTAAGAAACTCAACCGATTTACTATGGAATTACACGGTGTTAACCAAATCACTATCTTGCTCATAGTATTCATGATTGTGAACCCACAAATACATGTAATAAATGTAGAAATTATTATTTTCACTTCTATTAGTGAAATCATTGTGTAAAAAGTGTTCTTATATAGTTTGCCTATTATAAAAGGGCAGAAGAGGAAAATATTCATAATAATTCTACTATTTTAATTATTTTATGCTCAGATGTTCAGGGTGAATTTTTTTCTGGAGCTGTGTTCCCTTTAATACTAGTCATAATTGAAAATAATGGAAATGATGGGTGGGTTGGATGCTTTTTAAGGCTGAAATATGTCTACAAATAATTTTGTGCCTGACATGTTTTGAAGTTATGGCCTTATAGAATTGCTTGCTTGTATTAAATAAAAAATAAAAGAAAGTTCTTTCTTAGGACTATCATTGGATTTTCAGTTATGAGGAAAGCTTAGCAGTACTAAGTAGTAAAAACATAACATAACGGCCATACTGAGTCAGACCAATGGTCCATCTAGCCCAGTATTGGTCTTCTGACAGTGGCCAGTACCAGATGCTTCAGAAGGAATGAACAGAATAGGGCAATTATTGAGTGATCCATTCTATGCCCACTTCTGGCAGTTTAGGGACACTCAAAGCTTGGGGTTTCATCCCTGACCATCTTGGTTAATAGCCATTAATGGACCCATCCTCCATGAACTTATCCTAATTCTTTTTTGAACCCAGTTATACTTTTGGCCCTCACAACCTCTCAAGGCAACAAGTTCCACAGGTTGACTGGGAGTTGTGTGAAAAAGTATTTCCTTGTGTTTGTTTTATTATTATTTTCATTGGATGACCCCTGGTTCTTGTGTTACGTGAAGGGGTAAATAACACTTCCCTATTCATTTTCTCCACACCATTCATGATTTTATAGTCCTCTGTCATATCCACCCTTAGTTGTCTCTTTTCTAAGATGAACAGCCTGATGTATTCACAGACTAGTTGCGTTCAATGGAACTATTCATGTGCTAAATGCTAAGCACATACAAAAAGGACTGATTCAAAGCCCATTTATGTCAATCAGAGCCTTTCCCCCATCCATTAAGAAGCTTTCCTGTGTAAGACCTACAGGATTTGGCCCTATATTCCTCTTTTAATTCTTCTTGCTTTGCTGCACTTAAGCATTCCAGTTGGCCTAGATCTGCTTACAAAGGGAGTACAGAATTTCTCAGAAATCTCTATTAATTATTTACTGTATATTAGTTAATACCTGAAGTTATGAAGAAAAATATTTAACGTGGTAATACTCAAAATTGCTACAATCTACAGAGATTGGGTCAGTTCATAACAGCTCACTTTTTTGTATCTTATTTTTGATGAAAAGAAGTTACTATATATTTTGATAAAGTAACATGGTTTCTATTAGGAATTGACAAAGATATAACAGGAACAAAAGAGTCCTTTACTCTTTTAATTTACCACTTTATTGACCAGATTGCCCTTACTTGGAAACACCACAAATGGCTTGTTCATTTATAAAACACATTTTATTTAGAAGATAACTGGCTATAATAAAATAAAATGTGTTTTATAAATGAACAAGCCATTTGTGGTGTGTATATATAGAGAGAGAGAGAGAAAGAGAGAGAGAGAGAGTGACTACACATAGTTTTGTGGATATTTAGAAAATGTATTACATAAATTGTATTAAAGAAAAGTCCCTTTTATTTACAGAACATCAAAAACAAAGCAAAATATGCATTAAAAAGGGGAATTCCCATATGTTCTAGTTAGCGGGATTTTTGGATTAGCAGAACTGATACTGAATTAACCAGTCTGTTTAATATTTCGATGCAGAAACTTCTCATTTTTGGTAGTTCTCCTTTCAGCTCCAGACAGTGTATTTTAACTTTCATAGCCTGTTCTCTTTGCATGTGTGGTAAACCCACAACGGATTTAGCCACACGGTTTGGAAGGGAGGGGGTATGATATTGAGGGGAGGATCTGGGGTTGCTGATGTTAGTGTGGCTACATCAGAGTCAACAGCTTTTCACTTCCGTTGCATGCTATCTTACAATTGTGTCAGAGGTTGGAGGCTTACTCAGAGGGGAGTTTGGCAGAAGTCCCAGTCACTCCACATGGGCTCAGGTTTGAGATACGTGAGAAAAACAGATAGTGCAGACCCCACACGTTGGGGTTGGAGTCTGTCATAGGGTAGCTGTTCCCATGGATAGACCAAGTGAAGCTCTCCTCAACCAAAAAGAACAGGAGTACTTGTGGCACCTTAGAGACTAACAAATTTATTTGAGCATAAGCTTTCGTGGGCTACAGCCCACTTCTTCGGATGCATAGAATGGAACATATATTGAGGAGATATATATACACATACAGAGAGCATGAAAAGGTGGGAGTTGTCTTACCAACTCTGAGAGGCCAATTAAGTAAGAGAAAAAAACTTTTGAAGTGATAATCAAGATAGCCCAGTACAGACAGTTTGATAAGAAGTGTGAGAATACTTACATGGGGAGATAGATTCAATGTTTGTAATGGCTCAGCCATTCCCAGTCTCTATTCAAGCCTGAGGCCTTGGCTACACTTGCGAGTTACAGTGCTGTAAAGGCTCCCCCAGCGCTGTAACTCACTCCCCGTCCACACTGGCAAGGCATTTGCAGCGCTGTATCTTCGTGGTTGCAGCACTGCATGTACTCCACCTCCCCGAGAGGAATAGCGAGTATTGTGCTGCCACTGCAGCGCTGCGGCGCCAGTGTGGCCGCCCAATGCGCTGTGAATGGCCTCCAGAATTATTCGACAGTATCCCACAATGCCTGTTCTAGCCACTCTGGTCATCAGTTCAAACTCTACTGCCCTGGCCTCAGGTAACCAACCTTGTGACCCACCCTTTACATTCCCTGGGAATTTTAAAAATCCCCTTCCTGTTTGCTCAGCCCGGCGTGGCGTGGAGTGCTATCAGCGAATCTTTCCAGGTGACCATGCCTCCACGCGCCAAGTGAGCCCCAGCATGGAGCAATGGCGAGTTGCTGGACCTCATCAGTGTTTGGGGGGAGGAAGCTGTACAGTCCCAGCTGCGCTCCAGCCGTAGGAATTACGATACCTTTGGGAAGGTATCAAAGGACATGATGGAAAGGGGCCATGACCGGGACACCCTGCAGTGCAGGATTAAAGTGAAGGAGCTGCGGAGTGCCTACCGCAAAGCCCGCGACGCGAACGGCCGCTCGGGTGCTCCCCCCGCGACCTGCCAATTCTACAAAGAGCTGGATGCGATACTTGGGGTTAACCCCACCTCCGCTCCGAGCACCACCATGGACACTTCAGAGCCGGTGGGGGGGGGGGGGGGGGAGAGAGGAGGAAGAGGAGGAGAAGGAGGAGGAGGAGGAGGAAAACGGGAGTGATGGTGGTGGGCCGGATGGAGACACCCAGGAATCCCTGGAGCCATGCAGCCAGGAGCTCTTCTCAAGCCAGGAGGAAGGTAGCCAGTCGCAGCAGCCGGTACTTGGTGGAGGACAAACAGAAGAGCAGGTTCCCGGTAAGCGGGTTTTTTTTTCAGGAAGGAATTTTTTCGGTGCGGGCTCTTTGGGAGAGGAGGGTTAGGCGTGCATGCCTAGATGCGGAATAGTGCATTGATGTGGTTTATCACATCGCGGTAATCGACCTCGGTAATCTCCTCGAATGTCTCATCCAGAACATGTGCAATGCGCTTGCGCAGGTTTATCGGGAGAGCCACCGTGGTCCTTGTCCCAGGCAGGCTAACGTGTCCGCGCCACTGTGCCGCGAGGGGCGGGGGGGACCATTGCTACACACAGGCAAGCTGCATATGGGCCAGGGCGGAAGCCACATTGCAGTAGAAGACCCTCCCTTGCTTCCCAGGTCACCCTCAGCAGCGAGATATCGTCCAGGACGAACTCCTGTGGAAAATGTTGGGACAGTGTTCAGTGTAGGTGCCCCCTGAAGCTGTTGGCTCTCCCCAAGGCACAGAAACCCAGAGGACAGTGCAGCCCTGAAACAATCAGTCCCCTTACTCACCATTTTGAGGCTCCCGTGGGATATGTGTGCTCTGTTTCGGACGGGAAAATTATGCTATTGTGTAGACCCTGTGTGTTTTCTATTCCTTAAGTGCGGGGGGAATCATTACTCTGTCTGGTATAAACAATGCTGCCTCTGTTAAATGTTGCATTTTGCCTATACAGCTGCATCAACCTTGAGACCTCAGCCGTCCCTCTTATCGCCTGCTCAGAGACTGCAAAGACTCAGGAAGAGACCGCGAAAAAGCAAAGAAGACATGCTGCAAGAAGTGATGCAGCAATCTATTAAAGAGAATGAGAAAGCACAGAACTGGAGGGAGAGAGAAAGCAGGATCCGCCAGGAAAATGCAGCGCACCGGCGGCAAAGCACCGCGCACCGGCAGCAAAGCACTGATAGGCTCATAAGCATCCTGGAGCGCCAAGCAGACGCTATCCAGGAGCTGGTAGCCATGCAGAAAGAGGAGCAGTACCGGAAACGCAAACGCCACTCCCCCCCAGAGCCCTTGTCCCAAAACTCTTTCCGTTGTGCCCCACTGTCACCTCCAACCCACTTTCCCCAACTTCTGTGTTCTTCACGCCACCTGCTGCCTCCAACACCAGTATCTTCACCACCCAGCCCTGAAAACCACGACCCTTATCCTCTGCACTCAACCCCCATCACCATGCAGTTTAGCTGTCCTGAAGTGCAGCACTCACTGCACAGCACACCAGACAGGACATATGCGAATCTGTGATTGTACTGTTCCCCACTCCACCCCCTTGTTTCTTTTCAATAAATAAATTTTTTTTCTTTTCAATAAATGGATTTTTTGGCTTTGAAAACATTCTTTATTATTGCATAAAGTAAAAGACTCCTTAGCCCAGGAAATAAACAGGCACTGCAAGTCTGCTTGTCTGCTTAGCAAACACTGATTCCTAAAGATTGGAACTACTGCACTTCACTCCCATGCAGGGCACCAGATATCACTGCTAGTTTTCAGCCTCAAATTGCTCCCTCAAGGCATCCCTAATCCTTGCAGCCCCACGCTGGGCCCCTGTAATAGCCCTGCTCTCTGGCTGTGCAAATTCAGCCTCCAGGTGTTGAACCTCGGAGGTCCATGCCTGAGTGAAACTTTCACCCTTCCCTTCACAAATATTATGGAGGGCACAGCACGCGGATATAACCACGGGGATGCTGTTTTCGGCCAAGTCCAGCTTCCCATACAGAGATCGCCAGCAGCCCTTTAAACGGCCAAAGACACACTCCACAGTCATTCGGCACAGGCTCAGCCTGTAGTTGAACCATTCCTTGCTGCTGTCAAGGCTCCCTGTGTAGGGTTTCATGAGCCACGGCATTAACGGGTAAGCGGGGTTTCCAAGGATCACAATGGGCATTTCAACTTCCCCTACCGTGATCTTCCGCTCTGGGAAAAAAGTCCCGGCCTGCATCTTCCTGAACAGCCAAGTGTTCCAAAAGATGCATGCATCATGCACCTTTCCGGGCCAGCCTGTGTTAATGTCAATGAAATGCCCACGGTGATCCACAAGCGCCTGGAGAACCATAGAGAAATACCCCTTCCGATTAACGTACTCGGATCCTAGGTGGGGTGGTGCCAGATTAGGAATGTGCGTCCCATCTATCGCCCCTCCACAGTTAGGGAACCCCATTTGTGCAAAGCCATCCACTATTTCCTGCACATTACCCAGAGTCACGGTTCTTCTGAGTAGGATGCGATTAATGGCCTTGCAAACTTGCATCAACAAGATTCCAACGGTCGACTTTCCCACTCCAAACTGGTTTGCGACCGACCGGTAGCTGTCTGGAGTTGCCAGCTTCCAGATTGCAATAGCCCCCGCTTCTCCACTGGCAGGGCAGCTCTCAATCTCGTGTCCTTGCGCCGCAGGGTGGGGGCAAGCTCCTCACACAGTCCCATGAAAGTGGCTTTTCTCATCCGAAAGTTCTGCAGCCACTGCTCGTCATCCCAGACTTCCATGACGATGTGATCCCACCACTCGGTGCTTGTTTCCCGAGCCCAAAAGTGGCGTTCCACGGTGCTGAGCATGTCCGTGAATGCCACAAGTAATTTCGTGTCGTACGCGTTACGCGGCTCGATAGCATCGTCGGACTCCTCACCCTCACTCTCACTGTCACTTTGGATCTTAAGGAATAGTTCGACAGCCAAACGTGACGTGCTGGTGAGACTCGTCAGCATACGCCTCAGCAGTTCGGACTCCATTTCCCGCAGACAGATCGCGCTGCACAGAAACTGTTGAAAGATGGTGCCAAAGGTGGATGGAAACAAAGGGATTTCTGGGATGCGAAGCGATGCATCACTGGGCATTGGGACAGGACCCAGAATCCCCCGCACCCACGCCCCCTTCCCACAACCCACGGCGCCAGAATGGGAAAAGGTGCTCTGTGGGATAGCTGCCCATAATGCACCGCTCCCAATAGCGCTGCAATTGCCGCAAATGTGGCCACGACAGTGCGCTGGGCAGCTATCAGTGTGGACAGACTGCAGCACTTTCCCTACTCAGCTGCACGAAGTCAGGTTTAACTCACAGCGCTGTACATCTGCAAGTGTAGCCAAGGCCTAAGTTGATTGTATCTAGTTTGCATATCAATTCAAGCTCAGCAGTTTCTCGTTGGAGTCTGTTTTTGAAGCTTTTCAGTTGCAAAATTGCCACCCGCAGGTCTGTCATTGAGTGACCAGACAGGTTAAAGTGTTCTCCTATTGGTTTTTGAATGTTATGATTCCTGATGTCAGATTTGTGTCCATTAATTCTTTTGCGTAGAGACTGTCCGGTTTGGCCAATGTACATGGCAGAGGGGCATTGCCCTCTGTATGTGTATATATATCTCCTCAATATATGTTCCATTCTATGCATCCGAAGAAGTGGGCTGTAGCCCACGAAAGCTTATGCTCTAATAAATTTGTTAGTCTCTAAGGTGCCACAAGTACTCCTGTTCTTTTTGCGGATACAGACTAACATGGCTGCTACTCTGATCTCCTCGACCAGAGCAGGCAAATCCAATCCAGTCAATTAAAGAGGGCTGGGCTACACCTGGGCCTATAAAGGGCTGCTAATAGGCAGTTGGAGGGGAGGAATGGAGACAGGCTATGCCCTGAGGAGAGAAAGCCATACTAGAGTACAGCTAGCTCCTGTGGTGGGGACCCTGGAGCAAGGGGCAGGGGCTCGGGCTCCTGGAAGCAACCCTAGGGCTGTTGCCTCAGGAAGGGAGTTGGGCAGACTGAAACTGGGAAGCTTCCAGGAGTAGGGGTGCCAGAGATCCCTATCATGGATCACCCTGAAGCCTGAGGCTAAGTAATGAGTTAATTATTCATTAGTTTCAGAGTAGCAGCCGTGTTAGTCTGTATCCGCAAAAATAACAGGAGTACTTGTGGCACCTTAGAGACTAACAAATTTATTAGAGCATAAGCTTTCGTGGGCTACAACCCACTTCTTCGGAAGAAGTGGGTTGTAGCCCACGAAAGCTTATGCTCTAATAAATTTGTTAGTCTCTAAGGTGCCACAAGTACTCCTGTTATTTTATTCATTAGTGAGGCTTTCTTGATTGTTAAGAAAATAAACCTCCTTGTTGGAGGGGGAGAAGCCTGGCCTGGTGACAGAGTCATTAATGCAGGGGTAGGAGAGAAAATTCAGACTCCGACTCACACAGGGAATATTGATTCATGACATAAGATCACTCTTCCAGGATCCAGGGGGGGCCTCAGGACTTTGAGGATTCCATAGAGGTTAGTTGAGAACATGATTATGCAGGAATGTCAGACAAATGGGAGTTCTGCAACACTTACAATAAGATATTGAGAGGTGAATACATAGACATTTTATCACCGCTCCACCGGGAAGCTACTACAGACAGTAAGATGGGACAGGACAAGCAAAGCAACGACAAGCCAAGCATCCAAGGGTGGCTAGAACCTGGAAAAATTGGGAAGCATCTTTTTTAATTTACACAGGTGTCATTTCAGAACAATTCCTGGGAAGAAGCTTGGATATAAACAGGAGGGCATATAATACATTTGGAGGCATGGCTTAGTTTAACTATGATGAGCGATTTAGACTGAGAGCTGCAACTCAGACTAGGATTTGATGGGACATCCTGCATCATATGCTGTGGTTGGGATGCATGACACCACGGGGGCCAGGTATTCACACTGATAGTGGCCTGTTTATTACTCAGCATGTCCACCAGAGACTCGATGCTCTGAATAACGTTTGCTGGGCTTTTAATGAGGGTGGGTGTTTTTGGAACATCTACAGATTTAAACAGGGCTACAAGCTGTGTTTGGGGCCTATGCAGCCCACAACTGTTATAGCTTTCAGGGAAGACCCCAATATGGTAGAAGATTGGGGGGTAAACCCATAGGCGCCGACTCTGCAGGTGCTCCAGGCCCCTTCTCCCCCTCTCCACACCAGTGGGCCCCTTCTCCTCCTCCCCGCCAGTGCCTCCTGCCAGCGATGGGCCCCTGCTGATCAGCTCCTCGCCCTCCCTCCCAGCACATCCCACCTGAATCAGCTATTCAGTGGCGTGCAGGAGGCACTGGGGGGAGGGGGAGCAGCAGGGGGAAGGAAGAGGTGGGGTGAGAGGGTGGAATGGGGCAGGAAGAGGTGGGGCGAGGGCAGGGCTGAGCACGCATCAGGGGGATTTCCCCAGATTCTGGGGAGTGAAGGGGCGGTACCAGCCCCTTTCGGCCCCTGGGACGCTGCTCTGCAGCATGGCGGGCTGGCAGCTGCCTGAGAGAGCCTGGCTGGGGAGGTGACTTCCACTCCTTGCCCGGGCTTGGGTGCCATGGACTGAGGGCAAGCAAGCTGGAGTCCCCCATCCCCCGGCACCCGAGCTCAGGCAGTGTGCAGAAGCTGCCTCCCCAGCCAGGTTCTCTCAGCCAGCTGCCGGTAAGTAAGGCAGTAAGGGGAGGCACCAGTCATCTAGGGGAGGGGGCAGAATGGGATAGGAAGAGGCAGAGCGGGGGCAGAAAGAGGTGAGGGGGGACCTTGGGGGAAGGGGTGGAGTGGGGGCAGGGCCTGGGATGGAGCGGGGGTGAGCACCCCATGGAAATCAGGAAGTCGGCGCCTATGGGTAAACCTACCACCCCCTGCTTACACCAGGTTATGAGATTGGGGATGGAGGTCAGGGAACAGGAAAGAGGAGCTGGCAGTGGGGGTATTGGGAAAAGCTTGTCTCCAGTTAAGCTCTGAGTGTTTCAGGTATTCTGTTGAGGTTACCCTAACAAGAAGTTGTGGCATATTTATAGGAAGCTTTTAATTTAATCTTTGGCCAGACAGTGAACCCTCTGGACCACACCAAGATGCCTAGTGCCTCCTCTGGAGGACCAGGGGTGCTTATTAGCAGCGAAGGATCCATCGTTGGCATTGGGAGAGATGTATGAGGAAGCCTCTGTGTTCCAACTGCCTTCTGTGCGATCTGGACGCTCAAACCCATGGGGTGCAGATTTGGGTACTGTCTATCACTGGGTCTTGTGCCCTGGTAGTAACTCATGCTTCAGTGAAGACTATTCCAGGGGTGAAATCCTGACCCATTGAAGTCAGTAGGTGTTTTGCCATTGACTTCAGTGGGACCAGGATTTTGCCCATGTGTCTAAAGTATATGATAGTGTCTAATAACGTCACTGTGCCAGTATGTTGAGTAGGCATGTAGAAGGTCTGTGCCGGGGCTCGACCCTCCTGGGCAGGAGGGGAGCCACACCGACTCACTACAAACAGTCAGTGAGCTCAGGCCCTTTGGTGCAGGGGCTGAGCAACAGTACAACAGTAAGGGGGCTCAGCCCCTTTGGTGCAGGGGCTGAGCAACAGTACAACAATTAGGGGGGGCTCAGGCCCTTTGGTGCAGGGGCTGAGCAACAGTACAACGATGAGGGAGCTCAGGCCTTTTGGTGCAGGGGCTGAGCAACAAAATAACAATTAGGGAGCTCAGGCCCTTTGGTGCAGGGGCTGAGCAACAGAATAACAGTAAGGGGGCTCAGGCCCTTTTGGTGCAGGGGCTGAGCAACAGAATAACAGTAAGGGGGCTCAGGCCCTTTGGTGCAGGGGCTGAGCAACAGAATAACAGTTAGGGAGCTCAGGCCCTTTGGTGCAGGGGCTGAGCAACAATACAACAGTTAGGAAGCTCAGGGCCGTACCTGAGTGTTGGGTGAGGGGGAAGCCTGCCAACCGTGAGCAGGAGTGGCAGGGGGGGCGCAGGCCCACCCACTCCACTGCGTCCCAGCCCGGGGCCCTAGCAGCGGCCACTGCCACTGCAGGTCAGTGGGGTGTCCTGACCGAAACACACTGACATCGGCTCACACGTGTCTGCAGCCTGACCGGGGTCGGCTACCCCCGGGCTACTTCCAGGTTCCCCCTCAGGGCCTACCTCATCCGCAGTACCCGGCCCGGTCCAGTCCACCAGCATGGGTTCCTCGTGGCAGGGGCTTGGCGGCAGGTCCGGCAGCTCCTCGGGGAAATCCGGCCAATTGACCTCGGGCGGCTCCTCCGGGTAACAGCAGGGGCGGAGGGGCCCTGGTGGCGTCTCGCCTTCGGGGTTGGTGTGGGGGAGTTCCAACGGTTCCTCCCAATGACGGGAGCGGGCGGGCTCCTCCTTGTAGTGGGCTTGGGGCAGCTCCGGCCAGTTAGGCCAACGGCCACGGGCCTCGGAGGTCTCCCGGCCACGAGCTCCCGGCCTCACGTCTGCTCCCTGCGGTGGCTGGGGCCTCACTGAGCTCTGGCGGCCGGCTTTTATACTTCCTGTCCCGCCCCTTGACTTCCGGGGGGCGGGGACAGGCGGCGGTGGCTCCGCCCACTTGGGTGTCTGTAAGGGGGCTCCCTCTGCTGGGCAGGAGGGGAGCCACACCGACTCACTACAAGGCACCTTTTCAACTGTGTGTAATGATCAATCAAATATAATAATAGATTTAGAAAACCAGACCTATTAGTAAAGGTTAAAAAAAACTGGGCATGTTTTGTCTTGAGAAGAGATGACTGCGGGGAGGGGAACTGATAGTCTTCAAATACATTAAGGGCTGTTATAAAGAGGACAGGGATCAAATATTCTCCATGTCCACTAAAGGCAGGACAAGAATTAACAGGCTTAATCTGCAGCAAGGAAGGTTTAGGTTAAATATTAGGAAAATTTTTCTAATTATACAGGTAGTTAAGCCCTGGAATAGACTTTCAAGGGAGGTTGCGGAATTCCCATCACTGGAGGTTTTTAAGAACAGGTTGGACAAACATCTGTCAAGGATGGCCTACGGTTACTTGGTCCTGCCTCAGCACAGTGAGCTGGACTTGATGACTTCTTGAGGTCCCTTCCAGCCCTGTATTTCTATGATAGGTGGTGTACCCAGAAATGGCCCTCCAATTGGATACAAAGTGGTATAAAAAAGAATGAAACATTCCTGAATTTTTTTTCCCGTTTTGGTAGCTGTAACTATTTGGGGAATGGATCTGGCAAACAAACGTGAGTTTTTGAAGTGACAGCATGGTGGTGGTACATGTTATCAATTGCCGGGCCTACAGATCACACTGGGTTATGAGCTTGGTAAGGGCATTTGTATTAGTGGTTAAATCTTAACATACATTTCTCTGCCAAGCATATGCCTGGGAATGATAATGCAATAGCCTGTACATTGTCTTGATTTCAGATGGACAGATTTTGGGACCTAGACCAACAAAGAATCAGCGCGGATGTCAGTAGCATTCTGGAACCTTAGCATATGATGGCTCTCAGGGTAGTATGGTGATTGGTATCACCATGAAACTTTAGGGCCTATGACAGGAATTATAACAATTTTGTGCAATTTGGGGAGGAGGGAAAGCCTGGCAATGATATTGCTGATTTCAGACCAGATGCTTCAATACATGGTGTCTCTGGTAACCTGGGGGCTTGCAGCATCTACCATCTCCATTCGCCCTTCGGGCCTTACATTTGCCAGTAGCATGAGGGGTTACCCAGATCCTTGTAGTAGGTTCCTAGTTTGGAGGATTTCAGTGGAGTGGTCTTGGGACATGGACCCTAGAAAAGATCCATGTCACCACACCACTGTTCAAATGCATAGAGACTTAATGCAAGTTCTCAATCAAATATAGAAGCAGATAGGAGGCAGCCTTGTTCAAGGGTGCATTCCTAGTAACGTGTTTCGGAGCTTTTAGAGTTGGCAAATTCGTGCCTGGGTCAGCAAGGGTATTTTTATAACAGGTTTGGAGTGGAGGGATTTACAATGGAAAGAGAAATCAGTCCATCTTAACTGTGAGGATCTCGAAAACCAATGTGGGGAGGCGAGGTGAGTACATAATGCTACAGGCATAGGCAGCAGGTATCATAGAATCATAGAATCATAGAATATCAGGGTTGGAAGGGACCTCAGGAGGTCATCTAGTCCAACTCCCTGCTCAAAGCAGGACCAATTCCCAACTAAATCATCCCAGCCAGGGCTTTGTCAAGCCGGGCCTTAAAAACCTCCAAGGAAGGAGACTCCACCACCTCCCTAGGTAATGCATTCCAGTGCTTCACCACCCTCCTAGTGAAATAGTGTTTCCTAATATCCAACCTAGACCTCCCCCACTGCAACTTGAGACCATTGCTCCTTGTTCTGTCATCTGCCACCATTGAGAACAGCCGAGTTCCATCCTCTTTGGAACCCCCCTTCAGGTAGTTGAAGGCTGCTATCAAATCCCCCCTCATTCTTCTCTTCTGGAGACTAAACAATCCCAGTTCCCTCAGCCTCTCCTCATAAGTCATGCGCTCCAGACCCCTAATCATTTTTGTTGCCCTCCGCTGGACTCTTTCCAATTTTTCCACATCCTTCTTGTAGTGTGGGGCCCAAAACTGGACACAGTACTCCAGATGAGGCCTCACCAATGTCGAATAAAGGGGAACGATCACGTCCCTCGATCTGCTGGCAATGCCCCTACTTATACAGCCCAAAATGCCGTTAGCCTTCTTGGCAACAAGAGCACACTGTTGACTCATATCCAGCTTCTTGTCCACTGTGACCCCTAGGTCCTTTTCTGCAGAACTGCTACCTAGCCATTCGGTCCCTAGTCTGTAGCTGTGCATGGGATTCTTCCGTCCTAAGTGCAGGACTCTGCACTTGTCCTTGTTGAACCTCATCAGGTTTCTTTTGGCCCAATCCTCTAATTTGTCTAGGTCCCTCTGTATCCGATCCCTACCCTCTAGTGTATCTACCACGCCTCCTAGTTTAGTGTCATCGGCAAACTTGCTGAGAGTGCAGTCCACACCATCTTCCAGATCATTAATAAAGATATTAAACAAAACCAGCCCCAGGACCGACCCTTGCGGCACTCCGCTTGAAACCGGCTGCCAACTAGACATGGAGCCATTGATCACTACCCGTTGAGCCCGACGATCTAGCCAGCTTTCTATCCACCTTACAGTCCATTCATCCAGCCCATACTTCTTTAACTTGGCAGCAAGAATACTGTGGGAGACCGTATCAAAAGCTTTGCTAAAGTCAAGGAATAACACATCCACTGCTTTCCCCTCATCCACAGAGCCAGTTATCTCATCATAGAAGGCAATCAGGTTAGTCAGGCACGACTTCCCCTTGGTGAATCCATGCTGACTGTTCCTGATCACTTTCCTCTCCTCTAAGTGTTTCATAATTGATTCCTTGAGGACCTGCTCCATGATTTTTCCAGGGACTGAGGTGAGGCTGACTGGCCTGTAGTTCCCCGGATCCTCCTTCTTCCCTTTTTTAAAGATGGGCACTACATTAGCCTTTTTCCAGTCATCCGGGACCTCCCCCGATCGCCATGAGTTTTCAAAAATAATGGCTAATGGCTCTGCAATCTCATCCGCCAACTCCTTTAGCACCCTCGGATGCAGCGCATCCGGCCCCATGGACTTGTGCACGTCCAGTTTTTCTAAATAGTCCCGAACCACTTCTTTCTCCACAGAGGGCTGGTCACCTTCTCCCCATATTGTGCTGCCCAGTGCAGCAGTCTGGGAGCTGACCTTGTTTGTGAAGACAGAGGCAAAAAAATCATTGAGTACATTAGCTTTTTCCAAATCCTCGGTCACTAGGTTGCCTCCCTCATTCAGTAAGGGGCCCACACTTTCCTTGACTTTCTTCTTGTTGCTAACATACCTGAAGAAACCCTTCTTGTTACTCTTAACATCTCTTGCTAGATGCAACTCCAAGTGTGATTTGGCCTTCCTGATTTCACTCCTGCATGCCTGAGCAATATTTTTATACTCCTCCCTGATCATTTGTCCAAACTTCCACTTCTTGTAAGCTTCTTTTTTGCGTTTAAGATCAGCAAGGATTTCACTGTTTAACCAAGCTGGTCGCCTGCCATATTTACTATTCTTTCTACACATCGGGATGGTTTGTTCCTGCAACCGCAATAAGGATTTTTTAAAATACAGCCAGCTCTCCTGGACCCCTTTGCCCTTCATGTTATTCTCCCAGGGGATCCCGCCCATCTGTTCCCTGAGGGAATCAAAGTCTGCTTTTCTGAAGTCCAGGGTCCGTATTCTGCTGCTCTCCTTTCTTCCTTGTGTCAGGATCCTGAACTCGACCATCTCATGGTCACTGCCTCCCAGGTTCCCATCCACTTTTGCTTCCCCTACTAATTCTTCCCTGTTTGTGAGCAGCAGGTCAAGAAAAGCTCTGCCCCTAGTTGGTTCCTCCAGCACTTGCACCAGGAAATTGTCCCCTACACTTTCCAAAAACTTCCTGGATTGTCTGTGCACCACTGTATTGCTCTCCCAGCAGATATCAGGGTGATTAAAGTCTCCCATGAGAACCAGGGCCTGCGATTTAGCAACTTCTGCTAGTTGCCAGAAGAAAGCCTCGTCCACCTCATCCCCTTGGTCTGGTGGTCTATAGCAGACTCCGACCACGACATCACCCTTGTTGCTCACACCTCTCAACTTTATCCAGAGACACTCAGGTTTTTCTGCAGTTTCATACCGGAGCTCTGAGCAGTCATACTCCTCTCTTACATACAACGCAACTCCCCCACCTTTTCTGCCCTGCCTGTCCTTCCTGAACAGTTTATATCCATCCATGATAGTACTCCAGTCATGTGAGTTATCCCACCAAGTCTCTGTTATTCCAATCGCATCATAGTTCCCTGACTGTGCCAGGACTTCCAGTTCCACCGCTTGTTTCCCAGGCTTCTTGCATTTGTGTATAGGCACTTAAGATAACTCATTGATCGTCCCTCTTTCTCAGTATGAGACAGGAGTCCTCCCCTCTTGCGCTCTCCTGCTCGTGCTTCCTCCCAGGATCCCATTTCCCCACTTACCTCAGGGCTTTGGTCTCCTTCCCCCGGTGAACCTAGTTTAAAGCCCTCCTCACTAGGTTAGCCAGCCTGCTGGTGAAGATGCTCTTCCCTCTCTTCGTTAGGTGGAGCCCGTCCCTGCCCAGCACTCCTCCTTCTTGGAACACCATCCCATGGTCGAAGAATCCAAAGCCTTCTCTCCGACACCACCTGCGTAGCCATTCGTTGACTTCCACGATTCAACGGTCTCTACCCAGGCCTTTTCCTTGCACAGGGAGGATGGACGAGAACACCACTTGCGCCTCAAACTCCTTTATCCTTCTTCCCAGAGCCACGTAGTCTGCAGTGATCCGCTCAAGGTCATCCTTGGCAGTATCATTGGTGCCCACGTGGAGAAGCAGGAAGGGGTAGCGATCCGAGGGCTTGATGAGTCTTGGCAGTCTCTCCGTCACATCGTGTATCCTGGCTCCTGGCAAGCAGCAGACCTCTCGGTTTTCCCGGTCGGGGCGGCAGATAGATGACTCAATCCCCCTGAGAAGGGAGTCCCTGACCACCACCACTCTCCTCCTCCTCTTGGGAGTGGTGGTCGTGGAATCCCCATCCCTAGGACAGTGCATCTTTTGCCTTCCAATCGGTGGAGTCTCCTTCTGCACCCTTCCCTCAGATGGGTCATCTACTCCACTCTCCGCATTAGTACCTGTAGAGAGAACATGGAAACGATTGCTCACCTGTATGTCCATTGCTGGTACATGGACGCTCCTCTTTCTCCTTCTGGAGGTCACATGCTGCCAAACTTCTTCTTCATCCGTCTGTCCCTGCTGCGCCTGCTCTGAATCTTCAGAACATTGTGGCCGTAGAAGCATCTCCTGACGTCTGTCCAGGAAATCTTCATTTTCCCTTATGCAACGCAGAGTCGATACTCGTTTCTCCAGACCTCGAACCTTCTCTTCCAATATGGAGACCAGCTTGCACTTTGTACAGACAAAGTTGCTTCTGTCCTGTGGAAGAAAGACAAATATGGCACAACCTGTGGAGGTTACAACAGCTGATCTCTCACCTTCCATATCACCTTCCTCTTAAGAGCTTCCTCAGCTGTTGCAAGAACTACTCAGAGAAACCTGCAGATGAAAGCCTCAGTGAGCTCTCTCCAGGCGAACTCCCAGGCAAACTCCCTCTGTTAGCCTCTGCTGTTCGCCACCATCATAGGCCAGGGATGCTAAGCCTCCCCTAACCCAGGCCACGCCCTCACCCATGCTCCACCCCAAGGCCTTGCCCTCTCTCCTCCTCTCCCCCGAAGCTGGCGGGGGCTCGGCTTGGGGCTGACCGGCAGCCCGGAGGTCAGGCTGGGGCTCAGGGCCAGCCAACGAGGCTAGGGAAGGCCAGTCTGCAGCCCAGTGCTGTTTGGCCACGGCTTCTCCAGCTGCAGTGTGTGTGTGGGGAGGGAATGGGCTCTGATGGGTTAAGGGGGCAGAAGAGGTGGGACCGCGGAGCTTGCCTTCCCGGAGTGGGTGTTCATGTGCTGCTGATGGCTACAGGAGGGAGGTGAGGCAAGGATTTGCGCTGTAAGGGCACTAAGGACTTATACAGCAATGGTACCCATTGGAGAGGAGCCCCTTTTTATTTAGGGTGATGGAAAGCCCCTCACAACATACAATTTGTTACAGTTTTCAAACAAAGGCTTACAAAGTTCATGTTATCAGTCAGTAATCTGATTCCCACTCTTTCCGGGTAGGGGCTGCTATGACTGCAGACTAGCTAGAACTAGGGGCCACAGTGATTCAGGGAATTGGGCGATAGCATTCAAGTGCATACAGGACATACAGGAGACCCGAGGTAGAGAATCAGAGCTAATTCTCTTCTCTTACTTTGAGGATCATCATGCAAATAGGCCAAGCAAGTGGTAGTGTGGACTTGCAGGCATAATATTGCATCCTGGGTGCACAGGTGGGCCTCCAAGTGATTGGGCAGTTCACCCCTGGGCCTGAGGAGTGAGGCAACCCTGAGCTGGCATGGAAGAAGAGGCATGCTATGGGACCAGCTGATGCACCTTGTACACTCTTTGACAGCCAGGGAACAGACACTAGATGCAAATATTGTTCACCTCAGTTTAAAAAAAAAAGAGGATGGACTCTATGGATATCTGAGTAGCCGGTAAGAGTGGGAAAGGCAGCCAAGCATCCTGCTGGTGCGTCCATGTGGCCGATGTCCAGTACAGTACTTGGTATGGAAGAATTTGAAGGAAGGCATCCCTTATGGAAACTGAGTAGGAGGGTTTCGGGCTCCTACGTCTTGTTAGTGGGGAGCTGATCCCCCTCCTTTTCCTGGCCCCCTTTAAGGGAGCTGAGGAAGTGTATGAGGCTCCATGTCGGGATCAGTGGGGGACCAACTCCCTCCTCCCTGCGTTGTACAATTTGTTGTTAGGTATTTCCAGATATTATAAGTGAATAAAGTTGCAGCCTAATTAAACCAATCCATGGTCTCTTGTCTTTCATCCGGCTTGTTTAGATAATTAAAGGTGGCCTGATTTCAGAGGTTCTGAGAACCCACTACTCGCTGACTTCAGTGGCATACAGCATCTTTGTAAATGAAGCCATTTAATTAGGAGCCTAAGTATGAATTTAGATGCCTAGTTTTAGGAACCCAAGTTTGAAAATGCTGGCCATAGATTTTATCAAGTGTTGCCTGAAAGAGAATATTGTATGTTTGTCTTGGACCTGTTCATGAAATGACTTGTGGTAGAATTCACTCCTGTGCAGCACCAAGCTGATGCACTATTTAAGCATCACATACCAACTCAACCCCAAGTAAGTGGAGAACATGGAGACCTGGGAGATGGGTCGGAAATAGGAGGGAGCGTGGGCTATAATGGCAGAGAGAAAGGAGGGTCAGGGCAAAACTGGGAGGCAAGATCAAATCAGTATCTTAGATGCCTATATACAAATGTGAGATGTATGGGTAATATGCAGGAAGAACTGGAAGTGCTAATAAATAAATACAACTATGACATTGTTGGCATCACCGAAACTTGGTGGGATAATACACATGATTGGAATGTTGGTGTGGATGGGTACACCTTGCTCAGGAAGGATAGATGGGGAAAAAGGGAGGTGGTGTTGCCTTATATATTAAAAATGTACACACTTGGACTGAGGTGGAGATGGATATAGGAGACAGAAGTGTTGAGAGTCTCTGGGTTAGGCTAAAAGGGGTAAAAAACAAGGGTGATGTTATGCTAGGAGTCTACTACAGGCCACCTAACCAGGTGGATGAGGCTTTTTTTAAACAACTAACAAAATCATCCAAAGCCCAAGATTTGGTGATGATGGGGGACTTCAACTATCCAGATATCTGTTGGGAAAATAACACAGTGGGGCACAGACTATCCAATAAGTTCTTGGACTGCATTGCAGACAACATTTACTTTAGAAGGTTGAAAAAGCTACTGGGGGGAAGCTGTTCTAGATATGATTTTAACAAATAGGGAGGAACTCGTTGAGAATTTGAAAGTGGAAGGCAGCTTGGGTGAAAGTGATCAAGGAAGGGTAGAAGGGAGTACAGCAAAATAAAGACAATAGATTTCAGGAAGGTGGATTTTGGTAAGCTCAGAGAGCTTATAGGTAAGGTCCCTTGGGAATCAAGACTGAGGGGAAAAACAGCTAAGGAGAGTTGGCAGTATTTCAAAGGGACACTATTAAGGGCTCAAAAGCAAACTATTCCACTGGGTAGGAAAGATAGAAAATGTGGCAAAAGACCACCTTGGCTTAACCACGAGATCTTGCATGATCTAAAAAATAAAAAGGAGTCATATAAAAAATGGAAACTAGGACAAATTACAAAGGATGAATATAGACAAACAACACAGGAATGCAGGGGCAAGATTAGAAAGGCAAAGGCACAAAATGAGCTCAAACTAGCTACAGGATTAAAGGGAAACAAAAAGACTTTTTATCAATACATTAGAAGCAAGAGGAAGACCAAGGACAGGGTAGGCCCACTGCTCAGTGAGGAGGGAGAAACAGTAACAGGAAACTTGGAAATGGCAGAGATGCTTAATGACTTCTTTGTTTCGGTCTTCACCGAGAAGTCTGAAGGAATGCCTATCATAGTGAATGCTAATGGGAAGGGGGTAGGTTTAGAAGATAAAATAAAAAAACAAGAAGTTAAAAATCGCTTAGAAAAGTTAAATGCCTGCAAATCACCAGGGCCTGATGAAATGCATCCTAGAATACTCAAGGAGCTAATAGCGGAGGTATCTGAGCCTCTAGCTATTATCTTTGGAAAATCATGGGAGACAGGAGAGATTCCAGAAGACTGGAAAAGGACAAACATAGTGCCCATCTATAAAAAGGGAAATAAAAACAACCCAGGAAACTACAGGCCAGTTAGTTTAACTTCTGTGCCAGGGACGATAATGGAGCAAGTAATTAAGGAAATCATCTGCAAACACTTGGAAGGTGGTAAGGTGATAGGGAGTAGCCAGCATGGATTTGTAAAGAACAAATCATGTCAAACCAATCTGATAGCTTTCTTTGATAGGATAAGGAGTCTTGTGGATAAGGGAGAAGCAGTGGATGTGATATACCTAGACTTTAGAAAGGCATTTGATACGGTCTCGCATGATATTCTTATCAATAAACTAGGCAAATACAACTTAGATGGGGCTACTATAAGGTGGGTGCATAACTGGCTGGATAACCATACTAAGAGAGTAGTTATTAATGGTTCCCAATCCTGCTGGAAAGGTATAACAAGTGGGGTTCCACAGGGGTCTGTTTTGGGACCGGCTGTGTTCAATATCTTCATCAACGACTTAGATATTGGCATAGAAAGTACGCTTATTAAGTTTGCAGATGATACCAAACTGGGAGGGATTGCAACTGCTTTGGAGGATAGGGTCATAATTCAAAATGATCTGGACAAATTGGATAAATGGTCTGAGGTAAACAGGATGAAGTTTCATAAAGACAAATGCAAAGTGGTCCACTTAGGAAGGAACAATCAGTTTCACACATACAGAATGGGAAGAGACTGTCTAGGAAGGAGTATGGCAGAAAGGGATCTAGGGGTTATAGTGGACCCCAAGCTAAATATGAGTCAACAGTGTGATGCTGTTGCAAAAAAAGCAAACATGATTCTGGGATGCATTAACAGGTGTGTTGTGAGCAAGACACGAGAAGTCATTCTTCTGCTCTACTCTGCGCTGGTTAGGCCTCAACTGGAGTATTGTGTCCAGTTCTGGGCACCGCATTTCAAGAAAGATGTGGAGAAATTGGAGAGGGTCCAGAGAAGAGCAACAAGAATGATTAAAGGTCTAGAGAACATGACCTATGAAGGGAAGGCTGAAAGAATTGGGTTTGTTTAGTTTGGAAAAGAGAAGACTGAGAGGGGACATGATAGCAGTTTCCAGGTATCTAAAAGGGTGTCATAAGGAGGAGGGAGAAAATTTGTTCATCTTAGCCTCTAACGATAGATCAAGAAGCAACGGGCTTAAATTGCAGCAAAGGAGGTTTAGGTTGGACATTAGGAAAAAGTTCCTAACTGTCGGGGTGGTTAAACACTGGAATAAACTGCCTAGGAATCTCCATCTCTGGAGATATTTAAGAGTAGGTTAGATAAATGTCTATCAGGGATGGTCTAGACAGTATTTGGTCCTGCCATGAGAGCAGGGGACTGGACTCGATGACCTCTCGAGGTCCCTTCCAGCCCTAGAATCTATGAAACCCTAAGACTTCAGTGGGAACTGGTGGGTGCATACTTCATTGGGCTGAGTGCTCAATACTTGAAATTCAGACCACTTAGGACTTAGGGGGAGATTTTCATAGGCAGAAGGGAGTATAGTGCTGTTGGTGAGTATATTGGTGTTTCAATATGTGGCACTGTTCTCTCTGAGTCATTACTGAATCAATGCCCCTGGCGGTGACTAGAGAAGATGTATAAAACTAATGTTCTGATCACTCCTAGTTATTAAAGACTGGATGGAATTTTTCACAAGAATAGCAATGTTACCTCTGGTGTCACTGCCAAATTCCAGCTGGGATAGTTACCTACCTAATTTCTCCCCCATCCCTACAATGTCAATTTGGATACAGAATTCTTAACTTACTGTCCTAAACTGCTATGTAATATTGCTGTATGCTGTTAAAGAGCTGCCCGGCTAAACTCCAGAGATGGCTGCATTTCAGCTCTGGATGGACTGACATCTATAATTATCACTTTACATACTGCAATGTCATGAAAGGTGCTGTACAACTGTCAGATATATTAATGAGATGCAAGGCAGGTCCGGAAGAGCTCTACGTATGCTTGAAAGCTTGTCCCTTCCACAAACCAAAGTTGACATCCAATAAAAGATATTACCTCATCTGCCTTGTGTGTCTCATATCCTCGGATCAACGCAGCTACAGCAACACAGCAAACAGATAAGAACGTAAGAACGGCCGTACTGGGTCAGACCAAAGGTCCATCTAGCCCAGTATCCTGTCTACCGACAAGTATCAGAGGGGTAGCCGTGTTAGTCTGAATCTGTAAAAAGCAACAGAGGGTCCTGTGGCACCTTTAAGACTAACAGAAGTATTGGGAGCATAAGCTTTCGTGGGTAAGAACCTCACTTCTTCAGATGCAAGTAATGGAAATCTCCAGAGGCAGGTATAAATCAGTATGGAGATAACGAGGTTAGTTCAATCAGGGAGGGTGAGGTGCTCTGCTAGCAGTTGAGGTGTGAACACCAAGGGAGGAGAAACTGCTTCTGTAGTTGGATAGCCATTCACAGTCTTTGTTTAATCCTGATCTGATGGTGTCAAATTTGCAAATGAACTGGAGCTCAGCAGTTTCTCTTTGGAGTCTGGTCCTGAAGTTTTTTTGCTGTAAGATGGCTACCTTTACATCTGCTATTGTGTGGCCAGGGAGGTTGAAGTGTTCTCCTACAGGTTTTTGTATATTGCCATTCCTGATATCTGACTTGTGTCCATTTATCCTCTTGCGTAGTGACTGTCCAGTTTGGCCAATGTACATGGCAGAGGGGCATTGCTGGCATATGATGGCATATATAACATTGGTGGACATGCAGGTAAATGAGCCGGTGATGTTGTAGCTGATCTGGTTAGGTCCTGTGATGGTGTTGCTGGTGTAGATATGTGGGCAGAGTTGGCATCGAGGTTTGTTGCATGGGTTGTTTCCTGAGTTAGAGTTGTTATGGTGTGGTGCGTGGTTGCTGGTGAGAATATGCTTAAGGTTGGCGGGTTGTCTGTGGGCGAGGACTGGCCTGCCTCCCAAGGTCTGTGAAAGTGAGGGATCATTGTCCAGGATGGGTTGTAGATCACTGATGATGCGTTGGAGAGGTTTAAGCTGAGGACTGTAGGTGATGGCCAGTGGAGTTCTGTTGGTTTCTTTTGGGGGCCTGTCTTGTAGCAGGAGGCTTCTGGGTACACGTCTGGCTCTGTTGATTTGTTTCTTTATTTCCTTGTGTGGGTATCGTAGTTTTGAGAATGCTTGGTGAAGATCTTGTAGGTGTTGGTCTCTGTCAGAGGGGTTGGAGCAGATGCGATTGTACCTCAGTGCTTGGCTGTAGACGATGGATCGTGTGGTGTGTCTGGGGTGGAAGCTGGAGGCATGAAGGTAGGCGTAGCGGTCGGTGGGTTTTCGGTATAGGGTGGTGTTAACGTGGCCATCGCTTATTTGTACGGTGGTGTCTAGGAAGTGGACCTCCCGTGTAGATTGGTCCAGGCTGAGGTTGATGGTGGGGTGGAAGCTGTTGAAATCATGGTGGAATTCTTCCAGGGTCTCCTTCCCATGGGTCCAGATGATGAAGATGTCATCAATGTAGCGTAGGTAGAGAAGGGGCGTGAGTGGACGAGAGCTGAGGAAGCGTTGTTCCAGGTCAGCCATAAAAATGTTGGCATATTGTGGGGCCATGCGGGTGCCCATAGCGGTGCCACTGGTCTGGAGGTATATATTGTCACCAAATTTGAAATAATTGTGCGTGAGGATAAAGTCACAGAGCTCAGCAATAAGTTGTGCTGTGTCATCATCAGGGATACGGTTCCTGACAGCTTGTATTCCATCTGTGTGTGGGATGTTTGTGTAGAGAGCCTCTACATCCATGGTGGCTAGGATGGTGTTTTCTGGGAGGTCACCAATGCATTGTAGTTTTCTCAGGAAATCTGTGGTGTCACGGAGATAGCTGGGAGTGCTGGTGGCGTAGGGTCTGAGTAGGGAGTCCACATATCCAGACAGTCCTTCAGTGAGAGTGCCAATGCCCGAGATGATGGGGCGTCCAGGATTTCCAGGTTTGTGGATCTTGGGTAGTAGATAGAATAACCCCGGTCGGGGCTCTAAGGGTATGTTGATTTGTTCCTGTGTTAGTGTAGGGAGTGTCCTGAGTAGATGGTGCAGTTTCTTAGTGTATTCCTCAGTGGGATCTGAGGAAAGTGGCCTGTAGAATTTGGTATTGGAGAGTTGTCTGGCAGCCTCCTTCTGGTAGTCAGACCTGTTCATGATGACAACAGCACCTCCTTTATCAGCCTCTTTGATGATAATGTCAGGGTGGTTTCTGAGGCTGTGGATGGCATTGCATTCGGCACGACTTAGGTTATGAGGCAAGCGATGTTGTTTTCCCACAATTTCTGCCTGTGCACGTCGGCGGAAGCATTCTATGTATAGGTCCAGACTGTCATTTCGACCCTCAGGAGGAGTCCATGTGGAGTTCTTCTTCCTGTGTTGTTGGTGGGAGGGTATCTGTGTATCAGTGCGCTGTTCAGTGTTATCTTGAAAGTATTCTTTGAGTCGGAGGCGGCGAAAGTAGGCTTCCAGATCACCGCAGAACTGTATCATGTTCGTGGGGGTGCTGGGGCAAAAAGAGAGTCCCCGAGATAGGACAGACTCTTCTGCTGGGTTGAGTGTGTAGCTGGATAAATTGACGATATTGCTGGGTGGGTTAGGGGTACCCCTGTTGTGGCCCCATGTGGCAGGTAGGATTTTAGACAGCTTACGGTCCTTTTTCCTTTGTAGAGAGGTGAAGTGTGTAATGTAGATCTCCTGTCTTATTTTAGTAAAGTCCATTTGTGTGGAGGGTTGGTTATTTATGAAAGTCTCCAGACCAGTGGCACCGCTATGGGCACCCGCATGGCCCCACAATATGCCAACATTTTTATGGCTGACCTGGAACAACGCTTCCTCAGCTCCCGTCCACTCACGCCCCTTCTCTACCTACGCTACATTGATGACATCTTCATCATCTGGACCCATGGGAAGGAGACCCTGGAAGAATTCCACCATGATTTCAACAGCTTCCACCCCACCATCAACCTCAGCCTGGACCAATCTACACGGGAGGTCCACTTCCTAGACACCACCGTACAAATAAGCGATGGCCACGCTAACACCACCCTATACCGAAAACCCACCGACCGCTACGCCTACCTTCATGCCTCCAGCTTCCACCCCAGACACACCACACGATCCATCGTCTACAGCCAAGCACTGAGGTACAATCGCATCTGCTCCAACCCCTCTGACAGAGACCAACACCTACAAGATCTTCACCAAGCATTCTCAAAACTACGATACCCACACAAGGAAATAAAGAAACAAATCAACAGAGCCAGACGTGTACCCAGAAGCCTCCTGCTACAAGACAGGCCCCCAAAAGAAACCAACAGAACTCCACTGGCCATCACCTACAGTCCTCAGCTTAAACCTCTCCAACGCATCATCAGTGATCTACAACCCATCCTGGACAATGATCCCTCACTTTCACAGACCTTGGGAGGCAGGCCAGTCCTCGCCCACAGACAACCCGCCAACCTTAAGCATATTCTCACCAGCAACCACGCACCACACCATAACAACTCTAACTCAGGAACCAACCCATGCAACAAACCTCGATGCCAACTCTGCCCACATATCTACACCAGCAACACCATCACAGGACCTAACCAGATCAGCTACAACATCACCGGCTCATTTACCTGCATGTCCACCAATGTTATATATGCCATCATATGCCAGCAATGCCCCTCTGCTATGTACATTGGCCAAACTGGACAGTCACTACGCAAGAGGATAAATGGACACAAGTCAGATATCAGGAATGGCAATATACAAAAACCTGTAGGAGAACACTTCAACCTCCCTGGCCACACAATAGCAGATGTAAAGGTAGCCATCTTACAGCAAAAAAACTTCAGGACCAGACTCCAAAGAGAAACTGCTGAGCTCCAGTTCATTTGCAAATTTGACACCATCAGATCAGGATTAAACAAAGACTGTGAATGGCTATCCAACTACAGAAGCAGTTTCTCCTCCCTTGGTGTTCACACCTCAACTGCTAGCAGAGCACCTCACCCTCCCTGATTGAACTAACCTCGTTATCTCCATACTGATTTATACCTGCCTCTGGAGATTTCCATTACTTGCATCTGAAGAAGTGAGGTTCTTACCCACGAAAGCTTATGCTCCCAATACTTCTGTTAGTCTTAAAGGTGCCACAGGACCCTCTGTTGCTGTCTACCGACAGAGGCCAATGCCAGGTGCCCCAGAGGGAGTGAACCTAACAGGCAATGATCAAGTGATCTCTCTCCTGCCATCCATCTCCACCCTCTGACAAACAGAGGCTAGGGACACCATTCCTTACCCATCCTGGCTAATAGCCATTAATGGACTTAACCTTCATGAATTTATCCAGTTCTCTTTTAAACGCTGTTATAGTCCTAGCCTTCACAGCCTCCTCAGGCAAGGAGTTCCACAAGTTGACTGTGCGCTGTGTGAAGAAGAACTTCCTTTTATTTGTTTTAAACCTGCTGCCCATTAATTTCATTTGGTGGCCCCTAGTTCTTGTATTATGGAAATAAGTAAATAATTTTTCCTTATCTAATTTCTCCACATCACTCATGATTTTATATACCTCTATCATATCCCCCCTTAGTCTCCTCTTTTCCAAGCTGAAAAGTCCTAGCCCGTTCCAAACCCCTAATCATTTTAGTTGCCCTTCTCTGAACCTTTTCTAGTGCCAGTATATCTTTTTTGAGATGAGGAGACCAAATCTGTACGCAGTATTCAAGATGTGGGCGTACCATCGATTTATATAAGGGCAATAATATATTCTCCGTCTTATTCTCTATCCCCTTTTTAATGATTCCTAACATCCTGTTTGCTTTTTTGACTGCCTCTGCACACTGCGTGAACATCTTCAGAGCAGGGCCGGCTCCAGGCACCAGCTTCTCAAGCAGGTGCTTGGGGTGGCGGCTCCGGAGAGGGGCGGCACGTCCAGGTATTCGGTGGCAATTCGGCGGACGGTCCCTCACTCCGCCTGGGAGCGAAGGACCTCCCGCCGAATTGCCGCCGCAGATCGCGATCGCGGCTTTTTTTTTTTGTTTTTTTGTTTTGTTTTGGCTGCTTGGGGCGGCCAAAACCCTGGAGCCGGCCCTGCTTCAGAGAACTATCCACGATGACTCCAAGATCTTTTTCCTGATTTGTTGTATCTAAATTAGCTATTAGATATATTAATAGTTATTAATAACATAGGCCAGCCATCTGCCTCTACCTATATTGGACTTTTACGAGTACTAAATTATACAGCAAAGAAAACTATTAATATGTCAAAAAATACATATTCTTCTGTACCTTAAAACACATTTACCTTTTCCCAAAGACCTAAAACAAAGTGAAAACATTTAAACAAATGATTATCATTAATTTTATTGAAAATATTGAGGTTACATTTACCAGCACTTATTCTGTCCTATTTACAAGATGTGAAAAGAAGAAGTAAAACATCATAACTTAGATTTCCTGACCTATGCAAAGCAGTGAAATCAACAAGCCATTTCTTCCTGTTAGCTAATTTCTGGTATTCTGATTGGTTGAAACTCTCAAACTTAGTTTTGTTGTGAATCATGATTTTTTATTTTTTTCTAATTTGCAGGTAGCTGGGAAAGAGATAATTTGATTCCTGAAGTTCTCTAAATATGATTATTAACCAGTAACATTCTCCTGTACTTTTCCTTTCCTCCCACAAAAGTCCAACTCACAGGCAAAGTGTTAATTTCATTGTTTACATATCATACTCTGCTCTACTGTCATTTATAATACAGTGCAGAGTCCCTCTCAAGGAGCAAACTTTTTTTTAATTTGTTTTTGGAAATGTTTCTTGTAACTTCTTTGTTGTAAATGTAATTTGTTTTTCTGAAATTGAATAGGACAGTGTGCGTCAGGCCAGGGGATACACAAAACGTGGATTCCTCTTGGCTTTGGCTAAATGCCACAAGAATTTTCTTTTCCTCATAGGTTAAGTGAGAAAATATGCTATGGCCAAGAGCTTTAAAAAATAGATGCCTAAAGTTAGGCTCCTAGGGAGAGACTTTTAAAGGCACAAAGGGAGATTTAGGCACCCAGCTCTCATTGACTTTTCAATAGAAGTTGGATGTCTAAATGCCCTTCATACCATTGAAATTCTCTCCTTAAGTCATAAGAGGCCTGATTTTTTTCAAGTGTTGAGCACCAAGCAGCTCCTACTAAGTCATAGGCAGTGGCACGCCATGACATTTTTAGTCAGCCATACAATTCTACACTTGCATGCAAAATGGTATCCTCCATGCTGTGACCTTGCTCATACAGTGTGTGCGAGGTCACACTGTGTGGCAGATACTATTTTGTTCTACAAAATGGTGTCCTCTATGTCATATGGAGTCTGGATGGAATTGCCCTGCTGTCTCAGCTGGTCATGGGGCATGCAATGCATACACAGGCAGCACACCACTGGTCGTAGATATTAAGTGGTACATGATATTTTAGTGGTGCCTCACCTTTGTGCTTTCCCCTCCATGGGGGTGAATTTCAACACCAGAGAACAGGGTAAGTGTATTTTATAAACAAAAAATAAATATTTAACAAAGATTAGGAGTACAATCTTGAAAACATTAGGAGATCTGGATGTACAAAGACTGCATGATCAGACTCTCTGGGGAACGCTAGATGTACTAGCTGATTAATTTTTTAAATGTCTGATGAAATTTTTTAATTGTAATTAATTCACTTATTTCTTAATAAGTTTGTCGTTTTCCATGTTCATCTGTATTCATATGGAGTAAGGGCGACATCCAGTGGCCAGCTGTTTAATCGTTGTTGAGTATTTCCTGTGTTTCTCTTAAAGGATAGCTTACATTAGAATAGATAAAGCACACTCTTCCTTTGAATAAAATGTCACAATAGAAAGGTAATGAATTGCTTATCCAGTTCAACACATTCAGGAACATCTCCTATGTGCAGGTTCATGTACAGCAAACAACATAACATGCTGCTTAGAGCATGGGACTCCAGATGCAAAGATTTGAGTGCTATATCTACCAGTGATTCGGGGCTTGCCTTTTGGAAAGTCAATTACCGCTTGGTGCCTCAGTTTCCCATTTTGTAAAACGCACATATCTACTCATTTTTGCTACATGCTGTGAGATCTGCCAATGCACAGCATTGTATAAGCACTAAATAATATCATGTATGCCCCTAACAGGTGGTTCCATTGGAACCATTAGGAACTGGTGCTAAACAGATGCTTTTATTCTCATTTATTTCAATTGTTGTTTGTAGGGACTTATTTTAGTGCATTTGTTTCTTCTGTATAGTTACCCAATACCATATTACTTTTGACAATTTTTGAAAATAAAGTAAGTGCTCATGATTTTGATTTGCTGGGCCTGTCTCCTCTCCCAGTTACTTCAGGGGGTTTTCTGAGTATTTTGTGTGTGTATGTGTATGAAGGGAGAACACACAGAAGCTCAGAACAGACAAAGGGGGTAGAGGGGACAGGCAGAGGCAAAAAGCAAGAAAGCTGAGCAGTAGATTGTGAGCACAGTTTGACCCTGGAAAAAACTAGAGAGGCAGCTTTTGGGTCTGGTGTTGGCTAAAGAGGGTTGGTGCTGTAAGTTAAGAATCTGCTCCTTTTTGTTCTTGGTTCCTCCTATGTTTGGAGGAGCAGGACTGTGATGCAATCTTGATTGTTTACACTGAATATAGGAAGAAAACACCAGACTCCATCAATTTCTACTTCCAAATGGAAGAGGGCTTCACAATTTGACTAACCATTCAGCTTGAAAAGGGGAACATCTGAACATCTGAATATGACTAAGAAAATCCCTGATCCTGCAATGAACTTACCTGACATCACTTTCTCACTGCTCTTTTTCTCCACTGCCTGGTAGCTCATACTGGGTCAGAAATGTGAGCAACAACCTTCCTAATTGCAGCTGGTCTGTAGCTTGAAGCTGATACTGTAATGAATTGTCTAGCAGAGTTTCTCAACCTATTTACCATTATGGGCCACATATGCAGCTCTCTATGTGTTATGTGGGCCACATCCACAAAATATATATACTACCTGTATGGCCCTGAGGATGTAACATGGGCCACATCTTGGTGCTGATTGGGCTGCAAGTGGCCTGTGGGCCGTAAGTTGAGAACCACTGGTTGTGTAGGCAGATCATGGCTCAGTTGTGTATCTTAAGCCCAATACTTATAAAGGCTAAAGGAGATTCTCCTTTAGCTCAAAAAATAGGTACCTGTGCATCTGAGTTCTCTCCCTTCTGTTACAGTGAATGGCCCTGTTGTACAGCACAGTGATGATGGCTAAGTCCTAGCTTGCCACAGATTTGTTACAATAACTTAGATTTTTACTAACTTAAACTCTCAGTGGGCCTTGCTGTCAGGGCAGGATTCAGGCCCCACTGTGTTTGTTAAAATCAGGTCTAGTTACTGGTTTGACATTCACGTATTTTGGTTTTCCCAACCAGGAGATAGTTGAAAGTATTTTGTAAAGGATTTTAATAAGTAAGTAACTTGTGTACAACGTCAATCATTAGTTGCCTCTGTTAATATTGATTCAGAACACGAAAGAGTCTGTTTCTGTTTTCAGAGTGCCGTGCATGAAAGGCTTTGTATGAGTTTCTGGTCCTTGCTCTGGCTTCTTCACACTGCTCCAGTGACGCAAAACTGCCAGAAAGCCAGTTTAACCAGCTACCTCATGATACCCCCAGTGTAGGGGCATCCCAAAGTGAGATTGGGACAACACAGCAAATCTTACACCACTCCCCTCACCCCACCCTATAGGATCAGGCTGCCCAGAACATCCTGTGTTGAATGTGCATCAGCTGGAACATAATAAGCAGGGTTAATGAGGCCACAAGGAGGAAACATTTCCTAGTCCTTTGTCTTTAAGAAAGCTGCTCTGAAGCAGCCTCTTGCTGTGGTAACTATGTATTTCTTTCTGTAAAGAACAGTAAATGGACAGATGACATGCATAACTGAGCAACATGTAGGCTACAGTAAAATCCACACCCACTTCTTAAAATTACTTGAATCTCTGGATTTAATGGTCAAATGCTTATTCCACCCTCCTTGTGGCCTTATATAACCCTTACGTGTAGCACAATTGCATTCTTCAGCAGGGCCGGTGCTACCATTAAGGCAAACTAGGCGGTTGCCTAGGGTGCCAAGATTTGGGGGTGCCAAAAAGCGGTGCCCCCAATTATTTTTTTTACAGCGTTCCTGGGCTGGGCTGCCGGCAGCGCGCTGACACGTGTGGCTCAGACTCCCTCTCCCAGCGCAGCGGCTGCTCCACTTCTCCCGCCTCCCAGGCTTGCGGCGCCAATCAGCTGTTGGCGCTGCAAGCCTAGGAGGGGAGGAGAATTAGAGCGGGGGCAGCGTGCTTGGGGAGGAGGTGGAGCAGAGGTGAGCTGGGGTGGGGAGCTGCCACACGGCTCCCCGGGGGGGGAGCTGCCATGGGGGGGGGGCGCCTCAGGGCGGGGGGGGGGGGGGCGGGGAGCTGCCGCAGGGCTGGGGGGGGGGGGGGCAAGGTGGAAGTTTTGCCTAGGGTGCGAAACTTCCTTGCACCGGCCCTGTTCTTCAGAATTAAAAGGCTTTGGTAAATAGTGTAGCACTGAAATCTGTATGACTTTGTTTCTTCAGTTTCTGTAATGCTGATGCTTTAGAGTTAGCAGAAAACTTCTGCAGGGTCTACATCAGTGGTGGGCAACCTGTGGCCCACGGGCCGCACACAGCCTGTCAGGGTAATCTGCTGGCGTGCCGCCAGCCAGTTTGTTTACATTTGCACGTCCGCCTGCAGTTCCCAGTGACTGCGGTTTGCCGTTCCCGGCCAATGGGAGCTGTGGGAAGCAGCGCGGGCCACAGGGACATGCTGGCTGCCGCTTCCCGCAGCTCCTATTGGCCGGGAACGGTGAACTGCGGCCACTGGGAACTGCAGGTGGCCGTGCAAATGTAAACAAACTGGCTGGCTGCCCGTCAGCCGCAGTTGGGCCGCAGGTTGCCCCCCACTGGTCTATATGCTTCTGTGCTGACCGCTGTGCACAGCAATTATTGACAATCCAGATCTGCAGATTATACAGTAAGTCTACATAAAGCAGTGGTTCTCAATGTATTTTGCAGCCCACAATTTGTTACCTGGGATGCAGGTTGAGAACCAGAGTGCCCCCCCCTGCCCCAACCTCCCCAAAGACCCCTATGCTCAGCGCCCCAGCCCCTGCCCAGCGACTTCTCCACAGAGTGGGTCCAGGAGCAGACCCTGCTGCGGAGCTGGGCGGCAGGGCAGCCCCAGACCCCACCGTGCAGCAAGGCAGAGCAGCTCTGGCGGCCCCGGACCCTGCTGCGTGGGGCAGGGCAGCTCGGCAACCCGACTCTGCCGTCTGGGGCAGGGCACCTCAGCAGCCCTGGACCCCCCACGTGGGGCAGGGCAGGACAGCCCCAGACCTCACTGCACAGGCAGAGCAGCTCCGGACCCCACTGCACGGGGCAGGGCAACCCTGGTGGCCCCAGACCCTGCTGCACCAGGTAGTAGGGCAGCTTGGCCCCTGGGCCCCGCCGGGATGGGCGGCAGGGCAGCCGGGACCCCAGACCCTGCCGTGCCGGTGTAGCAGCCAGGTAGCCCAGACCCCACCATATGGGCCCTTGCGCCTTTAGCACACAGCTGGGCTTCATCTGTGTGCTAATTGGGCCGCATGCGGCCTGTGGGTTGCGAACCACTGACATAAAGGGTCTTAGTGCAGAAAACGCCATGGGGAGTCAAGAGAGGGCCTAAGAAACTCAGGCCTTGTCTACACTACACAGTTTTGTTGGCAAAAGGTAGTGTTTGTTGACAAAACAGAGGTGTACACACTAGAAAACTACTTTTGGTGACAAAACTCTCCTCTTTTGCTGACAAAATAAAAAACACCTTGATGAGTCACATAGAGCTTTTTGCAGCAAAGTTAGAGCAACAAAGTGTCAGTGTAGACACTGCATTTCTTACATCACATAACTGGCCTCCAGGAGGTATCCCACATTGACCGCTCTGCTCACTGTTTTGAACTCAGCTGCCCTGCATCCAGCTATACAGGTATGTGCCCCCCCGCCCCTTTCAAAGCCCCTCAAAGTTTGGAAACTGCTCAGCATGGAGAGCTCACATAGCTCCTGCCAGCTGAGCATGCCGGTTCCAGCAGCAAACACACTCCTGCCTGGACTACAGGGGAGGGGATGGATCTTCTTGGGCTGTGGGGAGAGGAGGCTGTGAGAGACCTCTGAGGGAATCACAGAATCATTAATGTGGAATCCTGCTCTCCCACAGCAGAAGCAGGAAGGCAGGGCAGGCTACTGCTGGAGGAGGGCAAGAGACTCATGCTCTGCTATGCAGAGGCAGGGGCTGATGTGTGTGTGTGGGGTGCCCCTCCCCCTTCCTCAGGACTGGTTGCATTAGGGTGACCAGATGTCCTGATTTTATAGGGACAGTCCTGATTTTTGGGTCTTTCACTTATATAGGCTCTTATTACCCCCCACCCCGTCCCGATTTTTCACACTTGCTGTCTGGTCACCCTAGGTTTCATCCAGCTTCTGTGTGAACTTAAAAAGACGGCATGCCTGACGTACTCACTCTCCACCAACACACACACTTCCCCCTCCCCCACTTCAGTTGAAAAGCAGCTGGCAATCTAATAGGATGCCCATGGAATGATGGGATTGAGAAACCTGCATCATGTGATGCTGTACCTGCCCCATGAGGCATTGCAAGCCCTTCCCAAAGCACCCTGTGGCCAGTTGCACAGTGGGATAGCTACCCATGCTGCTCTCTGTGTCACTGCAAGAGCTGCTATTGTGACTGAGCTCTGCCAACACAAAGAACACAGTGTGGATATGCAACAGCAGTTTAATTAAAGTGGTGGCTGTGTGTCGGCATACGTTGCGTTGACAAAACTCTGTAGTATAGACCAGGCCTCAGTGAAGTAGCCTGTACTTTGCAGGCTGCCCTCAGAGGAAAAGAGGTTGGGGGTTTTCAAGGGAAACAGGTGTGGGCTTTCAAAACCATGGACCCCATTGATCTGTGGGGGAACTCTGCCTCTAGCCCCACAGAATTCAAAGCACTTGTGTTGCTCCTCAGCTCCCCCATGCTACTCCCTTGCAGAAAGACTTCTTCAGAATCTATACCATTATTGGCTGCTTTCCCCCCCTCCATGGCTGAGTAGTAGCAGTTGGAGAAAAGCTGCTGGTTTAATTAGGGTCAGCATCATTGCTTTGAGGCTAGCTAAAGAATTTGGAAGGGAGTGTATTGCAAAGTATATTAGGGGATGGGTTTACTTCCTTTCCCTCCCTAAACTCTGATATCAAACATATTCAATTTACCTTTCAATGCAATTACTAGTTGCTTTATTATACTCCTGCATATAGATCTGCTGATTGTAGGCTCCTTTGGACAGGGACTATATTTTTGTTGTGTGTTTATACGTCTAGCACAATGAGCCTGGGGCTTCTAGGTGCTACTATAATACAAATAAAATATACAGTATTGTAAGAAATCTGTTGCCACCTCTGCTGCTCCATTTGTCATTATGTTGCAAACTGTAGCCACTCAGAACTTCACAGAAATGGGTAGGGATCCTACGCTTCCAGAGCACACATTCCCATCAGTTGAGTCAACAGCAAGATTTTTGGGGAGAAAAACAAATATAGGCCAGACCATGAAATGAGAGCAGGATTAGAATGGGAAAGGAACTAAAGGAAGAAAAGCTGCTTGCTTTTGCCATTTGACATTGGGGCCACAAAAAAAAAAAAAAAACAAACAAAAAAATGGGCGGCTATAAAGACCGAATTGGCTTGAATATTATAACTATGCCATATGAGAAAGGGATATCTGCTTTATGAGCTGTGCAAAATCTTTCATCAAAACTCGGTTGTGAAACTAGAATTTGTTAATTGTTTTTACCAATTTATTTGAGCTTGGATTTCTCACAAACAGTTCAGAGCAATTATTGAGTCAGTGATTCAATGTTTGGAATTCATACGTACCAACGTCATACAGTCTTGTTTCTGTTCCGTGATTGGATGGCCTATATCTTATAATAAACAACATCTGCCTCAAACATTATTTATTCATTCATTAAACTAATCTTGACTGTGAACCTGAAATTCACTTTTTGAAAAACATTAGTATAAAAAAGTTTGGTTGCTAGGGAATAGCAAATAATAAAGAGGGGATGGAATCAAAATCCAGTGACCTGTTTGCACTAAGTTTTTTGTTTTGCTTTACCCTCTTCATTCAGATGTATCCATGAGATATGTGGTGCATGGACTGTAGTGAATCTAACCATAATCTATATGATTGATAGATCAGCATACTCTTTAATGGATATAGAAAATGCATGAAAATATGTATGGTGCTTTAGATATTCCAGCAATCTGACTTCTGAAGGGTTTTTTAGGATTCAGAAATGGGAAATTGTGCTTCTGGATTTTTTTGTTTTGCATTTCAACAAGTGCTAATTTTACATATTTCTAAAGCTTCTTTTCTGAACATCCTGGTTCATATGTAAGTATATTCTGTTGTATGGTATATAACTTCATGATCACATTTAATATTCTGATAGTTTTATTAACAAGTATAATACATATTGTATACTGTATATAGTATGAGGACTGTACAGTACAAATTTATGTTCACAGTTTGACATGACAAAATGTCATTACTGAATTCCCATTGGACTACCAAAGTAGAAACAGTGAAAGTACATTAAACATTCACATCTTTAGTAAGAAAGATTACCAAAATGTTTCAGTATTTGCAAGTTATAGTAATGCATGCTAGAAACCTTTAATTACCCACTCAGTCTTATTAGCTTATAAAATATATTACATTTTATTAAAAAATTTCTGTATAGTTTATACAAGTATTAAAGTAAATGTAATATCCCTGCTATATTTGCAGGTAATGTTTTAAGAAATGCTAAGCAGAAAGATTATTTTGACCCTCTAACATTTAAGGTACATAAATAGCAGAAAAGTGCTAATATCTGTAAAACAATGAAAATTTTTGTAACCCTCTTAATACATGTAAAATGTTTTTTGTTTTAAGAAAGGATTTGCATTCATTTACAGTTTGCTAACCTTGACAGAGACAAAACACAGACAACATATTCAGACAAGTTTGTGGCATTAGACAGATCACTACAGAACTACAGTGTATATTTAAATAAAACCACATTACCTGTCATACCTGTTTAACTCCGAAGGATTGTCTCGGAAATATGTAATCCATTATAATGTCGAATGGTACATACAGGTACAATATTAGTATAATGGTATTCCAAGTTACATACTATACAGTGCAATATTGCTAGTGCACAGGTTTTTCTTTTAAATACACAAAGCAAATCCCGCAGCAGAGTTGTGTGCGTGTCTTTAGACCCAGTCCTGCTTCCATTCAGGTCAACAAGAGGAGGAGTGAGCTCTTTAGATTGGAGCTAATGTTTGTTTAGTATTTCCTTAGTTAATTTTTTTTTTGATGCACTCCCCAAACCAAAGTTAGAGTTAATGCCCCATTTAAAATGCAGATTCACATTTTAAACTAAAAAGATAAAATTTATTTTGTAATTGCTTTTCTGACTTCCCAGAAGATATGACACCACATATATAAAGTGAAAAATCCTATTACAAGGCATTTACATGAAACTATCTTATTTGGTTACAAATAATTAAGATTCTATTTAATGTTTAAATTTAAACCTGCTGTCAGTGTCCTATATCATAAAACATATGGCCAAGGGCATTTTATAATTATATTGTATCTTAACAGTATTTCTCCCTACAACTCATTATAAATATCTTTAAACAGAGGCAAACAGGTTAACAGCTGATTTAATAGCCTACATCTCAGGGATTTAATGCTCTGCTGGAGTAACTTCATTAACTTCAGTGGAGTTATGCCAGAAGAGCATGTAGCCCCAGATTATAGTGAGCAAAAGATGCAAACACTTAACAAAACTGTTTTATGAAAGACCAAAAAAAATAAAAATAAAAAAAAAATTAGCAGCATGGGAAATTTAATGTCACAAAAAATACCAAATTTGATGCGAATACATTAGTTAAAAATAGAAATGGAATTAGAACGTCTGACACCTGCCTTTCTTTATAGGATCCTATCTGCTTGTTTCCAGGTTATAACTGAGCTGTTTTCATCCACAGCATGCCAAACATCTATCCTCCTGTGATATATTTCAAAGTTCAAATTCAGGAATTGATCCTGTGCAGCTCATTGTGTGGAGCCCCTATTAAAGTCAATGAGTTCTTCATGTATGGAATAGCTAGCTGTAAATAACTAGAGTTTAATTTTGATATCAATTTTGATTCTGTGATGTTACTGGAACTTAAAAAAAAAAATTGGTGCTAGTCTATGCTAGTTCTCTTTCCAGGAAGTTTTTTCATGTTAGTGACAGAGCCATGTATCAACAGAAGGCTGAGAAAATTTACCTGGTAATTACATTTCTATCCAGTTACACAACTATAAATCTGGCATAGCTTCAACTGATTCCAGGGAAGTTACTCCAGACTTATAGTGGTGTAGGAGAGCAGAATGTGGCTCAGATCCCTTACACAAAACTTCCAAGTGCTGGGAGATATGGTATGAAAATTCTCATTCCTCACTGTATGTTTTGACTGTGTAACACCACAGCATTGCAAAAGGGTAAGAGATTCCTTAGACCAGGGGCTCTCAACTTCTTTCTTTCTGAGTCCCCACCAACATGCTATAAAAACTCCACAGCCCACCTGTGGCACACCTGGTTTTCTGCATATAAAAGCCAGGGCCTGCGTTAGGGGGTAGCAAGCAGGGCAATTGCCTGGGACCCCCGTGAAGCTGGCTTTGGCTTCAGCCCCAGGTGGTGGGGATTAAGGTGTCGGGCTTCAGCCCCATGCAGTGGGGCTTCAGCTTTCTGACCTGGGCCCCAGCAAGTCTAATGCCCTGCTTGGGGGAATCCCTGAAACCTGCTCATGGACCCCCAGGGGGCCCCAGGCCCCTGGTTGAGAACCGCTGCCTTAGATAAATGGATGTCCAGTTCCATACGTTAGTATATGAATGTTAATTTTAGAGCAGGGAAAATACTTAATATTTTATGTCAGAAGCACCCTTTGCACTTTTCTGTACAATAAGTGAAAATATCCCCAATTACTCTGACACTTGGCATTAAAGTTCAGACAGCTGTAAGGTATAAATTTATTCTTTACCCTCCCAAATGTCTATACATTGGCTTATATTTATACTACTAGAGACGCTCCCCTTCCTGCCAGTTTTGCTGACAGATGGGAGCAGCTGTGGATGTCAGGTAGATGTAACCACACTGCCAAGAGAGTAAACTGGCACAGCAACTCTTGGATATGCAGGATTTTCCAGGTGTCCAGTGTTTAAGGTTATGAACACTTCCTGCGTCACAGGGTCTCAAATTCCTTTCCATAGAGGGCAGCATGCAGATATTTTCCTTTCCAGTGGGTTTTTCCATGAGGTGAAAATTTGACTATGACATTTTCATATTGCATGAACTATACCTGATTGCATAATGAACTGAACAAAAAACGTTGTGGGACATAACAGTCTAGACAAATACATCTTGTTTCCTTGTGGTGTCACAAAAGCAGCCAACTAATAAATGCAGGAACCTCTCTTTTAATGCAGTTAACACCTCCAAAGTTCTGGAACAGATTTAGCACCAAACTTGAGGTTGTTTTACTTGGGTATTTATTTTATTTTGTTAACTGAAACTGGGAGTTGAACCTTTCTGACTCAATTTGTTAATACAACAAGCACATCCATGGGATCTCTTGGTCCACCTAGCATCAAGAAACCAACAGAGCCACAAATCAAATCACAGAGCCATTAAATGGCTTATCAAACCTACTCTCTTCATTTGAGACATTTACACAACTCAATTTCTCACAGGAAGTGCTTCCTATTGGATGCCATTTAGCCTTTTGCCATCAAAAAAATCTTGTGAACTAAAATTTAAATACTGTAGTGTATCAAATTGGCACTCGCTTCCACCAATGGTACAGTTTTGAGCATTTTGATATGACAACTGCTGCTTTTGAGGTATGATGAAGTTTTTAAAGAACAGGAAACACAGGGGAGTGATTATCGAGGGATACATCTTTACCCCTGAAATGAGGTATGATAGGTCTCTGTGAAAATCATTTCATGTCATGTCATAGGAGTACCATGTGTTCCACCTATACGGCTGCACACAAAACAGAGATAGTGTCACACAGGAATCACACACTTAAGGAATCTACCGAGGCATCATGCAATAAACACAAGCTCATGTACTACAGTATAATACAAAAGATAGGTGATGTTGGTTTAGAGGCACAATCATGTGTATACACCAATTTCTGCTGATGCTTCTTCAAATATTATTATTCATTTAGTCCAAATCAGCTATCACTTAATCTTTCATGATGTAAAGAGAGTACTTTGCTTAGTTAGTTATTACAGTGTCATTCACTGTCTTGGCAGAGGGGATTTCTACAGTGAGAAGGTGTCTTTCTAAAAGTGTTGCTTTAAACATGCTGCTGTAACCAGCAATGTTGGAAAGTCCATTCATTGCACTGTTGAGCATAAAAGGAGAGTGTATCCTTTGCAGGGCTCGTAAATAAAGTCTCTGGCAAGGACTGGATATTCAATAACATTTACTAGTTGATCAATTTATGCTGGCTGATTATATGGCAAAACCAACAAAGTTGCTAGTTTACAAATTCCCTTATTCACAAAGGAATACATTACACATACTGTCTGCAGGAAGGGTTTGCTTAGCATCCCTAGAAAAAAAAATGTTCACATTCTTTAGGTCTGACCCGTGGCAAGGACATAGCAGGGTTAGATAACATCTATTACTGACCATATGGAAGCTTTTAATTGTGTAAGCGCAGAGATTCAGACCAGCTGAATCCAAATTAAAATGCACATGTAAAAAAGAAAGTGATGGGCAGCTGAGGGACAAGAGACATTCAGACTAGCATATGGCGTTTCCTGTGGAGAGCAAGATGGTCCGAGCGTGAGAAACTACGGTCACAGTCCGGGCACTGGAAGGGTTTGATTCCGGTATGTTTACGGAAATGTCGTGTTAGTTCATCAGAACGAGCAAACTTCCACGTGCATCCCTCCCAGGTGCACTTGTATGGCTTTTCACCTGGGAAAGGGAACAGAGAACGAGGGATTTAAAGTGGGAAAAAAGGATGTGGCTTCTCCAGGGTGTTTCTGAATGTTAACACACAAATATGTGAACTGCTTTATACCATATGATTCATCCTCTCTCTCCCATTCAGACTCCAACTAATTCTTTTCCACTCATCCAAACTGACCTACCTAGCTAGCATAGTTTGTGAAGTTCTTGGTTTGCTTATGAATTTTTAAATGTGCATGAAGTGACTAGGTCAAGAAGGTTTTTGTGTTACATTTTGTTTGTATTACTCTGTCAACCCATCCCTCCCTTTCTTACCCCTGCCATTGGTTTGTTACACGTGCACTTGTTGTGTCTGGTCTTAATCTTCAGTCTCTGATCCTGCAAAGACTTAGACTTCAATAAAGTTAAGCACAAGCTTATGATACTATTCATGTGCTTAAAGCAAACCTTGAGTTTAAGCATTTGCAGGATTGAGTCCTTATGTTGTAGGGTCTTTGGGGTGATGATTGTCTCTTACTACACGTTTGTACAGCATCTAACACCACAGGGTCCCAATCTGGTCGCAGTCTCTACAAGTTACTGTAATGTAAATAATGATGTTGTCATAAAAGGTATAGTTAAAGGTGGATCTGCTTAACTAATTTCCTTTCTATGTGCCTCATTCTCATTTACACTAAGCTCCATTATGTTGCTGGGGTGTAAATGGCCATAGTGTAAATGGGAATCAGGCCCTGTATCTTCTCTGAACGTGTCTTATTGTCACAAACTTCCAGTGTATGTCCAAACATGTCCGGGCATACCTGGAACACGGTGATTAAGAATAGGTATGGGGACATCTTTATTTGAAAGGAGCTCTTAGAAAAGAGCATTCAGAAGGAATCTGACCAGTGTTTAAGAGTGGCTGGATGCACTGCCCAAATCTTAAGATGCTTTACATTTGGCACCCAGTTGAGGCCTGTGTAAATGAGTGCTACTCCTATGGAAGTCTCAAAGCCAAATGTAGCAGTGATGTAGGTTGTGAGGTAGTGCAACTTGCATTGACTTGGCATTTGGTGCGTATGCAAATGAGTACCTTACATGCCATGTGGGCAGAAGTGGGTATAGTGGAAAAAAAGCAACTAACACAAGCATATAAGAGATACTAGGAGGAGCCTGCTTTGACTTACAACTTCCTGTTAGCTGCTTTTCCTGCTCCATCCCCCTTCTACTCCATGGCCTGTAAGGGCATATCTATGCTTGGAGTGAGGGGTGTTATTCCCAGCTCAAGGAGACATATACACTAGTTCTGACTGACCTAGAGTGCTAAAAATAGATTGTTGCCAGAGCAGCACAGCGGGCAGGATGGGATGCCTAGAGTATGTACCCATCTGAGACCACGGGCATGGGTGGCTAGCCCATCCCACTGCTCATGTGGTTGTGGCTGCACTCTGTTTGCAGTGTGCTAGTTCAATCAGAGCTAGTGTGAGTATTTCTCCTTGAGCTTTCACACCCCTAGCTCCAATTGTAGACATACCCTATGTTACACACATTTTAACATAAGAATATAAGAACGGCCATACCGGGTCAGACCAAAGGTCCATCTAGCCTAGTATCCTGTCTTCCAACAGTGGTCAATGCCAGGTGCCCCAGAGGGAATGAACAGAACAGGTAATCATCAAGTGATCCATTCCCTGTCACTCATTTTGCAAACCCAAATGAATGTCAAACCTGTCTAACCTGCATGACTTCACCATTTATACCTGACATGTAACCTACCATTACCACTGAATTTTAATCTTGGGTTTCTGTAGCCAACCTGGACTAAAGGGAAGATTTTATCACTACATGATGGGACTTCCTGGGACATGTGACTAGGACTCAGTGAGTTGGCAGAAGGAGATACATTTAGATCGCTTTACCTGTCCTTTCTTTAGAATGTTGTCTTGGTGGTCTTTACTTTAAACAGAACAATTTGGATAAATTTATGCTAGCCCATATATTTCCTTTTGTTTGAAAAAGCCTGAAGCACCTGTTATATATCTAGAACTGGTCTTCTGCAGAAACTAGAAGTCTGGCCTAGACTGATCCAGACCAATATGGATGAAAGGAAAGTGTATCAAGACTCATACCTGTATGCGTTCTTCTGTGAGCTTTTAGGTGGGAGCTTTTAGTATAGACCTTGTTGCAACCTTCGTAATCACACCTGTGTATTCTGCGTTTCCTTTGTGTGTCTGGAGATTCCACAGGTAAAGGTCTCTTTCCCGGCTGAACTATAACTGAAGGGTGATTCCTATGAAGTGAAGTTATAGGTTATGACTGATGAAAAGTATTTGACAAAGTAAACCTCATTGCAATGATCCACAATAGAGCCCCTTTATTCACTACCACTCTGTCTCTTGGCAATGTGAACTACATTATGTGCATGTAAAAGAATTTAAGAAGACTTAGCAAATTTCATAGATTTTAGCAGTAATATTTTGATTCTTTCCTCTTTTGAGTTTATTCACTTTGTGGCATGAGCAAAACCAAAGATATTCTTCTCAGCATGCTTGGATTTTAATTTATTTTTACTTATAAAGGAATGAAAGTCAGACTCTTGTTTCTCAGGCAAGTACGCACAGGATTTCCAAACTCTCTCACTGAGTTTCCAGTTAACTTTCATTGCTTTTATTTACATTTTTTATTCTTCCTTAGAAGGCAGCTAATTTGTTTTTAATTTAAAACAGCTTTTCCATATTATTAAAGACATCATATCTTTAGTCTTAAAGCAGAACTCAGAGTCTTTATTGTTCCAGCCACTCCTTTAGAGAGTAATTAAGAATTTCCTGTTTGGTGCTGGCAGAAGGGTGCGGCCTCCCTTTACGACTGACGTCAATTCCTAAAAGTAGAGTTTAGACTGCATGTCACACCCACAGGATGTCTGAAATTGGCACGCCACCTTCATAAACATGATTTTTTCGCCTTTAACCCCACAGGTACTATTCAGGTAAGACATATATATTTTGCATGTACAATTTTTTATATATATATAAACAATTATGTGTATATGTGAATAAACACACCTTTCTAAGGATATTATCAGCTGCATATAAAAATCACTGGGATCAGCCACGAACCTGCCTTCTATGCCAATGTTAGAGGAAGGAAAAGAGCAAAATATATTTTTTTAAACAGATAGGCCTTTTAAATCACACAGCTTCACTGGACACATTTTCCAACTCATTAATGAATACATATTACACATTCTTAAATATTTTCTAGCTTTTAAGTGAAACTTAATGTGCCACTTCCCACAGCTCACATTGGCCAGGAACAGTGAACCACGGCCATTGGGAGTACGGGCGGCCATGTCTGCGGACAGTCAACGTAAACAAACTGCCTCGCAGCCCGCCAGCGGATTACCCTGATGGGCCGCATGCAGCCCACAGGTTGCCCACCACTGCTCTGAGTCCTGTATATACTTGGTGACTTCTCTGTGAGCCTAAGGTGCCATGAGTAACTCAAAAAAGCATGCCCAGCGATGGAAAGATTTGTTGTTCAACATCATATTAAATGTATTTAAAATATTATGATGGGGTCACCAGATGATGCTGTTACACAGTCCTACATGTTCCTAGAATGTGAGCAAGTTTTTAGTCTTAGAAAAAATGTTCTATTATTGTTAGTTTTGTTATTCAGTAGTCCTTTGACAGATGTTGTGGCAGACAGAAGAGAGTAAATTCTCTGCTTTATTCTCTGGATTTGGAGGCAATTCTTGAGACAACAGCTTCTTGAGAAGTAGGCATTGGTGTGCAAGCTGACACTGGTGAAAAAGGAGGTTGCCTGCATGCAGTTTGTGATGGCCTTTGTTCCAGACTGGTATAGGTTTGTAAATAAAGCAAGTTACACTTAGGCTAGGTCCACACTACCCGCCTGATTCGGCGGGTATCGATCGATCTTCTGGGATCGATTTATCGCGTCTCATCTGGACGCGATAAATCGATCCCAGAAGCGCTCCCCCGTCGACTGCGGAACTCCTGCTTGCCGAGAGGAGGAAGCGCTGTCGACGGGGGAGCTTGCCTGCGCCGCGTGGACCCGCAGTAAGTAAACTTAGTTTGATCTAGGAAACGTCGACTTCAGCTACGCTATTCTCGTAGCTGAAGTTGCGTTTCCTAGATCGATCCCCCGCCCCAGTGTGGACCAAGCCTTAGAGTACATGCAGACTCTCTCTCTTATTCCTCTTCCATTGGGAAGCCAAGCTGCAAGACTACAGAATTCTGCAAGTGATTTCCAGAGGGGGACACTGGTTTAAGAAATGAGACAATGGTGTCGGAAGAAGGGCCAACATTATTAAGTAACTGCTGAAATAAAAGATCATCTGTAATTCCACAAGGTCTTGTCTCTGCTTACACAAGCATATCTGAATTTATTTGAGCCTTGCACATGTGGGTGTTTTTCCTCAAACAACTAAGAATGTCTTCCAAAAATCATGTTATGACAGTTTATTTAAGCACGGCCTTGTCCCCACACCCACAGCCCACGTGATGATGGTAGCATGAGTCAAACTTTGATTTCATACAAACAAGAAAACACAAAATTAAGGCTTCATATTACGTTTCAACCATGTCTGTGTATGGCAATAGTCTGAGAACAATACATGAACTTTGATTTAAAGGGAGAACTCTGATATTTCTTTAATTCCCATACAAAAGACGTTGACGTGGGTTAAGATAGCTAGATTGTACAACCCACCAATGCTCATTGTAAGACGTCAATGGCTTTTATGTATTTTACATACAGCCCCCCCTCCAATATTCCAATAGCAAATTCAAGCACTCAAGAGTTAGAAAATGCCAGATTTATGGTTGCTTGTGCCACCTTCATTCAGTCCCCTTATATGTACATCCCATGCACTGAATAAGGCAAGGGTCCTGTGGAAAAATAGTATGTTATTATATAAATATAATAATGCATGTTTAGAAGGGGACCAAATTAAGGTTGCATGGGAAACTCAAAATCTGACTTTCCTAACTTTCAAGTGCTTGATTTTGCAACTAAAAGAATGTTAGTTTAATGCAATATTTTGTATATGATATCCTAGGTTTTTTTGAAAGGACAAAGTTAAAAACTATTCTGTACAAATGACCTCCCTATCATGCATCAATAGTAGGATCTGAACCATGAGCCTTCAGCGCTACAGCAGGACTAAAAACACTACATGGCAGTAGGAGAAGGCTGATATGCCAGAGTGGAGGAAGGGCTGCTGGTGCCCAATGCTGGGTCCAGGGGGTGATCAAGGGGAGTCCAGCCCAGCTCATTCTCTCTGGTTCACCCTAGGCTACTAGATCCAGGGGTTTATTGCTTGGCTCTCTCTCCCCCCACCCTTGGGAGGTGGGGGACTCCTGTCCCATATTATGCTTCTGATGGAGATGCTTCATGTGCCAGGCTGTCGAGGATGGAGGGATTATTGGAGGGAAGCCCAGCCCAGCTCTCCCCCAACTACTGCTATAACTGTTCTGGCATTCCCAGCATAGAGTCTGCTGCTTTGGCAGAAGCATGGACCAGGCTCACTAGAATGTTCAGTGGCTGTGGCGGCTGCCAGAATTTTCCTGAGGAAATGGTGATTTTTTTAACACTACAACTGAGGTAGATCTGAATGGAGTTACATGGGACAAAAAAGGCATTTCTGTAACCCGAGGGGTTTCTCCCTAGCAAATATCAAAGGCCTGCTACCACCAGGAGGTGTTGCTCCTTCTCTAAGAAAAGGTCACAAAAATTCACCCCATCCCCAGAGTAATATTTTTCCAGGTTACCAGAGTTTAATACCTGTTTAAATATGGGCCCAGTTCTGCGAGACTATTACAGGAAGAACTACTATTGACTGCACTAGAAGCTCCATTTGTAATGGTTTGCAGGACTGGGCCCCATATTACTTTAGGAACACATTATACAAATATAGAAGATCTATGTAGTTCACATGTAGATAGAATGCATACTAACCATTACACTGCTGAAACAAAGTTGAGGCTGAAGGGTAGAGGAGGAAAAAACTAAGCACAAAACCCAATTCATTTACAATCTGCAACCCTTATTTATGATTTTTTACCACATGTTTCAAAGTACAGTAGCTTTCCCCTCAAAGAACCTATATTTTGTAGCTTCCGTATATGGAACCCAATGTACAGCAAGGCAGTATGTTTCATTGTTCAACTGAAGAGAGATACTTTAGGACTAATTACTTACTCTTGCAACATTATTTGCTGAGGAGACAAGGAAGTCATCATTGGAGGAGACATTTGTTCAGGATAGAACTCGGTCCTTGGTGATTCAATTCCCGGTTCTACTTTGATTGTTTTCTTTAATGTGGGCTTCTCATAAGATTCAATTACAGGCACTAGAGGGGGAAAAAATCAAATATATAAAGAGTTATGTGAGTTAAAGGAAATTCAAAATCTGTACAAAACCTCCCAAACTAACAACATGATATCTTGCATCAAGACTCGTATTAGAATACAAGACTTTTCAATTTTCAGTCTACCTCGTGAGGAATTAGAATGCAACACAAGGCTATTCTTATGTATACCAGTTCAAATCTAGATTACTTCTATTTATATCAATAGATTTATATGGGTATCAATGAGAGCAGAATTTGATCCAGTAAGACTAGGGGAAAATATTCACACAGTAAACTCTAGGCATTGTGTGTTTTAGAAGAAGACAAAAGAATATTTGTCTCCCTTTTTCATTTCCCTTCAAAATATTTTGACTTATCCTAAAAAAACTCATGGATACACAGTTATTTTTCTAGATCTGACTAATAAAAAAGGAGTAGTTGCCCTAATTGTTTTGCTGGAAGAAAATATGTCATGCCCCCTCTTTCTCCCCAGCAACTGAGCAAAACAAAAAAACCAAACCACACCACACCAAAGCAAACTAAAAAGACAAAACAACTTCTCCCCCTATAGCCAGCTGAATGGAGTGGAGGAACACCTCCCCTCCCCCCAAAAACAACCCCGAACCACTGAATGGCACAGCAGTACAGCAAGCCCCCGGAAGTTGGCGCCCAGGGCAACTGCGCTGCATAAAAGAGCACCGGTCCCGCATAAAGGAGAAACATAGCACAACAGCACCCACCTTGCATGCTACTTGGATTTTCCAACTCTTCTGGAAGAACAGTAGACACCATTATAGGTTGCTGGAGATGTGGAGCATACATAAAAGGAACAGGTTGGACCACAAGTGGCTGTATAATTGGAAGTATCCCAGGGCTCCTAAGTCCAGGGCGTGAAAGAGCAGCCATTACTGGAGGGATTGTTAATGGCATGGAAAAAGGTTGAACTCCTGGGGGAGGTGGTGGAGTGAATTTTTTCATAGGTGGGCTGGGTGAGGACAAAGTTAATCCAGGTGAGGCTCTTCTATGTACAGTCTGAAATTTCAGAGGAGAAGGAGAACTTCCAGCTGAATGTGGTGAGCTTCGTTTATTCACTGTAAGGTCAACTGGCTCCATTTGGATTCCATTAGATAGTCCTTCTGGGGTTTGATAGAATTTATTGTGCAACATATTTGGGGTAGGATAAATGACACTGTATTTGTTTGGCTTCATTTGGTCCATGTAATTGGACTGGTATGACTGTGAGAGGGGAAAAAAAAAAAGGATGAGAATTGATACAGAAGCCATAACATAGGGAAAAAAATAAAAATCTAGCGCTAAGTTACTAATGGCTGATCAAGTGAAGGAAAATAAAAAAGATGAAGACATGGCATTTTCATGTACTCCTTTCTCTGAGAGAATGTACAAGATTTCTCACAAGGGAAATGATTCAATTTCTGATTCACTAATCATTTGGGAAGCAGTACACAATACATGATGAAACAGGGAATAAAACCAGACACCTCAAGACTTATTCAAAGTGCTTTACAAACATTTATTAAGCTTCATATCCATCCTGCATGGTAGGTACATTACGTACTATCCCCATTTAGAGATGGATAAACTCAGGCACTATGGAGACTAAGCAAGACAGTGGTGAAGCTGGAAATAGAACCTCAGGCATCCTAAATCCCCCGTGATTGTTCTAATAACTGGAAAACACTGCGCCTCAATCTTCACTAAAACAGAAATCTATTCTACACATAAAGCCCCCCAAACCAAAACGTATGCAACTGAGCTCCACAAACAGTATCAGAGACAGTAAATGTGAAAAAGCAAAGAGGGAAATGAGTACATTCTAAACCATTTTTTCAGTGTTTTTTCTTGGAGAGGGGTTGGGGAGAATGCAGCTAACTTGCTGTTTTAAACTTGGAAAACAGCTATCCAGAAGAGGGGGCAAAGGGTCTGATTATCTGAGGTGCTGAGTGAGTATTTCCTGTAAATCAAGGGGAGCGAGTTGATGATTCTCTTTCAAGATTAGGCCCATAACTGACCCTTTCATACCTAAGCAATAACATTTTCCAGTAAAACACTGAGAATCACCATAGCATTGCATAATTTGTATCACCTCTGAGATACTCTACTGAACAGTTTCTCGTATTAAAAATGTGTAAAACCATGTTATTTTTAATGAAGATAACTAGTTATATGAACTGATGAGATGTGCCAAAATATGAACTATACAAAGTCTACTAATTCTACTAATTTTTGATATCGGCAGTTTTATTAACTGAATTTCCACTAGTGGTTCTTGGACAAGTCAATCCTCGCTCTGTAGCTATGTTGTTTCCTGACAGTAATAAAACACAGTTTAGATTTTTGGAAGCACATTGGACCGGAAAGGGGGTGTGGGGAAAATTTTTAAAAATGATAAGGATAGAGATAATTTATGAGCATAAAGCTAATGAATTCTAGTATACAATCACTCCCATGATATTTTTAAATGCATTTTGTTAGGACTAAAAATTCTAGCTAGATCTTGCCTTGCTCTTACATCTGTATTCCCCTCCTCCTCCCAGGTATATTTTAACTGCTATTCATTTGAAGCTTAGCCAAAAATGTTGTTGTAAAGTGTTTTGGAGTTATTGCCTTTGTTTTGATTATTGCAAGAAACAATTCTATGACACTTTAGAAAATGGGAAGCTCTTCTGTAGAATTCCTACAGCAACAAAGCGGAGTAATTTATTCTGTACTCCATGCATACATCTAACTAGCATTAATTTAAAAAAAAAGTTACACACACATAGGGAAATTAAAAGAGAACTGCCAGCTATGTGGTTGGTAATAACATTTTTCATTTCTAGAATTTACTTAAAATTATATAATGGATTAAACATAAGAATCTTTGTAGCAATTATATTCAGTTGATTTTAAGGGATTATTTTTCATATAAAACAGAACTTATGCTTATACCTATAGTAAATTAATAATTTACCTATCATAGCAGTATTTGTTCTTGATAATAAAGTTCACAGGAATTCATGTTTTAGATCTTTTAACTATTTTAGCACGTGTGCATCTCAGAGCAAGATATACCCAGAACTCACAAGCACTCTTGGATAAGGAAATAATTATATTTATTAGAATTCTGAGTGATCAAGGCCACAGACTACTGATGGAGTTTAATATTTAACACTATTTAGCATCTACTGAATCTGATTAAGGCATGGATGTAGGTAGAAATTCAAACACTTAATATATAAGCTGTATTAAGTGCCTGTGTTAAAACTTATGTTATTGGCCTACAGTACAAAGTCCACTTGACTTGATTATGTAGAAACATTTAGTGGTACAGCTAGGCAACAGTGGAACCCTGGAAGAATTATCACAACATCACTATGTGTACATTAATTTTTTGAACTGCGTTCCAGCATCAGTGAACAATAGTAGAATTCCTAGAACATTTTTCATCCAAGTAAAGTAATCTTATATTCAGACAATATAAGGTCCTGAACCTACAGACATTTGCGTATCTGCCTGCCTTCATGCACAAGAGTAGGTCCACTGTGTCACAGTCTGCGAAAGTTTCTGCAGAACCGGGGCCTAACCAGTCTTTCTGTTTTTAAAACCATGCTATATTGAGAAGGCCTAAGAGGACTGTAACAGAGTAACGGAAAGGCAAAATGAAGAAAGACTATCCAATTAAAATCTTAGTTTAGAGGAGAGAATTTTTTCAGTAAAGTAGGAATCTGCAGAAGAATGAAACACCTTTGGGCTATAACCTAGTTCACGAAAGAAAGAAAAATGTTTTAAAGACTCCAAGTCAAATGAAACTCACATTGGAAAAATGCCAATCTATTAAAACAGTAGTGCAGAAAAATATTGTAATGTTTCTGAGCTGTTTGGGGAACTTCTTAGTATTAGTTTAGAAAAGTTAGAGATTAAATTCAAAGTAACAAAGACTTCAAAAATTAGGATGCTGACAATTATATTTTTAAAACAGTTGATTTTTGGGTGATTCAAACCTGCTCCCGACCTCTTGAATTGCTTTGAATGAAAGGTTTTCATTGTTGTAACTAAACTGGCACAGATTTGACTTAAGTCAGCTATTCTTTTGTGCCAGTCTGGAGAGGTTGTTTCATTTTTCTAAGCTTTCCTTCACTCTGAGATTTTGCTTGCCATGTTCCTATTTGAACTGCAGATAATGTTAGCGATAGGAAAAAAGTAGGAGACAAAGTTTTTCTTTACAAAACTAAGTAGGAAAAAATTCTGTAATTTTAAAAAGCAAAAGAAGAAATGCTAGGTAAAGAAAACCTTAAAAGTCAATAGAGGTATAAAGAAAACAGAAAAAAATATAACAAACTTCTCACTTCAGATTATACATATAAAAATCATCCAAAACATAGTCAACCATTTTCTACATTATATTGGCACATAAAAAACTGAAACAAAAGTGCAGGCTATGACATTATAGATCAATGTAAAGTAAGAGTATTCTGTCAATCAAACAGACACAAATAGTATATACAATACAACCTACTTATACTGCAACTCATATAGTGCTCAAGTGACGCTGCACTTCAAGTGAAGGGAAAGTCACTTTCAGCTGAATCTCACTCCTCTTATAGTGAAGCTTCATTTGTCTTCTAGAAGAGTGAAACTTCATTATGAATTAATTTTAATTCCTCTGGAATGCAACAATTACCATTGTCAGATTGATAAGAATTGATACTTTTCAAAAAGACTGTGACTGCCTCCTACTTCTCCAAGCTTGCCATCACGTAGGGGGAGCAGTAAAGAAGAATCTCTTACTACAAGATCTCCCAACAGTAACCAAGAGAAGTGGTTTGTGATCTTGCTCCCCACTAGGAGTGACTACTTGGCCTTCCAGAGCCTCCAGTCACAGCAGCCAGTGGCCCTGAAGCCTGCAGTTTCGGGGAGTGAAGAGAGGTCTCCCATTAGAGATCTTTTCCTACTGATAGATCCCATTCTGCTATGTAGGAACTCCGCTAACAGTGATGGTTTGTGTGAAAGATCTACCTAAAGATGGCTCCAAATCAGCAAACAACTTAATCACGTGAGCCTTCCACTGAAGCCAATGGCAATACTCATATGCTCGAAGTTAAGCATGAGATTAAGATCTGTACTGAACTGAAGGCTGTTAAAGAATCCCACCGTTGTCCTGTGACTGCAGAGGTGGTAATAGGCCACTATACCTTGATTGGTCCCTTACACTATCTGCTAACTACTTATGCTAAACAATGTGTTCTACCTTGCATTTAGCTGTGATGCTGGGAGTACCTTTCTTAGACCTGAAGAAGAGCTCTGTGTGGCTGAAATCCTGTCTCTTTCACCAACAGAAGTTGGTCCAACAAAATACATCACCTCACCCACCTTGTCTCTCTAATATCCTGGGACCGACATGGCTACAACAATACTGCATACCTATCAAACACACACCCCTTAACTTTACAGTGACAATATACAAATATTTTCTGTTTTGTAATGCTAAAAATAGAGGATCTCCTGCCACTATGCAAGAAACATTTTACAAGTAAGAGAGTAATGCAAAATACCTTAGAATATAATTAACCCCAATTTAGAGTCAATTGTAGATTGCCGAAATACTACAGGATACTATATCACCGCAGAAGATTATTATAAAAGTGCAGGACTGTATTTGAGCATATATTCCTAAACAGTTTCTTATCTAGGTACTTATATGGCCTACATCACTGTTCTACCTCTTTGGACCAACCAAAACTTTCTCTCCTTACTTAGTGTCTGTCCTGATTAAGGACAGCAGGATTTGACCCACAGATTCTCTCTATGAAGAACAAATGCAGGTAACTTGTAAGGTTTACTTTTTTGGCTGCAGCTATTTGAAGGTAGTCAGGTAATTCATCTAATTGCAATTCAAATAAGTCATTTGTTCAAAAAAATAAAAAAAGAAGCATTACTACACTTCTCCACTTGACAATCTGGCAAGATTAAAGGCTGACCAAGTGTGGCATATGCACACCTATTCCCACCCACAATTGGTTGCTCCCATAAAGAGACATTCTGAAGGACTACTCTAAATATTAATTGCTACATTCCATAAAAAAGTTTGTAATGAAACAACTCGATTACTTGACAGGCTTAGTTGTCCGGCTGAAGTCACATGAGAAGGGTGACCAGGATTTAACCTGAAATACTATATAATTTCCCCCAAAGCATTTTTATTATTCATGCTTACAAGATGAGATTTATTCACAAGTGCACTAGTTACAAAATACCTCAAGGTATCATGTAGCTAGGGCACTTGATCTTAAAAAGTTGCAAACCAAATAGTTTTGGAGACTGCTTTGGGACACAAAGGTTGTTCACTTCAATTCCAAAAGAAAGTAGGCACCACAGAAAAAAAAGCAACTTTGGCAAGTAAATTGTCACTGTCTTTCCCCAAGCATTTAACAAATGCTTGTGACAAATATTCACTTTATTTTAGGTGGAACTGAGATAACACTGTAACTAGATCTATTATATACCATCATTTAAATGTTTTCTTCATTTAATAAAATGTGCACAATAATTCAATGCCACAGAGTGTATGGGCCAATAGTAAGACGACAAAATACTTTGGGTGTGTGCTTTAACCATCTGAGAAGTGTAGCTAATCCTTTAAACCACATACCTTGAAACAAGCTTTGGTGTTAAAAGCTTTGTAATTTGTTTCCTTCCCCCACCCCAAACTTGTTAATGTCATAAGCTAGTGGTGTTTTTGAATAAATATTGCATATACAATACATGGTGCATTCTGACATATTTTAATCTGGTTTTGCTATTAAAATAACTAATGATTTTTAATAGTTTAATTTTGTTTGATTTCTTACAATGCTATCAAAGCAGCAGATACAACACGTTTAAGGCCTGATTTTAAAGGCTCTGAGCACTGTCAGCTCCCAGCGAAGTTAATGGAATGCTCATCTCCTCTGAGAATATGGACAATAGCTCTTCCGCTATCAATCCCATGGGAGATAGTTAAGAAAGTTAGCTTGCTTAGGCCTGGTCTACACTTAAAAATTAGATCAACCTAGCTACAGGGGTAGGCCCTGGTAGTTAAACTTGACCTAACCTCTGTTGTAGATGTGGCTAGGTCAATGGAAGAATTCTTCCATCAACTTAGCTACTGTCTCTTGGAGAGGTGGATTAACTACATAGATGGAAAGCCCTTCTTTTGTTGATGTAGGAAGCATCTACGCTATAGTGACACAGCTGGAGGATAGGCATCCACTTAGCAGCTATGCTATTTTTCTTGCCATGCTCTCTTCACACTGAGCTCCTCTCTCTCTTTAAAGGGGGCTACAGGCCAGCTGTCTGCTAAGGCTATATCTACACTTCAGCATAGTTATGGAACTGTAGCTATGCTGCTGTAGCCCCGCAGTATAGACGTAGACTACAGAGATGGAAGGGGTTTTTCCGTCACTGAGCAATGGTAGCATTATTCCATCAACCTAGCTATGTCTAGACTGGAGGCTGGGTTAGCATAGCGATGGTACTCAGGGATATGGATTTTTCACATCCCCAAGCACAGCAGCTATGTTGACCTATGTTTTAAGTGTAGGCCAGGCTTAAGCAGTTCCTGATGGCCTAGCTCCAAGGGAGCTGCACTACCAGGGACAGCTAGGAAGACCAGCATCTCAAGGGTTTGGGGGACTAAATGGCCAGTTTGCCCATAGAGGTAGACTCAAAACCTCTTACTCTCCTGAGGAAGAACTGAGGAATCTCTGAGAGGGGAACTTCATAGAATTTTCTTTTCTCCTTTGTACCTTCTTATGAGAGAACCCACAATCAGGCCCAACGTTATTTCCTTTTCCTAGCTACACTCATTTAATGCAGCAAGTAAAAGGACAACATGAATATTTAATAAAAGGGAATAGCCCTGTGATGGCTGGCCAGAGTGGTGGCAGAAAGTAATCTGCAAGACAGTGTTGAAGTCCCAGCACAGGGAAAGTACAATTTATCTTCAAATAGCACATGGAAGCGTAATATCCCACTCCTGGGCTGGATTACTTAACTAAAAAAACACTCAAAGGGTATGTCTACACTAGAAATGTATGTGGACCTATTAGGTCGACCTGCAGCCACTGCGGTGGTGCATGTCCACACTACCCTCATTGGGTCGGTGGTGCATGTCCTCATCAGGAGCACCTCCCACCAATCTAAGAAGGGCAGTGTGGGGAGATGAGAGCCCGGTCTCCCCTCTTCTCCCACCACCACCCCCACACTGGTAGCCAGGCAGCCGTGTCAATTTCATGGCTCACGCCGTCAGGGCTTCTCCCCTGGCTCCCAGCCTGGAGTGAGGGTTCATTCTTCCCCTGGAAGCGGGTGGCAGATGGGCTCTATCTGCCTGGCAGGGATGCAGTGTCTACACAGACACTATGTCGCTCTAACAACACTGACATAAGCCTTATGCCTCTTGTGGAGGTGGAATTATTATGTTGGTGTAGTATGGCACTTGCATCGGTGGGAGGAAGGCTGTAGTGTTGACAATGACATAATTAGGGCGACATATGCTGCCTTATGTTGATCTAACTGTGTAGTGTAGACCAGCCCATAGTATTTGTCGGTTGACTAAATCCCTATTCCTCATTGCTAGAACAGGCATTTCCCTGCCTCTGCTCAGAAGACTGCAATGTAAACAACACAGCAAAAAAGTAAATTGTGTTTCTAAAATTCAAGTAGTTTAAACAATCTGAAGGTATTTTAGCAACCAACATAGATAAATGTATTTAAAATTGGATTTAAATTGATAGTGCCCCTTTTACATTTTTTAATTGGTAAAGGCAGCAAACTTGTCACTGAAAGCTGCTTTTCAAAGGCTTTCTACCAAATATTACAAATAACAATATCCATGACAACTTTGTTTCTAGGGCCTCAAACTGACCCTTAAGTCTTGTATAACCACTGTTGGCAGGAATAGCAACAGCCAAAACAGAGATGATCTAATTTTATAAGTTTCTCATTACCAGCTTTCTGTCCAAATTTTTCCCTTTGCAACTATTTTCCAAGTACACGGAAGCAGAGAGGCCTATGGCACCAGACTCACCGTAGAACAGCCTAGGGCCCAGATGTCCCTGCAAGGTGTTTATTCTTTCCCCTCCCTCCCTCTGCATAGCTCTCATGGTAGGCCTCAAATATCACCATGAAAAGTAAACATGGGGCTGGCATCCTGACCAATGTAAGCAACACTAATGGCACTGTCTCCAGAAAGAGAAAATAATGCTACTAATGTGCAAATTTAGCTATTGCTGTTACTCAAGTATTCTGTTTCACAGCAGTTCTCCGAGGAGGCCAGGCCCTGTGAAGTTCACAGGAGTTCTGCTATTGATTTCATTGACAGCAGAAGCAATCCCTACATGGCAATCAGGGTGATAACATGTTTGAAGACTTACCACTGAAATAGGTTCCATGGCTTCTTGCTTGATAGGGACTGGATCAAACATTAGCATCTTTTCAGTGAAATCTTCTGATGTCTGTGTCGTCCTGGGCTACAGGGAGGGGAAATAAACAAGTTAAGTTGTAGGAATGGCTAGAATCAAGTTTCTGAAATTTTTTTTTAACTCATTATTCCATAATATTAAATTTATTTGATTTAATTCTTCCAAATCTAGAGATAAGCTTTATGTTTTCAAATATTCTATTATAATAAAACTGTTTGGTGGTAGGATATAAAAGTTACTTTGTAATTTCAGTAAAACCCTATGATCAAAATATATTTAGGCATAGTCCAGTGGATGATCGGTCAAAAAGTACCAAACAGGCATTCCATATACGTTTTTTCTGTAAAAATAACCTTAATGAATTTATAATGAATGGAAATTTGTCATTAATTCCACAATGCATAAGCTATGAAATATCCAACTATATATAATAGGTCTTCTCATCGAGTATTGGACCATGCTTTTTAAAATTCCTTAAAATGTTCCAGTGTTATCATTTGCACAGTACCTTCCTAAGGAGCCCAATCCAATTGCCATGAAAAGGCATCCATTGACTTCAACAGAAGCTGGGTTGGGCTCTTAAAGTGCAGATCAGCACACCTACAGCATGGAGTTACTAGCTTTAATTAGCTGCAAGTAGCTGAAGACAGTATGTCCCAGCTCAGATCATGCACTTTTTCTATCATTCCAAGTTGAGATTAATTTAGGGTTGCCAACTTTCTAATTGCACAAAACTGAAAACCCCTTCCCTGATCCTTCCCTGAGACCTCGCCCCCACTCACTCCATCCCCCTCCCTCTGTCGCTTGCTCTCCCCACCCTCACTCACTTTCATCGGGCTGGGGCAGAGGTGTGTGAGGGGGGTGAGGGCTCCGGTTAGGGGTGTGGGCTCTGGGGTGGGGCCAGGGATGAGGGTTTTGGGGTGTGGGAGTGGGCTCTGGGCTGGGGCAGAGCATTCGGGTGCATGGGGGAGTATGGGCTCTGGGCTGGGGGTGCAGGCTCCGGGTGGGGCCAGAAATGAGTGGTTCAGGCTGTGGGAGAGGGCTCCGGGCTGGGGCAGCAGTGAGGACTACGGTTGGGGGTGCAGGCTCTGGGGTGGGGCTGGGGATGAGGGATTTGGGGTGCAGGAGGGGGCTCTGGGGTGGGGCAAGGGGTTGGGGTGTTCAGGGTGGTGTGGGCTCCGGGAGGGAGTTTGGGTGTGGGAAGGGACTCTGGCCTGGAGCAGGGGTTTGGGTGTAAGAGGGGGTGAGGGGTCCCGGCGGCGCTTACCTTGGCTCCCGGGAAGAGGCCTCCAGTTCCTACAGTCCCTAGATGCATGGGTGGCCAGGGAGACTCTGTGCGCTGCCCTCATGCCCGCAGACACCGCTCCTGCAGCTCCCGTTGGTCGCAGTTCCCAGCCAATGGGAGCTGCGGAGCCGGCCCTCAGGGCAGGGGCAGTGCGCGGAACCTCCCTGGCCGTGCCCGCACCTAGGGGTTGCAGGAACTTGGTGGTCGCTTCCAGGAGCTACGCGGAGCTAGGGCAGGCAGGGACCCTGCCTTAGCTGCGGGCCCCTGCTGCACCGCTGACTGGACTTTTAACGGCCTGGTCGGCAGTGCCAACCAGAGCCACCAGGGTCCCTTTTTGACCGGACATTCTGGTCAAAAACCGGATGACTGGCAAACCTAGATTAATTTTTTGTTTAGCCGAAGAGACAGTGAACATGAAAAGATCTGAATCAGATTCAGGAAGAATGGCAGCCCAATACTTGCCAGTCTCCAGTCAGTATGCCTGATGGCAATGTTGATAACACTCTGGTTCTTTGACACCTACTTCCACGCTTGGAAGAAATTAAAAACAAAGCTAATTTGGAGAGGTACAATAGACAGCCTCCCAATCAGACATCACAACTGATAATTCAACTATTTCACCAAAAGGAACTATGACAACTCAACCACCATTTTGAAACAACATTTCCAAGAGTTTCCTTATTAAAAACAAGATTTCAGAATTTAGACTGTGTTCTGTGTAGCCAAAATTGCTTTAAAAAGGGAGCCATCTACTTTGTTAGCTTGTTCAAGCCTATTTTCAAGTCTATCTCATTTATAGTAACGTAACTATCCCAGGTAATAACCATATTTACACATTTACCAAGGGTGACAACTGTGGAGGAAGGATGGGAAGACGTTAGCGAGGACCAGGAGCCTTTGGAGTGGGACAGAGAAATACTAGAGAGGCTACACGGTAAAGCCAGATATTTTAGACAAGTGAAGGAAGTTAATACTCAAAGACATTAAAAATTTCCAGTTGACAAGTTTTTATAAAAACCATTTAATATCATTTATGAGGATGCAGATATCATATATGAGAAGGCAGAGCCACAAATAGAATCTTCCAGAGTACAGCCTGGAGGACTGGCAGAGTATTCCAGTTGACGAGGAGAGTATGGGATACAACTTCACCATCCCAGACAAATTGTATGTCCTGTACAGTATATGCAGTGTTGTAGCCGTGTTGGTCCCACAATATTAGAAAGACAGGATGGGTGAGGTAATATCTTTCATTGGACCAATGTCTGTTGGTGAGATAGACACTTTCGAGCTTACACCGAGCTCTTGAAGAGCTTGACAGCTTGTCTCTCACACCAAAAGAAGTTGGTCCAATAAAAGATATTACCTCACTCACCTTGTCTCTGTACAGTATATATAAAGACTGATGTTAAGTATTAACAAATTCAATTGCATCCAGTAGGTGGCACTAGAAATCCATAACAAATAAAATGCTACTGTACTCCATCAAGACAATTTCATTGGGTGTAAGCTTAAGACTCATTAATATATTAAAAGGTTTTAATTGTGTCTAAACTTTTTGATTCATAAGAAAAAAAGTCCAAATGGGACACAAGAAAATATATGCCCCAAATTAGACCAATTCCAATAGTCCTATATTAATGAGCAATCATGCAATAGTCAGTGTGTATGCATTTGAGAAAACAATTTGAGATATGTGAGAGAAAGAAAGAGAATTAATTGTTTCAAGCCTACCAGAGATTTACTTTATAAATCAAGGCCAAAGTTTAGTAATTTATGGAAAATACTACAACAGTATACTTTCTAAGTACACCTCTACCCCGGTATAACGCGACCCGATATAACACGAATTTGGATATAATGTGGTAAAACAGCACTCCGGGGAGGTGGGGCTGCGTGCTCCGGAGGATCAAAGCAAGTTAAATATAACGCGGTTTCACCTATAACACAGTAAGATTTTTTGGCTCCCGAGGACA